>NC_091470.1:276958027-277261058 GCF_036971445.1 Narcine bancroftii
CATATTTTTAAATATATGCTTTAATGCTGATAAATTTTTAGTTCCTTTAAACAACTCAGTATTCCATTTATACAAAATTTGCTCTGGAACAGTTTCACCAATTTTATTCATTTCTATTGACCCCAAGCTAGTTTTTCACCCCTTCGATAACAGGAGGACAAAAATTTCAGTTGAGCTGCTTTAAAATAATTCTCAAAATTTGGTCGTCTTACTCCACCTTGATCAAATTTCCCCATTAATTTTTCTAAGCCAATTCTCGGAATCTTGCCAAAGAAGCTCGCATACTATTTTATTCAAACTTCTAAAAAATGATTCTGGTACATGAATGGGCAATGATTGAAACAAATATTGTAGTCTTTGAAAAATATTCATTTTAATACAATTCACTCATCCCATTAACGTTATTGGTAAGTCCATCTTTTCAAATCCTCTTTCAACTTTTTTTAACAATGGCAAATAATTTAACTTAAAACAAATTATTTATATTTCTATTAATTTTAATTCATAAATATTTGATTGCTTCATTTTGCCATTTAAATGTTGTCAATCTTTTACATTGAGAGTAATCCATATCCACCATGGGCATCACTTCATTTTTATCAACATTAACTTTATTACCTGATACTAACCCATATTCTTTTAATCTCTCATGCAACTTATTGAAAGATATTTCTGGTCTCGTTAAATATACTATAACATCATCACCAAATAAACTAATTTTATGTTTATTATTACCTAATTCAAATCCTTTAATTTCATTGTCAGTTCTAATTACTTCTGCCAATGGCTCAATTGCTAATGCAAATCTCTTCTCTCTTTGGCTTGGCTTCGCAGATGAAGATTTAAGGAGGGGTAAATGTCCACGTTAGCTGCAGGCTCGTTTGTGGCTGACAAGTCCGATGCGGGACAGGCAGACATGGTTGCAGTGGTTGCAGGGGAAAATTGGTTGGTTGGGGTTGGGTGTTGGGTTTTTCCTCCTTTGTCTTTTGTCAGTGAGGTGGGCTCTGCGGTCTTCTTCAAAGGAGGTTGCTGCCCACCGAACTGTGAGGCGCCAAGATGCACAGTTTGAGGCGATATCAGCCCACTGGCGGTGGTCAATGTGGCAGGCACCAAGAGATTTCTTTAGGCAGTCCTTGTACCTCTTCTTTGGTGCACCTCTGTCACAGTGGCCAGTGGAGAGCTCGCCATATAACACGATCTTGGGAAGGTGATGGTCCTCCATTCTGGAGACGTGACATACCCAGCGCAGTTGGATCTTCAGCAGCGTGGATTCGATGCTGTCGGCCTCTGCCATCTCGAGTACTTCGATGTTAGGGATGAAGTCGCTCCAATGAATGTTGAGGATGGAGCGGAGACAACGCTGGTGGAAGCGTTCTAGGAGCAGTAGGTGATGCCGGTAGAGGACCCATGATTCGGAGCCGAACAGGAGTGTGGGTATGACAACGTCTCTGTATACGCTAATCTTTGTGAGGTTTTTCAGTTGGTTGTTTTTCCAGACTCTATTGTGTAGTCTTCCAAAGGCGCTATTTGCCTTGGCGAGTCTGTTGTCTATCTCGTTGTCGATCCTTGCATCCGATGAAATGGTGCAGCCGAGATAGGTAAACTGGTTGACTGTTTTGAGTTTTGTATGCCCGATGGAGATGTGGGGGGGCTGGTAGTCATGGTGGGGAGCTGGCTGATGGCGGACCTCAGTTTTCTTCAGGCTGACTTCCAGACCAAATATTTTGGCAGTTTCCGCAAAACAGGACGTCAAGCGCTGAAGAGTTGGCTCTGAATGGGCAACTAAAGCGGCATCGTCTGCAAAGAGTAGTTCACGGACAAGTTACTCTTGTGTCTTGGTGTGAGCTTGTAGGCGCCTCAGATTGAAGAGACTGCCATCCGTGCAGTACCGGATGTAAACTGCGTCTTCATTGTTGAGGCCTTTCATGGCTTGGTTCAGCATCATGCTGAAGAAGATTGAAAAGAGGGTTGGTGCGAAAACGCAGCCTTGCTTCACGCCATTGTTAATTGAGAAGGGTTCAGAGAGCTCATTGCTGTATCTGACCCGACCTTGTTGGTTTTCGTGCAGTTGGATAACCATGTTGACGAACTTTGGGGGGCATTCGAGGCGCTCTAGTATTTGCCAAAGCCCTTTCCTGCTCACGGTGTCGAAGGCTTTGGAGAGGTCAACAAAGGTGATGTAGAGTCCTTTGTTTTGTTCTCTGCACTTCTCTTGGATCTGTCTGAGGGCAAAGACCATGTCAGTAGTTCCTCTGTTTGCGCGAAAGCCGCACTGTGATTCTGGGAGAACATTCTCGGCGACACTAGGTATTATTCTATTTAGGAGAATCCTAGCGAAGATTTTTATAAAACCTGTTTGATCAATATGAATCAACTTTGGTAAAAATTTAGCCAATCTATTTGCTAATATTTTAGCTATTATTTTATAATCTACATTTATCAATGAAATTGGTCTATATGAAGATACTTTCAAAGGATCTCTATCTTTTTAGGAATTATTGTAATTAAAGCACTAGAACAAAACTCGGGTAATTCATAATGTTCTCCAACTTGACGTAATACATCCCCAAACACTGTAGATAAATCATAATAAAAATTTTTATAAAATTCAACCGAAAATTCAACATCACCAGGCGATTTACTGTTCAGCATTTCCAGCATAACCATTTTAATTTCCAAATCAGTAAATGGTTCTTCTAACTCCTGTATATCTCCATCCTCTAATATCAGTAAATTCAACTGTGATTTTTAAAAAATCAATCGATCCAGTTTCCTATTTTCCTTCAGATGTATATAACTTTTTATAAAACTCGTCATTAATATCACGAGGTTTATAAGTAATAAGAGAATTCCGTCTAACAGCATTAATAGTCCTCTATCTGTTCTTTCTTTAATTGCCACGCCAATACCTTATGTGCTTTCTCTCCCCATTCGTAATACCATTGTTTAGTCCTATTAATCACACATTCAAATTGATAAAATTGCAAAGTATTATATTTGAATTTCAGCCTAGATAATTCTATTTTCTGATCTTCTGTAGCATCTTTCTGAAATTCCTTTTCTAACTCATCGATCTGTTTCTCTAATTCAAGACTCTGATTTAATCGATTCTTTTTTATTTTAGAAGTATAACTAATTATTTGTCCTCTCAAATAGACTTTTATAGCATCCCATAATGCAAACGTACTTTGAACAGAATTAGAATTGTCTTTAAAAAAAATATTAATTTGTTTTTTCAAAATATCAATAAATATATTTTTTAACAACATTGTATTAAATCTCCAACGATAAGCTATTTGAATTTTCTCAGAAGTATATGTAAAATATAACAGAGAATGATCTGAAATCACCCTACTTTTATATTCTGCTTATTGTATTTTCCTTTGTAAATGTGCTGATACTAAAAAGAAGTCAATCCTTGAAAACGATTCATGTCTAGATGAATAAAAGGAAATATCTTTCTCTGTCGGATTAAGACGACTCCAAATATCTACTAAATTAAGATCTTTCATCAACGCTTGGACCTGAATTGCCATCTTGGATTTTTAAACTTTCTTCAGAGATTTATCTAATAAAGGTTCCAAAACACAATTAAAATCACCACCAACTAAAATATTATCATTAGCCTGACCCAAACATAAAAATGCATTCGAAATAAATACTTCATCATCTGCATTTGGAGCATAAATATTAAGTAAAGTCCAAAATTCACTAAAAATCTTACAATTCAATTTAAGAATACATCCTGCCTTTTCCTCCATTGATTGTAGTTCAAAAGATAAATTTTTATGTATCAAAATTGCTACACCTTTAGCTCTAGAATTAAATGAAGAAGAATATACATGCCCAATCCAGTCCCTTTTTAATTTCACGCTTTCCTTCACATTCAAATGTGTTTCTTGTAAAAAGGCAATATAAATTTTTATTTTCTTAATGTACGCCAAGACTCACTTATGTTTAATCAGACTATTTAATCCTCGAACATTAAAAGTAGCAAACTTCAACTTTGACATATCTACTATTATTACTAAATACCAATAATATCTTTATATAAAAACTCAAATCAAAGTATATAGGCCCTCCAATAAAAAAAATCACAAATTAAAAATTTTAAAAAAAGAAAATCCCCCCCTCCCCCAAAAACTTCCAGAAGGTAGTAATCCCCTAAACAAAAATTGGGTGTGGGTCACCCACCAGTGGCTGATGACTAGTAAAGAACTTAGTGTAGATCTCTCCCTCCCCAGATAAACAGTCAATAACATCAAAATATCATAATAACAAAAGAAAAAATAGAAGAAGAGAATTCTTCTTTTCATCCAGAAGATTCCAATCTCGAAGATCCCATTTCGGAAGGAGGTAGACTCTTTCCATTCCTGTTTTTCCCATTTCTTCCGTTTCCAGAGCAACCAGATTTTTCTTTAGGAGATAAATCTCTGTCCTCTTGTATCTGGCAATGATTTGGCAAAAATCATTGCTTCACGATCAGTCTCAAAAAACAGAAATTGATCGTCTCCATAAAACACCTTCAACACTACAGGGTAACGAAAAGTAGACTTATAACCTTTACGCCACAAAACTTCTTTAACTAGATTGAATCGACGTCAACATTGAATGACCTCTTGACTCAGATCAGGATAAAAAAAGACTCTGCTATTCTGAATCAATAATGGGGTTTGTCGTTGTCTCGCATTTTGTACTGCAAGTCGAAGTATTGCTTCTCTATCCAAATAACTCAAACATCGAATTATTACAGGTCTCGGTGGTTGACCAGCTGAGGTTGTTCTTCTTAAAGCTCTATGGGCTCTTTCCAGTGCCAATCCCCCAGAGAAAAATTCTTGCCCTAATATTTGCGGAATCCAGTCTTTAAAGAAGCGAAGAAGATCTTGTCCTTCTATACCTTCTGGCAAACCAACAATTTTCACATTATTCCTTCTGCTTTGATTCTCCAAATAATCTATTTTTTCTTTCTAGTTCATTCTCACGTTCTCCTAATTCTATGACTGATTTTTCCACCTTCAACACTTTTTCTGTGTTAGAAGTCGCTTGTTGTTTACAGTCCAAAAAAGCAGTCTGAAATTTTTAAAATTCTTCATAAGATGCATCCACACGTATCTTAACCATATTTAGTTCTGAACTTATACCAGTATTCATATGAACCATTTCATTCATTTGAGATGTCAACAAAGGTTTTGTAACAGCTTGAATAATTGCATTCAATTGCATACACTATAAGTCAGTAAAGCTCAGCTCTGCTCTCTCTGACATAGTGGCAGAACAAGGTAACTGCAGCTCCTGCTGCAACTCAACAGAAGGCATTTTAAAAGTTTTACTGGGGGTCTGGACTCCCAGCGATGGCACCCTGACTTCTTCAGGGGATCGCCGCTGGTCTCCCCCCGTATCTCGTTTTTTCATCAATTCACGAAGAAAAACGATTTATTCAGATTGTAATGCTACCTGATACATTTCCAACAATGGAGTCATCTTCCTGCATGCTTCCTCCATTGAAATCGAAAGGCTTTCTACTTCTTGGGAACACGCACCTTCTTCCAGAGAACAGGTAATTCCAGCGCCATCCTTCATTTCAGCCCCCCACAGGCCATCTTTGAGGTTTAGACAATGAAGAAATTGAGTCTGGGGCTATATCAAGTCATCTAGGCCCCAAATCTTCAGCACTTCGAAAATGTAACTTCTTATGAACTTGAGGTCTTTTTACCATTAGTGGCCATAATAATTCCTTAATACTTTAAACTAAAATTTAAAAAGTTTAAACTTGAAAACAAAGGGTTAAAAAATGGATATTTAAAAGTCTGGCCAGAGAGGTTGAGATTGCACGTCGAGACTCTACGCCATCTTGCCACGCCCCTCATCTCTTATTATCTTTCATAGATTCTGAATGATAGTTTAGCATAAAATTCTTTAAAATTATCATTTATTTCCTACATTTTGTTATCCTGATGATTTCTTAGTTGTAATTATTGTTCTAAACATTTGTTCCATTTTTAATTGCCATGCTAAAACTTTGAACCCTTTCACCCAACTCATAATATTTTTGTAATCTCATTATGTCTCTCTCCACTCTAAAAGTCTGTACAGCATTGTCTTAATTTTTTCAACTCTAACTATTTTCTCTTCTCATCTTTATGTACTTGAATTTCCTTCTCCAATTTATTATCTCTTTACCTAATTGAATTACTTCTTTCATATTCTTTCTTTATTTTTGAAGTATAACTTATTATTTGACCTCTCAAATATGCCTTAATAGAATCCCATAATATAAACTTGCTCGCAACCTAATCTTTATTAATATCTTTAAAAAATTCTGTTGCTTCATATAATCACAAAATTCCCTTCAACAAAGTTGTATTTAACCTCCATCTATAATCTACCTTTTGTTCTTCTTCCAATGTTGTAGACCACACATGTCAAACTCTGGCCCGCGGGCCAGATTTGGCCCGCGATATAATTATATTTGGCCCGCAAGATCATATTAAATATATATTAGAGTTGGCCCGCTGGCCGCCACGCCAGTATAGCGCATGCACACTGAAGGTGAAAATGAAGACGCCGGAGGTGTGGAGGGATCTCAGAGTCCCGAATCCCAGGGATCGGAGCGCCGCACTCAGCCCGCCCGGCTCCCGGACACACAGACGCGGCTGGAGTTGGGGACCCTCCTCGCTGGGTCTGCGCTTCAGCGGCGACGCCGGACCGAACGTCTCGTTGGCGATGCCTTCCCCCTCGCTCCGTGCGCGGCGGACCCTGCCTCCCGCTCCTTTTGTTGGAGACGAGCCCGGCGCCGTGAGATCGCAGTTTCATCCCTCTCCAACCATGGGAGGGGGGTAGGAGCAACGCGCACTTCTCAGCCAATTCCTCCACTGCCCCGGACGCCGGCGTTTCAACGGGGGGTTTGGGTGCCTTCGTCAGGCGACCGACCTGTTGGTCCAAGACAAGGGGAGAGCATACAAACTCCACACAGACAGCACCTGAACTCGGGTGAACGTGGAGCTGCGACCCCACATTCCACATCAGGACTGTGTGTAAGATTGGGAGCAGTGAGACGGAAGCTTATTTTGTTCCTGTGATTTAAGCCTTTCTTGGGGTGGGGGGGGTCCTTCTCTGACCATTTGCCTAACAATTAACCTAATCAGATGTGGAGTTACCACAATACAACAGTTCTCAACCTTTTTCTTTCCACTCACGTCCCTGTGCCATTGGTGCTCTGTGATTAGTAAGGGATTGCTTAAGGTGGTCTGTGGGTGGAAAGAAAAAGTTTGAAGACCACTGCTTTAATCATCCCTCATTGACTCGTCATGTGCATGGTTTCAGAACGCTAAAGGAAGTGGGCCAATGACAATGAAAGAGTTTATCCAAAACTATTATTAAACATTTATTTTAATAAGAAAAAGTTTAACATTACATATGTTGAAAGAAGAGAAAACCTGCAGATGTTGTTGAAAATTTTCAATAAATATTTAGTTCGGCCCTCGACTTAGTCCAAGTTTTTAATTTTGGCCCTCCGTGAATTTGAGTTTGACACCCCTGTTGTAGACAAAATTAAAGGTGAATGATCTATTAAAACCCACGCTTGATATTCCACTCTTCATACTCTGTATTGAAATTGTGCAGAAATTAAAAACCTATCAGTGAATATGTTTTAAATCAAAAAGAATAAAAGGGATAATCTTTCATTTAGATGGATTTTTCTCCAAATATCCACTAAATCCATATCTTTCATCAAATCTGTTACCATTTTTGCTACCTTATTTTTCACCATTCTATCTCCCAATCTATCTAATTTAGGGTCCAAAGCAAAATTAAAATCCCCTCCTAATATAACTTTCCCCTTGGCATTTGATAAATTCATGAAAACATCTTGCATAAATTTGGTGCATAGACATTCATTAAGGTCCATTATTCCGAGTAAATCTGGCAATTTACCATAACATATCTTCCCGCTACATCTATACTAATATCCAATATTTTAATTGGTAAATTTTTATTAATTAATATTACTGTATCTCTAGCCTTAGAATTTGTGATGTTCCTTTTCCGTCAAATGTGTTTCCTGGTTTTTTTTTTTAAAAAGCTGTCTTTTAATTTTTTCATTTAAACTAATACTTTTTCCACTTTGATCCTGAATCCCATTAATACTAATAAAATTCATCAGCCATCTAATCTTTCATAAAATCCAGTAAGCATCCAACTTTCCATCTCTACTCCTCCTACATCCAAAATACTAACTAAATATTTCATAATACCATTGTTAAATTCAGGTGTATTAAAGAGAAAAGAAAAGAAACAAAGAAAAATGTAGAAACCCTACTCCCTCCCCCAAAGGCATACATTGTTAACAATATGTCTTTACACCCCTGATCTGTAGCAGTTGTGATCAAAAACCACACCCGCTCACTAGATTCCATGGAGTCAAGGCTCTTACTCCCACCTAATTCCCCTGAAATATTATACTGCCTCAAATCTACTCAATCTTACAATTATCAATTCATTTTTTTGCACAGATCTATCGGGTAAAAACTATCCTCCCTAATATCTCTCTCCTCCTAAACTTGTGTCATTTCATTATACATCCCCAACTGCAATCTTTCTGCTTCCTCTCTCTCTTCAAATATCTCCCAGTTCTCGTCTCATTTTTTCAGGCAGCGAATCTGCACTTTCGCTTTATTGGATTCCGTAAAAAAAAAAAAATCTGTTTTTGCCCTCAGGAACAAAAACCTTTAAGACTGCTGGGTACCTTAAAACAAAGGTGTAACCTTTTATCCAGAGCACATTTTTAACAGCATTAAATTCTTTTCTTTTTCAACAAATCAAAACTTGTATCAGGATGAAAGAAAATCTTATTATCATTATAAATCAATGGTGATTGTCCCTCCTTCGCTTGCTTCGCAACCAGCTCCAAGATCTCCCTCACTTCATAACGAAGCAACTTGACCAGAATCAAATGCGGTTTTTGATCTGGCTGCAGTTTAGATCATAATGCTCAATGAGCTCTTTCAATCTCAATATCTCCTTGAAATTCAGTTACCCCACCAAAGTTTGAGGAATCCATCTGTGTAAAAATCTCTTCATATCTTGTCCTTCATCACCTTCTTTAAGTTCAACAATTTTTATATTATTTCTTCTACTGAAATTTTCTAACATATCAATATTTTGAGTTAATTGATCTTTTGTTGCGGCCACTTCAGCTTGAACTTTCAGTTGCTCTTTAACATGCTGAATTTCAAATTCATTACCTTTAATTTTTGCATCCATCACTTCAAATTTTTGTTCCATTTGCTACAGCATTTTCCCCAACTTCTTTGTAGAACTCTTATTTTCAATTATACCCTCATTACATTTTTTAACTTCCTTTGTTAACTGTAGCAAAGTTGGCCGGAAAGAATCCATATACTTCATTTCATTTGTGGATTTATAAGACTTTGTTTTCTCCTGTCTTTTGGCCAAAACTCTCTGTTCAACACACATTTCTTCTTCTTCCTGCTCCTCTTCTTGATTGTTGGAGCTGGAGGCTTCTTGAGCTTTTTTAAAAATTGCCTCCTTTTTTTTCTGTGCTCTGTGAATGCGCGACTCCTCATGCAGAGTCACTTCTTCACCCGTGGTAGATGACCATTGTCAGGGGAGACCTTGTACAGCAATGTCCAAGGTCTTCCCAGCTCCAGGCTTATCCCCACGGGTACCTACCCTCCGGAGACCTCCAGGATCCTTCTTTAAGGTTGGCCTCTCTTCTTTATCAGCTTCTTTTTCTTGTTCAAGTTCTTGAAAAGTAACAGTCAACTTATCTTTCTTAGGTGGCATTGTATATTGTTCTATAGGCCTTCCAATAGCTTTCTTTTCTATTTTCTTTCATTCGGTGCAGGCTTTTTGACTTTTTAAAACTTTTTCGGAGAGGGTAGAGAATTCAAGTCTAGCCCCATGTCATCACGTGGCACACACCCAGATCCCCACCTTTGATGGTAAAAACACCAAGACTCAGAAATGGTGTTGTCTCTTGGTGTGGGCATTGCAGGTTTTGTCACTTGGAAGTAGTGTGGCCGAGATGCAGCACTCATCCTGTTTTGTGCACCGTAGAACATCCGCACAAGTGGCCACCTTTTGCAGGTCGGAGAAGACCTCATTTGCTAGTAGGAGGTGGATGTCCTCCAAAAAGATCTGTTCGAAGAGTAGACATGGCTTATGGCCATCTACTGGTGGTCCATATGTACCAACCGTGTGGCCCGTGGTCCATTTGCGGTGTGAGAGGCCGAATGTGCTGTCCAACAGGACCCTGAGTGCTTCATACCTGCCAGCCTTCGGGGACTGCTGCAAAAGATCAATTACTTGGCCCACCATTTCCTGGTCGAGAGCAGCCACCACGTAGTAATATCTGTTCTCTTCGGAGACAATTGTTCCTGACCTGGAACTGTGCCTCTGCTTGTTGAAACCAGATGAGGGCTGAGTGGTCCAGAAAGCTGACAGTTTAAGTGAAACTGCATTCTGAAGAGCTGAGCCATTCACGTTGTCCATATCGATTGTGTTAGGTCCAAATGTCATTGCACCTTTGGGAACACTGCAAATGAAAGGAACACACTGAGTTGTGCGGAGTTTCAGTTCATCTGATTTACTCATTCAAAATCTCGCACTTGAAGCTCATGCTTGTCCCAACCACCCTTGAACCCTGTGGGATGTAAGCGACGTCGGCATCCAGGCCAAGGCTTTGCCCCTCACTGATAGTCCCTGTGAATGCTGCTGGCTGCAGACTCGCCCACGACTACTGGTTCACGCCGCATGGGTAAGCCGCAGCAGTATTCTATTATAGTTTTTACAAAATATACCTGTTTGGCTGCAGTGAGTTACAATTTTGATACATATGTACATTGTACTTGTGAATATGACAAACTTGTATTATCATATAACTATTTGTGTACAAGACAAAATAACGTTTATCTGGACCACGACACACACATTATACACAGCATATAATAATCGCATATTTATCTTGTATTATATTTTTATGTATATATGTCTAAATACTTGTTATAAGAAGCTCAAGGTTACAAATACCGTTAATCAATCTCTCAGCCTGCGGGAAGAAGCTAGATCCCAGCATGGCAGTGCTGATTTGATGCTCTTGTACCTCAATGTCCTTTGTGATGGATGGTAGGGATTCTCAATAATTTAAACCCTATTTAAATAATGTCCCCAGTGAATGCTGTCAGTGGAGAAAAGGGAGACCCCAGTGATCTTCTCGGCTGTTTTCATGATCCTCTGTATTGACTTTCAGTCCAATGTTTTGCATCTACTGTACCACACAACATTGCTTCCCATCAGGATACTCTCATGTGCTTCCATAAAATGTTGTTGTGATTGGGGGCCAGTACCCTTGCCCTTCTCCACCTCCTCAGGAAGTACAGGCTCTGCCGTACCTTCCTGACTAATGAGGAGGTGTTGTTGGTCCAGGATAGGATTATCACTCCAGTCTGGAGATCATACTGCAAGTTTATTGGGGTTTGGTGGTACCACACCTGTGAATGCATACAGTTTTGACCTTTTACCCAAAGGATATACCC
The DNA here is from genome assembly GCF_036971445.1 of Narcine bancroftii. NCBI lineage: Eukaryota > Metazoa > Chordata > Chondrichthyes > Torpediniformes > Narcinidae > Narcine > Narcine bancroftii. Next base: position 276,969,586 of record NC_091470.1, read on the forward strand.
AGTTCCATGGACAGTGGGTTTGCCATATATGGAGATGTATATAGATTTGATCTGTATTTTAGAGTTCAGAAGAGAAAACCTCAAAAAAAAACATGTACAAGATATTGATAAGGCCACATTAAGTTATATAGGAAGAATGTCATTAAAATAGAAATGGTTCCAAAAGGATTCACAAGAATGTTGCTGTGACTGGAGGGCTTGAGTTAAGGTGAGACTGCTCCCTGGAATGCAGGAGGTTGGGGTGGGGGGGTGGGGGGGAACCTTGTAGAAGTTTATAAAATCATGAATAGTGTGTCTTTACCCCAGATTAGAGAGCAAAGGTTTAAAGTGAGAGGGGAAAGGATTGAAGGAGACCTGAGATGCAACTTTTTCACAGAGAGTGATGGGTATATGGACCAAGCTGTCTGAGAAAGTTGTAGATATGGTTAGAGTTACAACATGTAAAAGACAGTTGAGAAAGTTTGCAGATAGGAAAGGGTTAGAGGGATGTGGACCAAACACAGACAAATGAGACTCGCTCAAATGGGCAACTTGGTCAACATGGATGAGTTGAACTGGAGGCAATGTCTGTTCCATGCTGTATAATTTTGATTCTATGACTAGCTTCATGAAGTGCTGACAGGACTTGTTCTGGATACAGAGAGATTGTGGACTCGGCAGAGGGAAACTGAGATCAATCTCACAATAAGGACTGGGCTGTTTGGCAGAGATGAGAGAAATAAGAGTGGAGTAGAAAATTCCAAAGGTTCACCACAGAGGGCAATTAGGTAATGGATATGAAAGGAATTGGGATGAGGGATAGTGTCAGGAAACAGTGAATGGAGCAGGATAGCTGACAGCTTGTCTGGTACCTCTTGCCCAGCTCCCTTGGTGTTAGTGCTCTGGAAGAATGGGCAAGGATTATTGATATCCATGTACCTTGCCTGATCTGCTATATCTCTCCACCAACCCCTGATTTTACTTCAGATTTCCAGCACAAATGGTGCATTTAATACAACTAACAGATTTGCACATTGCCTTCAACTTGATTGTTGGTTGTGTTCAACTAATGTAAATAAACTCTTTAATAATTGGATTGACAAACTCTGTGATATGGTGTTGAATATTGATTTGAAATGTCACCTGTGGCCTTTGGGTATAAGTAACTATGATCATTGTAAAACTCTAGGCGCCAGGCCGGATGGTTCCCCTTCAGGCAGGATATGCCAAATAGGCACCCGGCAAATCAAGCAGCAGACCTCAATCAGGAAGCACAGGAGGATAATGCCCTCGAAGTCCATGAAATGGTGAGTTTGAACCATGTGTATTGATGTGGCAGGCTGATGAGCCCATCATTCCCACATGAATTCCTAGCACATATGACTTGCCATTTCACAGATAATGGGGAAGAGGAAGAAGACACAGAAGGAGGGGTTGTTTACAAGGCCATTGCAGGGAGGCATTTAATAATCACAGAATGGGTGGTGAAAATGGTGAAGGGAATCTCCCAGTGGGCTTGGGTGTTTCTGCTAAACAATCTGTAAAGATTTAGTAGATCAACAGATGGATGTGGCATCAATGTTATATCTTCACAGGCTAGTACTGCTGACAAATTTTGGGGTTTGCTGAGTGCATAAGCCCACGGTTGGTTTACATAATGTGTCACATCCTCGTGGTTCAGGCCGCACTGCACCAAGGTGTAATTGGCCATGGTTTGTTTTTCAGGAGCGGCTGATGGACGAAGGTCTGGATGATGATAGTGGCGAGAGTGGTGAAAGCGGTGACAGTGGAGATGACACCACAGAGAGCACAGGAGGGGCAGAGCCCCCTGGCTTCATGGCCTCTGCTTGGTCATTTGTCACCACCTTCTTCACTTCCCTCATCCCAGAAGGCCCTGCACAAGTCGGAAATTAGGTCAGGCAGTGGACTTTTTAATACCTTCTCACTACAGTTATATATTTAAGTAACTGAAAGGAAACCCCAAATCCCTCGGGTGTGGGAGTGTGCCTCACCCTTCGCTGCATTGCCATTGCTGATATTGTTTCCCATGGGTTTGGTGTCTTGAGTCTTTCTCCTGATCATGCCATTGCATTGAGCTCAACCTCCTTTGATTTCACCCAACTTCTGGGAAACACCAAATGGAAAACCCCACTTCCTTCCTGTACTTTGCTATACATGAGCAAAAAACAAAATTGAAAAGGAATTGCCCATTTGCCTGATTTTGTTATAACAACCCCAGGCTGTGGTTGTGGAGGATGTGCTGGAAGTTTTGAAGCATTGCACAAATTGAAGTGACCTTGCTGGCCTACACTGGGGAAGGAACAACCATCTTGGTTCACATCATTTTGTTTTTTTAGCTAACCTGTAATGTCACCTTGCAACCTGAATTTGCAAAATTCACTTACGCAGCATGTTACTTTTTTCATTGGTTGCCCAGTGGTCTGGAACAAACACTGCTTCATGGCACTGCATTACTGGTGCTTGTTTAGTATGGATAATGAACCAAGCTGGTAGTTTGGGGTTATCTTCAGTTGACCTGTATTTTGAGCTAGATGTATGAGATGAGATAATTAAACCTTTTGAATATTGAAACTGAACTGGGCTAACCAAGTGGAGGTGAGCAGTCAGCTTCACATCTCCAATCACAAACATTCTGGTACAGCTTTCAGGAAACCTGAGCTACAGTTTGGGATTTGAAAGGGTGAGAACTCTAATATAATTTGTACTTGTTATATACTTTTTCAATTTACTTTTACATTTTAAAAACATTTTAGAATTGTATATTTTACTGCCTTGACATAAATTTGAGGATCATAGCTGGTAGTTTTAATTTAGAGGTGGTGATATGACTCATGCATGTTACCAATATGGAGGAAATGTGAGAGCCTAGTGGTGTAAATAACATGATATGTTGGTGAGCATATCGAGTCTGAACAGCAATAAGTGCTATGTTTTGAATTGACAGCAATGATAGATAATTCACAAAAAGCCAAATAAAGTCTGTCTTCAGCATGCTAATATACTTTTAACAATAATGTTACACTATTACTGATTGTTAGAAAAAAAATAAAACAAATGATTTATTTGAATGAACATTGACAATACATATAAATAGCAGGAAGAAGACTCTACACCACCTCTAATTTTCTGAAACTAATACCAGCAACCTTTCTGAAAAGACAAATCTCCTTCGCAAACTCTGCATTGAACTTTCACCATTTGGCTTGTGAGGTGTGCTCATTGTACTGAGTGGTACACAGGATGTTTAAGAGTACAGAGCACTGTTTGTATGTTTCTTGATTAGTAACTACATGTCTGGACTATTCACCAAGCAGTGTGTTTGGACCACACTGCAGGCGCAGAAAGTTTAAATACAAAGTAAGGCTGCTCTGTGACTATAACCATGAATTTGCTGAATTGTTTGAAAACTCATTTGGTTCATTAGTAATCTGGGGAAAGAAAATCTGCCATCCTTGCACTGGTTCCAAGTGAGTTGAAACACTCTGGATCTCCCTTGACTGCTCTGAGTTCATCTGAGGTGACAAACAGTGCTGCTATATACTTCACATCCTGATCAATAAGAATTAATATTTTTAGCCCACCAGATATCTCTGCTGGAGGCTGAGTGAATTTCTGTTGCTTCTGTGACTATCTTAATTGTAAATAAATTTTTCTTTGTTCACTGTAGTTTTTGTCAGTGTAATGGCCCTTTGAGTTTTTTAATCAGTGTTAAATTTTGCAGCCCTCTATTCTATTGGTGACAAGTTTCTGTCCCACATCTATGGTGGCATAGATCCATTACCCACCGTGACCTTTAACATCACTCTTCCTGACATCAGCTTGCTGAGAATACATTAATTTCTTGCTTTGTACAGAGATAAAATGAATATGTATGCATAACTATGTCCCTTTTGTAGTAACACTAGTAGCTGTGCAATATTTTGTGACGGCTAGAGATTTGTACTTCACCTGAACATTACCAATGTATTCTGCTGGAACCCTGTTATGCTGCTATTTTTTTCCCCTGTATTATCCATGTACAGTAAGCTCCAAAATCAGGGATGAGTATTGGTGTGATAGGATCTTTCACCATGACCTGAGACTTCACACAGAGTCAATGTCATGTGTTTAATCAGTTCCCTGCCACAGAAGCACTCTTTCAGAACACCATACCAATCACATTGATTACAGTCTCAATCTGTCACAGAAAGATCATCAAATATTTTTTGACAATAAAACCAAAGGAGCTTTTGGATGTGTTTTTAAATAAAAAAAATACTTGGAAAGTCTAGGAAAAGAAGCTACAGAATTGGGAAGGAGAAATTGGTATTGAGCAGTGAGTGTCTACTGTAGCAAAGCTGGTCAATCTATTGCTCCATGCCAGAAACCTCCATTGCTGTATGTGTGGAATTTACTCTGTGACTGTACAGATGGTCCTCCCAGATCCCGAAGACATGTGGCTTGTGGATTAATTGGCTGTGTAAATTGCTCCCAGTGTGTGTGAGGAGTACAATGTGTGGGATCAATGTAAACTTAGTTTTTCCACTTACGATGGTTAATGATCAGTATGGGCTAAGTGGCATTGGAGAGATTTACTTTCCCAGGAAATTAATTGTGAACATGAGTGCCAATAAGCATATGTGAAGCCAGACATTCATAAATAGGAGCAGGAGTTAAGCTATTCAACCCTTTGTGCCTATTCTGCCACTTGATAATGTCAAAGACCATCTCAGCTTTGAATACAGATGCTCCTCTACTTACGATGGTTTGACTTGCAGTTTTTCAAAGTTACAATGGAACGAGAGTGATACGCATTCTAATGAAAATACCTGTACATAGTCACTTAGTACTGTAGTTTAACAATTCGCCGCATGGTGACTGTCGTTACTGGTTATCTCGCAAATGCTTTGGCTGGCGCTATATTTTATGATTTAAAAATTGTTGTTTTTTTCAGTGTGGAATAAAAGGTATTCACCATTTAATTATAAAATAGACTTTGTTTTAGATTTATTTGCCCTGTCTATGGTAAGTGGTCTGAGCACATTTAAGGTAGGCTAGCCTAGCTTAAGCTGAACAAAAAAAAAATTCAGTATTCAATAAATTACATGAGATATTCAACACTTTATTATAAAATAGGCTTTGTGTTAGACGATTTTCCCCAACTGTAAGCTACGGTAAGTGTTCTGAGTACGTTTAAGGTAAGGTAGGCTAAGCTATGATGTTCAGTAGGTGTGGCATTCCTTTTCAACTTAGTTTTTCCACTTACGATGTGTTTATTGGAGTGCAATCCCATCATAAGTCGAGGAGCATCTGCGTATTGAAGGAATGTTGCCAGAGCTTTCTGGGGCAATAAGTTGCAAATAAATGGCCTTTCCAAGTAGCCCCACCCACCTTATTCTGCCCTTGCAGTGAGACCACAGCCTCTGTTGCTGTATTTCCCCAGGAGAAGAAATGTTCTGTAGCAACCTTATTTTGTTCTCCACTCCATTCATCCAACTTGGTCAACCTTCCATCAGGATATGAGTGCAGCAGAAAAGGAGGGGGTGGTTATAATTTTGATAAGAGAAGGTGTTACAAGAGTGCTTGGAAGGGATGTACTTGTCCAGTAAAGTTAAATGGGTAGAACTTGGAAACAAGAGGGGAATGATCATTGAGGCTATTTAATAAACCCCCAAATAGTCAGTGGGAAAAGCAGGTGTGTTGATGTATTGAGGATGCTACTTGTGAGGGTACAACACTGCACCTTCTCTATGAAAACAAGATCAAGCAATTTTTAAAAAATAGGCATAGAGCACAGCCTACAAATACCCCAATTAACCTACAACCTCCATATGTTTTGAAGGGTGGGAGGAAACTGGAGCACCCAGAGAACACCCATGCAGACAAAGGGAGAACAAAAAAGACATTATAGATAGCGCAGGATTTGAATACGGGTTGCTGGGACTGTAATAGCATTGTGCTAGCCGTGCACAAGAAGAGATTGTGACCTGGTTGATAAGGTGAAAGATGGGTCTGGTCTACAAATTGGTCATTAATTGGGGAAAGGCTGGTTTCAGAACAATTAGACAGGGATGTGCAGAAGTTTTCAAATGAGGGAAGGATGGAAAGTTGAATGTTTTAAAGATGAGCTTACAGGAGTTCCTGTTTAAAATGGTCAAGGCTGGTAGATTTAACAAATCCTGGCTAATGAGGGATATTGAGGCTCTGTTCAGAGAAAAGGGGACTTCCATCAGATTAAGAGATCTGGTTAAACTATTCCCTTGATGAGCTCAGGAAGTGCCAGTATGTTTGAGGGAAATCAAGTGGGCATAAAGAGGACATGAGATAGAGCTGCCAGGCAAGATGAAGGAAAATTTCTGTAGAATATCTACAGGTATATGAAGAGTAAAAGGGTGGCTCAGGAGAAAATTGATTCTATTAAAGATAAACTTCACTGTCCTTGTGGAGCTACAGGTGGTGGATGAGATTTTGAATGAATACTTCGATATCAGTCTTTACTGTGGAGGAGATGATGGAAGCCAAAGAATGGAAAGAAACAAGTGGTGGGTGTTGAACCATATTAGAACCACCAGCAAGAGGTTCTTGGCAACTGTGGAGCACATTAATGTGGACAAATCCCCAGGGCTTGGTGCATCCTTGCAACTTGTGGGAAGCTAAGGAAGAAATAGTATAGGCCCTTGCAAAGTTATTTTCATCATTGTTGACCTCTTGTGAAATGCTGGAAGACTGGAGGGTGGCTAATGTGCTGTTATTTTAAAAGAGCAGCAAGGACAAACCAGGGAACTACAGACCAGTGAGCTTAATGTCAATGGTTGGAAAATTGTTGGAAGGAATTCTGAGAGACACCATCATCTGACCTTTGGATAGTAGGGGGCTGATTGTAGGTTGTCAGAAAGGAATGTGACAGAAAGGGTATGAGAGCAAGGAAGTGAATGTTGTATACATGAACAAATGGGTCATATCCTCAGAGGCATCAGTGATGTAGGTGCAGCATTCCTGCCCTACCACTGCACATGTAGTACCTTTTCCTGCCAACAGCAGATCAAGGGCCATCCAATTCTGCAGAGCCATGGTTCGTATAGCCACTACCTCCACAGTGAGTTCACGAATCTGGTCTGCATATTTTCTTTGATACTTAAAATGTAATAACCCCATAGGATCCCAAAACCCAGCAGCAATAGATATTCACCAAGACAAATGGTTACTTAAACAAAAGTAACTATTGTTAAGTCACTATTGACTTAACTAACCTTCTAATTCTAAGTGCATGTGTATGTAATGTGTGTGTAAGTTCAAAAATGTTCTTTGGTTCACAGTCCAATCTTACTTCTCATTTCTTCAAGTTCACTGGTTGCAGGCAATTTAACATTTATAAAGTTCACAGGCTTTGGTGCTTGAAAGGTAAATGGTTACCGCTCAGGAAGGTTCTTGTCAGTTTTCAAAGAGATTTGTTGTATGCTGGACAACCAGCCACTTCAGTGTCTTGCCGAAGAAACTTGCCCCATCAGAGTTCTCCAGATGATAATCTTTTTCTTTTGGATCACCATTGTTTTACCTGTGTGTCTGGAAGTGCATATGAACATTCACTTGTTTAACTATGGTTTTCTCCTGCTTCTTCCTCTCTTGCTTCTCTTTACCATTGACCCATTCACATTCAGCCTTAATGGTTTCCTGTCAGCCATACATACCACTATCCCTTTCTTACATGCATTATCATTCCAACTTTTTTTGGCCTCTTGGTCCCACAAATTTATTAATTTCTTCCGTTTTGATCCCACATTTTTTTTCCACACAATTTGCACATTATTCAACATCCCATGTTTCCCCTATTGACCAACATTCTTCACCCAAACCTTTGGTTAATGCATAACATAAATTTTCTAGATATTTCTCATCTCATGGGTACATATTATACAATGCTTGAATTACTAACTAATTTACACTTTTGTTAAGACCTTGTCTCATTTCTCTATTCCTTACTTCAATTTTTTTTCCACTGTTTTCACAGTTGCTGAATCTTTCCCTGCACTTGTACTTACTTAAATTTTCTCATCTGCCTTGTAGGCAGTTGTCAAATAATTCCTAAACTCTACATAAATGTTTTCCTCAGTCATCTGACTGTAGCCAAATTGTTCAAAGACTAATCCAAATTCAAATTCTCTTACTTCTTTACAACAATCACCGATTCAGTTTCCCAAAATACAATAAACAGTATAGAGCTTTCACTGACACTGTTCTTTTATTTCCTGCATTGTTCTTGTACGGTCTCAGCAGGGCAACAGGTCTACCTCGGATGAAGATCCGTGTCAATCAGGAGACCAGCCAAGAAAGGATTCAAGAGATTCTCAGGCACCTTGATTTTTTTTTTCTCCCTGTTCTATCTTTTTGGCCGTCGACCGCTACTCCGATCCCAGTGAGACTCTGTTTATGACGCCAAATGTTAACTTGATCAAATATAAAGAAGTATATGACAAATAATGTGAGTACAACACAATTTTATCAGCTAACCTTGCCTGTAATGCTGACAGGAACATACAAACTTTGTATTCTCAAAAATTCACCTTTGAAGGTCTTCCACTTATCTCGCACATCCTTACCCAAAAACAACTTATCCTAATCCACACATTCTAGTTCCTTTCTTGTTTCCTCAAAATTGGTGTTTCTCCAATTTAGAATCTCAGTCTGAGGCCCAGACCTATCCTTCTCTGTAATTAACTTGAAACTAATGGCATTATGCATTATGATCACTGGACCCAAAATGTTCCACTGCACATACTTCTGTCACCTGTCCTGTCTCATTCCCTAATAGGAGATCCAGTACTGCACTCTCTCTAGTTGGTACCTCTATATATTGATTTAGAAAACTTTCCTGAACACATTTGACAAACTCCAAGCCATCCAGCCCTTTTGCAGTATGGGAGTCCCAGTCAATATGTGGAAAGGTAAAATCTTTTACTATCACAACCTTGTTTCCTGCAGCTGTTTACTGTCTCTCTACAGATTTGCTTCTCCAATTTTCATTGACTATTGAGTGGTCTATAATACAACCCCATGAGTGTGGTCATACCTTTCCCATTCCTCAGCTCCACCTGTATAGCCTAAGTTAGCAAGCCCTCTGATGTGTCCTGCCTGAGCATAGCTGCAATATGTTCCCTGATGAACAATACCACTCCTCCCCTTTCATCTCCTTTCCCCACTCCCCCGTTCTAGCATGTCTGAAACAACGGAAGCCCAGAACAATGAGCTGCATTCCTGCCCCTCCTTCAACCATGTTTCACTAATGGCCACAATCATAATTCCATGTGCCAAATGTAATGGGCCCAGAGGACCCCAAAACCCAGCAGCAATAGATATTCACCAAGACAGATGGTTACTTAAACAAAATTTGCTTTTAATTATCTTTAAACATGAAAACAGAATCAGACTTTAACTTAATCACTATTGACTTAACTAACCTAATTCTAAGTGCATGTGTATATAATATGTTGTAAGTTCAAGAAAGTTCTTTGGTTCACAGTCCAATCTCACTTCTCATTCCTCCAAGTTCACTGGTTGCAGGCAATTTAACATTTATAAAGTTCACCAGGCTTTGGTGCTTGAAAGATAAATGGTTACCACTCAGGAAGGTTCTTGTCGGTTTTCAGAGAGAGATTTGTACGCTGGACACCCAGCCACTTCAGGGTCTTGCTGAAGAAACTTGCCCCATCAGGGTTCTCTAGATGATAACATTTTTCTTTTGGATCACCACAGAGTTCCATTTCTGTTTCCCTTATCTCAGGTGAAACATTATACACCCAGCCATCTCCTCTTGTATGAACCACAAGGGCTTTGAACAGGCTGAACTAAGAACTCACAGCCTGTCTTCAAAATGGATTTTTTTCCACAAGTTTCCCAATCTTGAGTCCGTTCAACTGTTGCTTTCCTAAACAATAATCCATTACTCCACAGCATGTCCAATTAACACTTACTTATGAAGGCATTCTTCAAAGTGTTTGCAAAGGCACTTGGAGCCTGAACTGTCTGGCTTGAGCAGAGCTCTGGCATTTTAAATGAGATCGATGTTGTGTTTGTGGCCTACACTTGAAAAAAACCTGCCACAATTTATCTCCTTTAAAACATATCTATATACATATAAAAATATAACAATCTGTCACTCACTCCACACTCTAAGCTCATCTGCCCATTGTATAATACTCCTTGGAAATAGATGCACCTCTAAGTTTACAACTGGATCTACATAACTGGGAAGGTGGGCAGAGGAGTGGCGAGTGAAATTTAACTGACAGATGTGAGGTCTTGCATTTTGATAAGTCAAATGAGGGCAGAACATGCGCTGCGAAAGGTGGAACCCTGGACAGGGAAACTTCGGAGTACAGGTGCATAGTTCCTGAATGTGGCAACTTGGGTGGATAAGTGGAGAGGCTTTTGGCATGCCCACCTTCATTGAGTGGGGTATAGCTGTACAAAGTATTTGTGAGACCACACTGTACAGTTCTGGTCACCCAGCTTGAGGAAGAACATCAATAAATTAGGTGTGGAGAGGAGATTTGCCAAAATGTTGCTGAGATGGGAAGGATGGAGTTATAGGCAGGGGTTGAACAGGCTGGGTCTTTATTCTCTAGAATGAAGGAGGCTGATGGGTGATCTTGCAGTGGTTTATTAAATCATGAGATGAATGAATAAGATGATTGCTTGCAGTCTTTTCCCAGGGTTATGGTTCTAGAATGAGAGGGGAAAGAGTTTGGAGTAGCTGGTGGAATGAGGTGCGAGATGTAGGCACAGTAACAACGTCAAGACCTCAGGACAGATTTTTAACTGGAGGGGCTTAGAGGGAGGAGGATTAAGTAGAGACAAATGGGATTAGCCCAGAACACCTTTTTGTTGGCATGAACTAGTCAAGATGAAAGCACCATGGAAGTGTATTCAGGAGGACTGTCGTGGTTCCAGGCTCAGCAGCACCTCACTGCGGGGACGCCCAAGTCCCACACAACCTGACTGGATCTGGCTACTTCAGTTTGCGCGGAAAACTGCATCATGTGAATCCATGAAAGTTTATCATCAGTTCATCAGTTTCCGCTGCATGGGGCTAAAGGGAGCAGCGTTTGTTTGCGTAGTGCTTTGTCCTGATCGTTCAATGTTGTGCTTGCAAATAGTGGCTGGGGCATTGGCTACGTGGCAGCGGATGGAGTTGAGGCCATGTTCTCCTGCCTGCAGTCACCACCTTTCCCACTGGATGGCAGCATAGGTCCAGTGCACATTGACCGTGATCGGACTGCTCATAACATCAGGCAAGACATTTCAACCTGCATTAACAAGATAATGACCTCAGTTTGGCCGCTGAGGACTGCCTCAGAATGGCAATAGTTGGGAATTTTTTCCAGTTGGTGCAGCTGAACGTTTGCTGCCAATCAGATTTTTTGCCAAAAATAAATCTTATTTACAATAACTTATTTACAGGAAACCGTTCAGAGTCTTCACACCTTTAATGTCATATCCATACATTCCCATCACTGTACATTGTTATATTTGTACTCTATTTAGTATCATTGGTATCATTGAGACCCCTCTGTTTGAGAGTCTTTCCATCTCAGCCCTCAATGCCCGTTGAAGGACTCTAGACTAGGCTCCTTTCCCCACAGTGCCCAGTGCGACCCTCCTGCAGCCTGGAATGTGGCAGTCAGCAGCATTCCCTCAAGGTAATTTTGTGCTTGTGCTAAAAGACCAACAAGTTTCTGGCAAACCATAGGGTGTCCACCTGGTTGATGGTCTTCCAGCAGTTTTCTGTCTGTCTCTGCATACCGGGAACAAACTGTAAATCAGAGTCCTCTATCACGCTGCTGCTGGGGATGAAACGTGGCAAGGACCCTTGCATCCTTCTCCACGCATTCTTAGCAAATCTGTATTCTGCAAAAAGATGGGTGACTGTCTCCTCCCTACCACAGTTACTGGGTCATTGTGCATAGTGGATGATGTTCCTGTTGTACAGGAAGGATTTGTCCAGGAAGCTTCTCTCACTGCCAGTTAGGCCAAGTACTGGTAATTATTAGTGAGCACTGGTGATGAGGCATTCTTCCAGATGACTTGGTGGTCTGCTCAGGGAACCACCCTAAAGAGTCCATCAAGTACTTGTCATTCAATGTCTGCAGGATGTTCCCAATCAGATGTATTTCCTTCAGATGTTGTCATTGGGTTATCAGTGACAAGGCCCTGGTTGCCTTCTGCAAGCCTGTGGTTAGGTGTATCTTTAGGTGAAAGTGCTCCCATAGTGCTGCTGGGGGGGGGGGGGGGGGGGGGGGGGGGGGAGAGATCCAGGACTTTGACCCAATGATGGTGATAGAGCTCCATCTGAATGTTATTCTGCTTGCAGGGAACCCATCAGAGGTGGTGTTTCCCTTCACCTGCAGCCCTTGTCCTTGGTAATGGGTTAGGGTTCAGGAGATGCTGTTGCAGTACCCTAGACAAGTGACTGTGACCACAGTGGTGGAGGAATTAACTGATGGTGGAATTTACCATGTGTCTAAACTCTGGGTTAATGTTCATCAGGACTGAGAGTCTAGTGGCAAGAAGGTGTTACACCGTGAAAGGAAGGGGTGAATCAGGGGTTAGTAGAAGAGAGGTGGATCCAGGTGAGGAGGGCTGGCAAATGAGAGGTGGAGGGTGGATCCAGGTGAGGAGGCTGGCAGGTGAGAGGCGAAGGGTGGATTCAGGTGAGGAGGCTGGCAGGTGAAAGGTGGAGGGTGGATCCAGATGAAGAGGGTTGATAGCTGAGAGATGCATCCAGGAAAGAAGGGCTGGCAGCTGAGAGGTGCCTCCAGGTGAGGAGGGCTGGCAGCTGAGAGGTGCATCCAGGTGAGAAGGGCTGGCAGCTGAGAGGTGCATCCAGGTGAGGAGGCTGGCAGGTGAGAGGCGGAGGGTGGATCCAGGTGAGGAGGCTGGCAGGTGAAAGGTGGAGGGTGGATCCAGATGAAGAGGGTTGATAGCTGAGAGATGCATCCAGGAAAGAAGGGCTGGCAGCTGAGAGGTGCATCCAGGTGAGGAGGGCTGGCAGCTGAGAGGTGCATCCAGGTGAGAAGGGCTGGCAGCTGAGAGGCGCATCCAGGTGAGGAGGCTGGCAGGTGAGAGGCGGAGGGTGGATCCAGGTGAGGAGGCTGGCAGGTGAGAGGCAGAGGGTGGATCCAGTGAGGAGGCTGGCAGGTGAGAGGCGGAAGATTGGTCCAGATGAGGAAGGCTAAGGCTATCAGTGGGTATTTAGGATGGTCAGTGAAATATAGTTAAGAAGTTTCTTTGTCCTGGACTGTCTCACATTTGATGAGTCACAAGGTTATATTCAACCAGTGAAGTGAAAACAATTTCAACATGCTGCTACGTACCTTGCAAATAGTGTAGAGGATTCGGTCTTTCAGGGAATAATCCACTCAATAATACACATAATCCCTTATGTGTATCAAAATACGTATATAGATTGAGCAGTAGAATTTCTGGTTGACCTTGGTCCCAGAAGTTGATCATGGGGGACTTGGCAAATGAATGTCAAGAGTGCGTGGAATTGGTCAAAGTCTGGCTTGTTGGTGATGCGAATCTTATTGAGCGTTTATCAGCCTGTGCCTGGACATTGCCTTAGTATAGTTCCTCTGTTGAGTTATGAATAACATTGCTGAACACCCACACTTCTGGTTATCAATGAACCCAGCTGTATGAATTCAAATATCTAATTCTGCACAGTTTATAATGAAATATGTTTGTTCAGCAGGAGTTTTATTACTTAACCTTTAAGCGTGGCTTTCAGATTTCAAAGCTACACTTGTTATTAATCACCCAGATGTTGAACTGTAATCCGAAGCAGACCAACAACTGGCAGACTTGGGAGATCAACTGTTGAAGTTTGAATGGCAGCCACTGATGATGAAATTCAATGAAGACTATTTACTGATCGGGGAAGGGGAAACCAGCAACGTGACTGAATAGTTAGTTACCGTTCAGATGCTGTAAAAATGTTGTGCCTTAACCCTGTTATCTGCTTTATTGAATATATTGGTGAAACACTGGAGAAAATGGACTTAAAAGACAATGTAATGAAGAGGTAAAGAAGTTGCAGGCAGTGACACAATCCCAGATTCCAATCTATCAATGATTATTATCAGAAAGCTGGATGCGAAGTCTGGGGTTAGAGTTTGTAGCCACCCAGAGTCGATAATTCACATGGAGGTCCAGGTCTAGATGTTGTGCTTCACTGCTCCAAGTGGATTCTGGGTGAAACTCCCAGTATACAACTTACCTGGAATGGGACACCTTGGGAAGCAACAGGAAGACTGCTGGTTTGTGCAATCTGAGAGATAAAGGAGAACATGAACTGAGAGAAGAGGATTCTTCTAAAGGGGAAAAAAAGAACAGGGAGAAGGGTGGGCAGAGGGAAAGGAGAGAATGAAGAATGGAGCACCAAAAAAAAAACATTGTGATGTCTAAGTAGGGGTGGTGAGAGATAAAAGAGAATGGTTGATGTCAGCTGGGGTAAAGTTTTCGAAAGTTAAGGGCAGAGGGTTCTTGGTGAAGGGGAAATAAGATGATTGTATGGTCCCTCGTCCTCTCCTTTCAGAAACCAGCAGTAGCCTTGGAGCGCTGGAAGCCACCCAGCCAGCTGCTCCTTCTCCATCCTGTGTTCTGGCTTACCGTTTCCATTTATTCGGCCACAACGCGGTGTCGTTAGATTATACTGGATCTGAACTTGGCTACGTAGTCATGACTCATAGGGAGTAGAGCAGGGTGGACGCATGCAGTCTTGTTGATGGTCAGCAAGGAGGCGGTGATATTGCCGATCCACACTGATTTGGTGTAGATCGTTTTTACCACCACGCTCTAACTTTACAGCAGTTTGGGTTGCATTTTGGACCAGTCCTCCATTTAGTAACGTCTTCCTGTTTAATTAAGAATGAACTAAGGTGATGAATAGCAAGGGAGCCACACGCAAACACTGGATGTGGAACAGATGGGAAGTTGTATCCTTAGGGCTTATTCTGACAACCTATAAGGTCATGCTGCACATGGCTTGTTCTCAAAGCGCAGAGCTAGAAATTAACCAGAAAAGCTGCAGGGAATTGGGGATCTAAAACTGGTGACCACTTTTGACATTTCTGTCAAAATGGAGCAGAGGGAGAAGATTAAAACAGCGATGAAAGGGAAGTGAAAAGTGGGTTAGGAGAGCCATCTCCGCCTTGTGCATTGGATACCATGTGGCTAAACTCTGGAAGGTGCCGGAAGATTGGCAAACAGCCAATGTAACTCCGTTGGACAAAACTCACCCAGAAGGAGCGCATCAACAGAGAGAGAGAACCCTCGGGCAGTAAGATGTCAGGAACCAGTTGGCTTGCCTCCGTCTGATCATCAAACCCACTCTCCGCCCAAGGGCGAGGGGAAGGGAACGGGGAGATGATAACCCAAATTCAATGCCGGAGTTCTAACCTCGCTGCGAATCGGCTAATGTTAATCCCTCAGTCCAGTCGGGATCTAGGGTCTGTCCGTACCGCGGCAGCGCCTGGGTTCCCAGGGAAATGGCGAATCCTGCCTTGATATCGGTGCGCGGGTCTGCGCAGTCCTCTCCATCCTCAGACGAGCTGAGCGGTCGGGTCAGAGGACTGCCACGTTAGCAGATGCTTTGCATTGAACGGGAAGGCCTGATGTGATTCACGGGGCTCTTGGCATGACTATTGAGCTTGGAAGACTGCGGTAGGTGAAGGTTTGAGATTTTTGTGGCTTTACCTGCATTTGAATTCCTCTCTCAGGTTCACGCCTTGGCCTTCCCACTGATCCACAAACTCACTGATTCATTGACGCTTACTAACTGACTCACTGACCACAGAACCATTTACCCACTGACAATTCACCCAATGATCCCCTAACACACCTACTGATGCACAGACTCACTAACTCACGTACTCACACTCACCCAATAATCCATGGACACACTGACACTCCTCTCCGCCCCGGTGCAAGAGTGCAAGCGGAGTGGATGACGCATCCCTTCTCTGACTGTCTGAACCTCCCCACTTGAATCTAGTGCACATTTTTCATCACAAAAGTTATCTGTTGTTGAGCAGTTATTTCTGCTTGCCTCAGCTTCCGTCTGGATATGGGAGAAGATGATTAAAGGCCCTCACGGATGATGCATCATGTCGCTTTGACCAGTTCTCTGCGCCCTGCCTGGCGCAGCCGTCACAGGGGATTAGAATGTTTCTGTACTCTCCAGGATGAATCAGGAAACACAAGAGACAGAGAGCAGGTTAAAAGGCCCCTAATGAACTCAGAATCCAGAGATGCTCTAATCTAATGAGGATAGATCCTTCGCGTTGCATGCGCAAGTAATTATTCATGGCAGTAACATCAATCGGTTTTCATTTTGTTTTTAGCCCAGTAAGTAACTAAGAAAATTTGATTAACGCTTAAGTGTTGTCAAAAGTATTTAATTTGTTAAGACATCTCAGAAAATTGTGCCGAAAAACAATTCGGCAAAGGATAACCCTTACTTTTCCTTACTTACCCGACCAACCCTCGGCAGTGTGCTGAGTTTCAAAGATGGGTTGCAGCTAAGGGAGGTGATGGGTGTCGCAAACCATTTCGTACAGAGCAAGCTCCCATCGCAGTATGGCGTCATCGCAAAAGCTCTGCTGATTTTGTTGGTTCAGGAAGTTTGAGCGCAGACTGCTGCGGAGAGGCCCTGCTCTCCCCGGACCTGGGATTTTTCCGTTTAATGTCTTGTCTGGAGACGGATAGGCCGTGTCTGGAGATATGCAAATGTAGCGCCTAGAATGTGCGCTACTACCGATCAAACCTTTATCCCTTTAGTGTACTGGTTTGGAACACAGAGCATTACAGCACAGTACAGGCCTTTCAGCCCACAATGTGCCGACCGACGTCCCTGCCTCACACCATAATCCATTATCCATGTGCCTGTTGAAGAGACCTTTAAACGTCCCATATTATACCAGTCTCCACCACCACCCCCGGCAATGCATTCCAGGCACCACCACTCTCTATGTAAAAAAATACTTCCTCTGAAATCCCCCCCAAACGTTCCAACAGAAGTTGGCCATCAAACAGATGTCCTCTGGTATTTGCTATTGTCACCCCAGGAAAATAGTCTTGGCTGTCCACCCGATCTAAGCTAAGTTTATTTTTTAAATTTAACTTTAGACATACATACGAATCCGTGCCGCCCAATTAACCTACACCCGCCCCCCCCCCCCCCCCCCCCGGTACGTTGCGAACAGTGGGAAAAAACCAGAGACCCCGGGGAAAGCCCACGCAGACATGGGAAGAATGTATAAACTCTTTACAGACAGTGCAACATTCCAACCCCGGTCCGGTTCGATTCCCGGCGCTGTGAAGGCTTTGTGCTAACCGCTACGCCAACCGTGCCGCCCTCTTCTTTTTTTTACTTGTATTAAAATCGCGCTTGGTGATATTAAAGATCACAGGGAGATACACCCGGGGCCATCTCTCCTCTCATGGGCTTCGCGGGGGCGGAAGGGATGCACGGCCACTGAAGCAGGAGGAGGATCAGGGCTCAGTTCATGGAGATACCGATGAACGGGGACGCACCTCCTCGCAGTGAAGGAGGCAAAGAGCCCGGCTCCTCTTTCACCGATTGTGAACCTATCCTCAAGCTCCTAGTCTAGTGGAAAGTCTCGCCTCCCCTCCATTTGACACAGGAATCGTCGCTGCTGGCCCTCGACATCCTGGTCGAGTCCGGGATTCTCCCACATCTCAGCGACCCCAGCAGGACAGGATATGGCTTTCCATCCGTCTGATATGTCACCAGCTGTCAAACGCGAATTATCAACATTTCACCGACAATGCAAAGCCTAACCTCAGGGGAGATTTGAGGACCTGCTTCTCATTGTCTCTGGATAAATTCATCAGCCATCTCCTTGTTTTATATTACTGATTCCTCTTTGTTAACTTTTTAAATTTATAAAAACTCCATCTGTTTTTATATGTCCAGGGAGCTTTACCTTATTCTCTAAGTTTTGCTTATTAATATTTTAGCCATTCATTGCTTTTTTTTTTAACCCTGACCTGCCAATTTCTGTTCTTTCAATGCTCTTTCTTTACCATCTACAATTTTTTTTGTTAAGAAGTTGGGTCTTGGGATTTTCCTTTCTCGTTAGGATATGCCGGTTGTGAAAGTAGCCACACACACACTCCATTTGCTCAAAGTAAATTCCCACCATCATTCCCACCAACCATTATTCTAGTACTATGTACGTAGACATAACTCTAGGTCAGGACGCTGGGGAGAATGCTTTTGCTCTT
The DNA here is from genome assembly GCF_036971445.1 of Narcine bancroftii. Classification (NCBI taxonomy): domain Eukaryota; kingdom Metazoa; phylum Chordata; class Chondrichthyes; order Torpediniformes; family Narcinidae; genus Narcine; species Narcine bancroftii. The sequence continues at coordinate 276,987,871 of NC_091470.1, forward strand.
TACGTACCTTAGGATAGCAGACACTCATCTGGGAGAGTATGGGGATTCTCATCGCAGGCACAACATTTCGACAATGTGGCCCTCAGCGCCACCTGGATTCAGCAGTCGAGAGAGTCTCTGATAAAGCACATCACAGCCTTTCCTCTGAGATCTGTGGTACCAACATGAGAGCAATTTTCAAGGACAAATTTCTCATTGTTGTCAGAAATGAACAGTGATGAGGAAATTCCAAGTATGAATAATTACAGTCGTCTAAACCAAACTGAGAAACAAATAAACAATCATATTTTGGACTACAAAGGAAGCAGGATTGTGGAGAAAGGCAGGATTGGATCAACTATGAACATAAGAGCAGAGAAGGATCCAAAGACTTCTTTGTTCCTGTTGACCCCCACACTGATCTGTTCCTGTTGACCCCCACACTGATCTGTTCCTGTTGACCCCCACACTGATTTGTCCTTTTAACCCCCACACTGATCTGTTCCTATTGACCTCCACACTGATTTGTCCTTTTAACCCCCACACTGATCTGTTCCTGTTGACCCCCACACTGAGCTGTCCTGTTGACCCCCACACTGATCTGTTCCTATTCACCCCCACACTGATTTGTCTTTTTAACCCCCACACTGAGCTGTCCTGTTGACCCCCACACTGAGCTGTCCTGTTGACCCCCACACTGATCTGTTCCTGTTGACCCCCACACTGATCTGTTCCTGTTGACCCCCACACTGATCTGTTCCTGTTGGCCCCCACACTGATTTGTCCTTTTGACCCCCACACTGATCTGTTCGTGTTGACACCCACACTGATTTGTCCTTATAACCCCCACACTGATTTGTCCTTTTAACCCCCACACTGAGCTGTCCTGTTGGCCCCCACACTGAGCTGTCCTGTTGATCCCCACACTGATCTGTTCTGTTTACCTCCACACTGATCTGTTCCTATTAACCCCCACATTGATATGCCCTGATGACCCCTTCACACTGATCTGTTCCTGTTGACCCCCATACTGATTTTTCCTTTTAACCCCCACACTGATTTGTCCTGTTGACTCCCACACTGATTTGTCCTTTTAACCCCCACACTGATTTGTCCTGTTGACCCCCACACTGATCTGTTCCTGTTGACCCTCCACAGTGATCTGTTCTGTTTACCTCCACACTGATCTGTTCCTATTAACCCCCACATTGATATGCCCTGATGACCCCTTCACACTGATCTGTTCCTGTTGACCCCCCACACTGATCTGTCCTTTTAACCCCCACACTGATTTGTCCTTTTAACCCCCACACTGAGCTGTCCTGTTGACCCCCACACTGATCTGTTCCTGTTGACCCCCACACTGATTTGTCCTTTTAACCCCCACACTGAGCTGTCCTGTTGTCCCCCACACTAAGCTGTCCTGTTGACCCCCACACTGAGCTGTCATGTTGATCCCCATACTGATCTGTTCCTGTTGACCCCCACACTGATTTGTTCTGTTGACCCCCACACTGATCTGTTCCTGTTGACCCCCACACTAATTTGTCCTTTTAACCCCCACACTGAGCTGTCTTGTTGACCCCCACACTGATCTGTTCCTGTTGACCCCCACACTGATTTGTCATTTTAACCCCCACACTGAGCTGTCCTGTTGACCCCCACACTGATCTGTTCCTGTTGACCCCCACACTGATTTGTCCTTTTAACCCTCACACTGATCTGTTCCTGTTGACCCTCACACTGATCTATTCCTGTTGACCCCCAGACTGATCTGTTCCTGTTGACCCCCAGACGGATCTGTTCCTGTTGACCCCCACGCTGATCTGTCCTGTTGACCCCCACGCTGATCTGTCCTGTTGACCCCCACATAGAGATGTTCATGTTGACCCCTCACTGAGCTGTTCCTGTTGACCCCCACTCTTATCTGATCCTGTTGTCCCCCAAGCTGATCTATTCCTGTTGACCCCCAGACAGATCTATTCCTGTTGACCCCCATGCTAATCTGTTCCTGTTGACTCCCACATTGAGCTGTTCCTGTTGACCCCCTGACACATCTGTTCCTGTTGACCCCCGCACTGAGCTGTTCCTGTTGACCCCCACACTGATCTGATCCTGTTTACCCTCCACACTGATCTGTTCTGTTTACCTCCACACTGATCTGTTCCTGTTGACCTCCATGCTGATCTGTTCCTATTAATCCCCACATTGATATGCCCTGATGACCCCTTCACACTGATCTGTTCCTGTTGCCCCCCCCACACTGATCTGTCCTGTTGACCCCCACATTGAGCTGTTCATGTTGACCCCCACACTGAGCTGTTCCTGTTGACCCCCAGACAGATCTGTTCCTGTTGACCCCCACACTTATCTGATTCTGTTGACCCCACACTGATCTGTCCTGTTGACCCCCACACTGAGCTGTTCCTGTTGACCCCCAGACAGATCTGTTCCTGTTGACCCCCACACTTATCTGATTCTGTTGACCCCACACTGATCTGTCCTGTTGACCCCCACACTGAGCTGTTCCTGTTGACCCCCAGACAGATCTGTTCCTGTTGACCCCCACACTTATCTGATTCTGTTGACCCCACACTGATCTGTCCTGTTGACCCCCACACTGAGCTGTTCCTGTTGACCCCCAGACAGATCTGTTCCTGTTGACCCCCACACTTATCTGATTCTGTTGACCCCACACTGATCTGTCCTGTTGACCCCACACTGATCTGTCCTGTTGACCCCCACACTGAGCTGTTCCTGTTGACCCCCAGACAGATCTGTTCCTGTTGACCCCCACACTTATCTGATCCTATTGACCCTCACATTGATCTATTCTGTTGACCCCCACACTGAGCTGTTCCTGTTAATCCCCACATTGATCTGTCCTGATGACCCCCCACACCGATCTGATCCTGTTGACCCTCCACACTGATCTGTCCTGTTGACTCCCCAAACTGATATGTCCTGTTGATCCCCACACTGAGCTGTTCCTGTTGACCCCCACACTGAGCTAGCTATTCCTGTGAACCCCCACACTGAGCTGTTCCTGTTAATCCCCACATTGATCTGTCCTGATGACCCCCCACACCGATCTGATCCTGTTGACCCTCCACACAGATCTGTCCTGTTGACCCCCCAAACTGATATGTCCTGTTGATCCCCACACTGAGCTGTTCCTGTTGACCCCCACACTGAGCTAGCTATTCCTGTGAACCCTCACACTGAGTTGTTCCTGTTGACCCCCACACTGATTTGTTCCTTTTAACACCACGCTAAGATGTTTTTTTGTAAAAATCCCACACTGACTGCAACAATAAGGCATCATGTAAGTATTGAGTGCTACCCTCTCAACGAGCAAGAGGTCTGATAACTGCACTGTGGTGGCTCCTCAGGACCAATGCACACAGGAACAGCAGTAGTGCTGAATGAGGTCACAGATAAGGTGCTGTGCAGGCTCACAGTAAACTGTAAACACCATTAACACAAACACTGGTGCAATAGGTTCATTTAATGACCATATAGGTCTTGCCTTTTACAAATACTCAATTTTAATCTTAGGTTTCAAATATTACATCGAACTCAGTTTCTGCAGAAATAAATATATTGCACTTTTAGAAAACAATTCTTAATAGGTGTAACTCCACAATTTGTTTTGAATATAATCTAGTACAGGGGAAAAACACAGTCTGGGATTTGTATTACTAATTGTTTTAAAATGGAGTGAACATGCTCACAAAAAGGTACGACATTGAATGGATAATTGTAGAGATACAGTGTGTTCTTTTGCCTGCAGCTGGGACACGCTCAGTCTTTTTTTACACACCACATGCACACAGCCATAGTCCCTTTATAAAAGCACACACATAAACACAAATTCTCTTTTTCTCACATTCTCTCAATCTCACACATACTCAGTCACACATACACACCCATCACCCATGTGCTCACCAACATGCACGCACGCACACACACACACATACACACACACACACACACACACACACACACACACACAGATAGTCCCTCTCACAACAACACACACTCTTTTACAACACAAATATAAATATACAAACATGCCATGAAGCGCTGGGAACGATCAGCAGATGTGTTCACCACCACTGTCAGACCCTAACCCTAATACAGCACATCCCTCACACAGCACCACAGTCAGACTCAGGATCAACTCCATTTCATACTGGGAAAAGCAGCAGTGATTGAGGTCCCAGCCCAGTGAAGTTTCAGCAGGACTACATGTTACTAAAGAAGTAAAATGGACAGAGCTCACATTCAGTGAATCAAAACATGCAGTCCTGTCACATCTGGTTGTCAACGAGGGTGGATGATTAAACAACTCACAGGAGGAGGGAGTCTCCAAGGACTTGCTTAACCTCAGAAATATGGGCCTCATTGAGTGCTGGAGACAAGACTGTAACCCAATCAGCTGGAAATGTCAAGAAGGTGAATGGTCTCAGCTCTCTCCATCAGCAGAAAACTCAGTCTCCACACAACCATACAGACCCTTTATACAAGCACACATACACACAAATTCTCTTTCAGGTTGATAGGATAGTTAAGAAGGCCTATGAGATTTTGGGCTTCATTAACAGGGGATTGAGTTCAAGAAGCCAGAAATCATGTTGCAACTCTACAAATCTCTGGTGAGACCACACTTAAAATATTACATTCCGTTCTGGTCACATCATTATAAAAAGGATGTGGAAGCTATGGAGAGGGTGCAGAAGAGGTTTACCAGGATGTTGTCTGGGTTGGAAAATAAGCTTTATGAGGCAAGGTTAGCAGAGTAGCCCTTTTCTTTTTGGAGTGAAGAAGAATGAGAGGAGACAATAGAAATCTACAAGTTTCTGAGAGGCATAGGTAAAGTGGGTAGTCAGAACCTTTTTTCCAAAGGTAAAAGTACCAAACACCAGAGGACATCTGTACAAAGTGAAGGGAGGAAAGTTTAGGGAAGACATCAGTAATATGTTTTTTTTACAGAGTTGTGAGTGCAGGGAATGACTTACCTGGGATGGTGGTGGAGGCTGGAACATTAGATGCATTTAAGAGACTCCTAGACAGGCCACATGGGTGAAAGAAAAATAGAGGGTTATGAGGTAGGGAGGGTTTTGGTTTTTTTGGGTAGGAATATATAGGTTAGCACAACACTGAGGGTTGTAGGGCCAGTAGTGTGCTATAGTGCTCTGTGTTCTATGTTCACATAATTCCATTCTCTCCATAGCAGAGAGCATCAGATACAGAAAAGGTCATGGCACCGGTGGTACTGATGTCTATGATCCAGAATTAGCTCACCTGGAGACAAACTGTTCCAGTACGGTTACACCAATGGGTGCAACCTAACAATTAGGAAAATCACAAATGCAGTCTGGTTCAATGTCACCTAATCAATAAAGTGATGGGAGGTGTCATCAATAATGTTGTCAGGTAGTGCCTGTACACCAGTATCCCATTCACTGGTGCTCATGTGAGATCACCCAGCTTCAGACCCCATCAAAGTCTTGGTCCAAACAAGATGTAGAGCTGATCTTCAGAGTTGAAGTGGTGGGGATGGTGGGGGGGGGGGGGGGGTGGTGAAGAGTAGCTGCTCTCGACATCATGACACCATTTATTACCTTGAGGTCAAGGTGCCCAGTAAAACCCAAGCCAATGATAGTCAAAGGGAAAGTATTCAGATTTATTTCTTTCACAAAGGAAAATGCATGTGATGGTCAGAGGTCAATCATCTTGCTCCCAGGACATCTCTGCCAGAACTCCTTAGAGCAGTGTCCTGGTCCCAACTATTTTCAACTGCTTCCACAAAAAGACACTGGGGATGCACAATGTTCAATTTCATTCACAACTCCTCAGCAAAGGGCACAGTTAGTGTAGTGGTTAGTGTAGTGGTTACAGTGCCATCAACCAGGTTCGAATCTGGCAACGTTTGAAAGGAGTTTGTATGTTCTCCCCGTGACTGTGGGTTTTCCCTGGGTGCTGTGGTTTCCTCATACCCTCCAAAATGCATGGGGGTTGTAGGTCAATTGTGGTATTTGGGTGGCACAGGCTCATGGGCCCGAAGGGCCTGTTACATTCTGTATGTCTTATTTAAAATTTTTAAGGAAGCAGCTCACATCTGCATGCAGCAAAGATTGACAATATTTAGGAATATTGAATATTAGAATATTTTGGCCATAAAATTCAGGCAGTGACCATATCAAACAAATTAAATCTCTTTGACATTCAATGGTTTTACCATCACCTCAATCTCATGAACAACATCCTGCTGTTCACCAATAGTCAGCAGCTCAGCTGGATCAGATACATAAATGCTGCCACTACAGAACAGGTCAGAGGCTGGGGAACCTGCAGTGTGTCCATCACCTAAAGGGACCAGTCAGGAGAGTGACAGAACATCTCCATTTGCCTAGTTGAACACAGCTCCAACAACACTCATGAAGCTCAAACAAATCCTACCTGATTGGTATCTCATCCACCGCCCTAAACACTACCCCCTTCCCCCCCCCATCCCCAAGTCCACTGTGGCCACAGTGTGCATCATCTACAAAATGCATGGCATGTACTGGCCCAAGCTATGAGAGCACCTCCACCAACAAGCAGAACACGGGCAGCAGATTCTTTAGCCTTCCCTTCAAGATCCATCCAGACTTGGAAATTTATCATCAGTCCCTCATTGTCCCTCACTCCCCAACAACAACATGGAGCACCTTCACCAGAATGACTACAGTGGTTCAGGAGGTGGCTCATTCTCGTCTTCTCGAGGACAGTTAGGGACAGGCATGGATTGGCAGCAACACTCAGGTCCTGGAAAGGAATAAAACCAGAACTTCTCCAGTGTGTCTCACACAGTCTGTGTCATGTGTACACACACATTCACAGGCACACACACATACAAACACATGTTCATGCTCTCACACATCACACTCACACACATCATATTCATGCTCCACGTACATACGATTCACACACACTGATAGACATATATTTTATCTTTCATGTACACACACATTCACTGATACACACATATGCATTCGCGAAGGGACACACACTTCTAACACAAATTGTCACACTCTCAAACGTACACACACAGCACACTGTCACACTCACAGGCGGTTGGTATCCGAGATGTGACTGCATGCGCAGGCATTCAGTATGCCGGCTGCAGTGCACCCTCTGACAGCAGTGTGGCTGGTGCAGGAACTTCCTTCAGGTGCTCGCTGAGTGGGCAGTGTGTGTGCCATACAGTTCAGTGACTCAGTCTGATTGACTGCAGTGTTGACAGCTCGCTACTATGCCAATGCTGCTGGGAGTGAGAGCGCCCCATCCTCCCTCGACTCGGCTGCTGCAACCTGCCCGTCAACGGTGCATTCTGGGAGTTGTGGTCCTTTTGCGGCAATGCATTGTAGTCCAGATCCTGTGATGCATTCTGGGGGCTGTAGTTTCTGCCGGTGTCCCTGCAGGAGCTGCTGCTTGGAGCGCCGTTGAGCTGTTGGTCTGGAGCATTGACTCCGATGCTCTGAGCGTCTTTCACAAGCGCCATGGTCCCTGGGTGAATGCAGCCCCGCTGTCAATCACACAAAGTGGGTCATCACAGCAGAGGAGTGTCGCAGACCTTGGATGGCAGCATAGGGACCTTGCTGGAAGTAGTGGTGGTAGCGGGGCATGTGAAAGCTGGGGAAGGTGGGCCCGCTGCCTTGCATGGAGCTGGCGATGGCCGGGGTCAGGGGCATCCCGATGCGACTGTACTGCGGCAATGAGCCCTGCATGGGGTGAGGGACGGAGGCTGCGAGCGAAGCGGTGGTGGTGGAGATTGCCAGCGACTGGGGATGCTGGAACCCCGGAAAGCTGCAGGAAGAAGCCACCCAGGTGCTGAGGGATAGGTTGTCCGAACTCGTAAATGCGGAACCTGGAAAACAACATAAAGCAGGAAGATCAGATGCGCTGCAGGGAGCACATGCAACCAAAACTCAGCCGGTTGGGACCTTCCCTCGGAACCGCTGAACATCAGAACATCGCAAAGCTCCAGCAGATGATCAATCCCAGCGCGTGCTTTGTTCAAGTTCTGGGCCTTATCGGACAAGATGCGGACGGGCGTTCAGTGGGTGGGCAATGGTCGAGGGTTGCTTCCGGTAGAACGGCAGGAGATCGAGACCTGGTCCCGGGCACCGTTGCAGCCGTGAGTTCAGATGGTTGTTCTTAACCCAGGCCTCGTTGCTGAACTTGAGGGTAATCCAATTCAGCGAATCTGAAATCGCCGTCGACAGGGGTCAGAATCATTGGTGCCAAGTGGACCGCACTGCAGAAATGTCGGACCACTCCGCCTCTCAAGCCTGTTCCACCATTCAGTGAGACCATGGTCATCTATAACCCACGAGCATTTCCCTTAAAGCCACAGGTTAACAATGTCTTTCAGATTTAACACGAATAAATGCCCGCCATCGCTAAATGGCCACCATCCTGGGTATCGATGCGATTCCAAACCTCCCACCCTCCCAAATCGTTTCCCTCCTGCCTTTTCATTCCTTAGGGGATAACCCCGTGGAAGGAAGGGGTTTCCGGATGACATGTATGAGCATAACCGAAGATAAGAGTTGCCTTTGTAAAGAGCAACAAAAAGTGTATCTAACTCAGACAACAATTAGATTCTAACAGAGTCGCACGGAAACAGGCTCTTCGGCCCTATTTACGCATGCTGACCAAGCCAGTTTCATGTGCGTGCGTTTGCCCCGTAACTCCCCCCCCCCCCCCCCATGGATAGGCTAGACGGTCGGTAGTGCCTGAAACCCAGGAGAATGAGCAGACTCGACTCGGGGGTAGTGCGAGATGAGCGGGCCCGTCAGACCTGTCCAACGCAAGACTGGCAAATTTTTACGGAAGGGGTCGGTCGATGAGTTTGAAGTTGTTACATCGGAGTTCAACACATGGTGAAGCGCAAGGCCCGAAACGTTGGTTACCCTTTACTTCCTACGGATGCTGCGTGACCTGCTGAGGTTCTCCAGCATGTTTGTGTTTTGCATGTCTTTACATCGAGCACGTTCAATAAACAATGGAAGTGCTGTCACAATAATTTGTACATTTTACATTATTGTCAACTAAATTAAATTGCTATCATTCCGCAGAAGACTGTAATTTATTTGAGAGCAGATTTTGCTTTGGTAAATCCTATAAATGGCGACACTGAGGTTTACAGTGCCATCCACGAACAGTATTGAAAGCCAGCTGATAAATGCCTCAGCCTTGGCTAGTGTCGGACTCTTCAGCGACGTCCCCGTTTGGAGGGTTTCATCTGGACCCTATGGAAGTTTTTTTCTTTTCAATGTAATAGCAGTGAGCTGAGACTTGGCTTCAGTCTTCCCGACTGAACATACAGTCTGAAAAAGCCCCAGTTATCATCCGCCGTCATGACCCGGCCAGACGCCTATCCAACGGGTACCTTCAGGAAGAGCCACATCACCGCTGGGTTCCCGGAGCTCCAGACTTACTAAAGTATACCATTCCACGCGCGTACACACCCACACACATGCATACTCGTTCTCTCACGCGCGCGCGCACACACTCTCTCACATACACACCCACTATCTCACACCCTTTCTCTCTCTCTCTCACACACACACACACACACACACACACTGATGGCCAATTGCAACTTTTTCAGATAAGCTCAGGATGGGGAAAGAACGTTGACTTCGGTCGCCAGCGCCAAACATTTGTATTGTAATGGACTTGAATCGCCATGATTACGGACGCAGTGTTGGTAATTGGGTCAGTACAGGTGGACATTTGATGCTTGGATGGACACGCTGGGCCGAACGGCCGGCCTCTTGTGATCTGAGCTGAGTGCAATGCAGATGCATCCGGCGCAAAAAGCGAATTTCTCCTAGTTAATGCTTGAAGAAGAGCTCAGGCCCGAAACGTTGGCAATATATCTTTGCTTTTTATGGACGCTGAATAGATCGGCTGATTTTCCAGCATTTCGGTGTGTTTTTACTACAATCACAGCGCCTGCAGACTTTCATGTTTCCTCATTAAAGCACGAGCTAGCACAAGCCAACTTTAATCGCCAGCATTCCCGGGCTGACGCTTGACCTGGGTGTCTAAGCTTCTAAAAGTGTGGACATGAGTGTGCAACACGTGCTTTCAGCTCTGACAGCGAGGCGTGCAAAATCAACCCCAGGCTCTCAGTCCAATTCACTGTATAAACTCCCTTTCAATGGGAGGTCAGCTATAAGTACAATCACTCTTTGCCTCAAACACTGTAATCGGCGTGGTCCCTGTGAGAAGCGACCATTGAGCCAGTGGTTCTCAACCTTTTTCTTTCCACTCACATACTACTTTGAGTATTCCCTATGCCATAGGTGCTCTGCGATTAGTAAGGGATTGCTGAAGATGGTATGTGGGTGGAAAGAAAATGCTTGACAACATTCTTTTAATCGTACCTAATTGACTCATTATGTGCAAGGTTTCATAACTCCAAAGGAAATGGACCAATAACAATTTTTCTCAAGCAAAATATTTCATTAACAATTGGATCTAGAACAGTGATTCTCAACCTTCCCACCCACATACACTTTAAGCAATCCCTTACTAATCATAGAGAACTTATGGCATAAGGAATTCTTAAAGTGGCATGTTGAGTGGAAAGAAAACGGTTGAGAACCACTGGTTTAAGCAGTTCAAGTGTCTAACCTGCTAAAGTAAGTTTCAAGAATACGAAATAAAAATCACCAATCTTCTGTTTCATGGCAACGTTCATTCAATGAATTCACACTCTCCAGTACTAAGCTCTGAGACATAAAGAAACGTGTTTCTACATGTTTCCCATACCATCATTCTAATTAATCACCTTCGACGGCAAATGGATCCCTCTCCCTGATGGTTTTCAGGCAATCTCTGCCACATTACACCATTTGACGATGTGCCAGCATAGATGTCAGTGCAGCTCTTTTCCCGTCCAGCTCACCTCCAGTGCAGTCCTCCTCCCTCCGCCAGTGGATCTCTCCTCCAGTGCAGCTCTTCTACAGTGGAGCTCTCTTCTGGTGCACCTCTTCCCCAGTGCAGCTCTCCCTCAGCGCAACTCTCTTTCAGGGTACCTTCTCTAGTACTCCTCCCGATGCAGCTCTCCTCCACTGCAATTCTTCCCAATGCAACTCTCCCCAGTGCAATTCCTCCAGTGCATCTCTCTTCCAGTGCAGCTGATCCCAGACCAGTTCTCCCACAGTGAACCTGTTCCCCAAAGTAGCTGTAGCTCAAGGTATTCCTTCCCCAACTCTGAGCACTGAGCCCAGGTCAAGCCAACTCAGTCCCATGTTGGTCTGAGACGTAAGGAGATTGCTGCTAATCGCTTCATCGGCCCTCCGAAGCAGTTGGAGAGGAATGGCAATGTGACAGGAATTAATGAATCAATTTTTAGAATTATGAAAGAAATCTGTCAGTTCGTTTGATTTTTTTATCAGAAGCTTAATTTCAGACTACGTTTAAACTATTCTTACACTTTTACATATAAATATTATTTTCTTGGCCTTTCTCTGGAACTATCTGGCTCCAAGGCTGGTGAAATTCATTGCAGTATTATAGGTTCTGTAACACCACTCAGTAAGGCGTGTACTCAATGCAGGACTGTGTGAGGAGTACGGCGGTTTCCACGGAAAGTCTGCAGGCGCTGGGGTCCATTGCAATACAACAAATGTGTTGGGGAAACTCAGTAGGTCACCCAGTATCCACAGAAAACACTTTATCAGGTATACCGCTGTGTGACGTGGGGAGTTTGTTTTGTTGCGCATGCGTTGTATATCCGTTTTATTGGAGAAGATTGCATTGGGACGGTGGATCACGCTGTTATCGTGCCGGAGTCCACATGTATACGCATGCAAAACCGCTGCCAAAGCAGACGCTGCAATTCCGGCACTGTCACACCACTGCTGGTGGGTTTATGCTGTGCACAGATTAGCTGTTGCATTTCCCACATTATAACATTAACTGAGGTAGCAGGGTGTCCTGGGCGTGGGCCGGCACGGAATGTTCTTACCTCGGTTCTGTGCTGCTTGACTTTCCTCTCCCAGGGCGTCGTCTTCGCCCCCATAGGTCCGGATCGGTGATCGTGCATAGGTGTGCTTCTGGATGAGGTTCTCCACACTTTCCCTGCAACGCAGGCGAAGCAGTGTGAACAACAGACAAATAAAAGCACGTTGAGGCCATTCCGCCTCTTGTGTCTGCTGTATTGGTCAATAAATCATAACCAATTTTTACACATCCTCATATCCATACTACTATAAAATTTTGGGGAAGAATCAGGTCATTTGGCCCATCGAATCTGCTCTGTCATTCATATGTCTTTGCACTCTTTAAGAAGGGACAGAGGTAAAGGGCAGGAAAATTATAGGCCAGTTATCCTAATTTCAGTGGTTGGCAGGATTCTAGAGTCCATAATGAAGGATAAGGTTTTGGGCAACTTGAGAGCACATCGGCGGAAGTCAACATGATCTAGGGGAAATCTTGCATGACAAATCTGTTGGAATTCTTTGAGGAGGTAACAAGCAATCAATGATGTTGTTTACTTGGATTTGACAAGGTGTCACACATGAGGCTACTAAACAAAATAGGATCCCATGGTATTGAAGAAGATAGAAAATTGGCTGCCTGGCTAATGGTTGGATTTGGGTCCGCTACTTTTCACGCTGTATTTAAATTATTTAGATTATGAAATTGATGGCTTTGTGCCCAGATTGCGGATGTTACAGAGATAGATGAAAGGGCGGAGAGTGTTGAGAAACCAGGGAGTTTGCAGATTTAGAAAATGGAAAAAAAAAGTGGCAGCTGAAATGAAGGGTGGAGAAGTGTATAACCATGCACTTTGGTAGAAGAAATAAAGAAGTGGACTATTTTCTAAAAGGGGAGAAAATTCAGAAAGCAGAGATCCCAAGGGACTTAGGACTCCTGGTGTAGGTTATCTTGCAGGTTGAGTCCGTAATAAGGAAAGCAGATGCAATGTTAGCATTCACTTTGAGAGGATTAGAAAATTAAAGCAAAGATGTAATGCTTACGCATTGGTCAGACCACATTTGGAATATTACTCAAGCCATTTTGGGCCTCATATCTAAGGAAGGATGTGGTGACATTATAGATAGTTCAGAGATGTTTATGAGAATGATCCTAGGGATGATAGGGTGAACAAATGAGGAGGGTTTGATGGCTGTGGGGCTACATTTTGCTGGATCTTAGAAAAATGAAGGGCTATGGTGGAGGTGGGGGGGTCCCTCATTGAAACCTATGAATATTGAAAACGCTAGATAGAGGGGACATGGAGAAGATGTTTTCAGTAGGGGGAGGATGTAAGACCAGGGGGCGTGGCCTCAAAATAAAAGGGTGTCCCTTCAGAACAGAGATGAGAAGTTTCTTCAGCCACCAGGTAGAGAATCTGGCATCCTTTGCCACAAACTGCAGTGGAGGCCAGGTCAATGGGTAGATATAGAGGTTTAAAGTTTTTTTTAAATTTGTAAGAGCATTGAAGATTGTGGGAAGAAGACAAGAGAATGGGGTTGAAAGGAAAAATACAATTGAAAATTGCAACTTTCCAGTCCTCTGGAACCATTCTCAACTCTAGTGATCCCTGGAAGATCTTAATGCAATGGCAAACTCTCCAGCCACCTCTTTCTGAACTCTCGGATGTGGTCCATCTGGCCCAGGTGACTGATCCACCTTCAGCCCCCCCCCCCACCCCCCCCCACCCCCCCCCCCCACTTTCTAAAGCCCCATCTGCTCGTTTTTTAAAAAGCTGGCTTCCCGCCAATTTTTGCAATACTGTGATGTTATGCTCTCTTGATTTTATGATATTTGAGAGTTGCCTCTCAGTCCCTTTGGGATGCGTCTTTTTCTTTGGGATGAAACGGTCATACGTTTTTTAAATTATTCCCATAAACTCCTGCCCTTGCTCCTCTACCGTCTTCTCCGCTGGGGTCCCCTTACAATCAACTTTGGTCAGCTCCTCCCTCGTACCAACACTCGAATGTAATACCGACAGTTTTAGCTGGCTCCCTCTGAAATTGTACATTATGATCACTACCACCGAATGGTTCTTTTACAAAGATCCCGAATCAAATCCAATTCATTGCACAGCACCAAATTTAGAACTGCCTTTTGCCTTTCGTGGGCTCGACCACAAACTTCTCGAGAAAGCCATCTCGCGGGCATTCCAGAAAATCCTTCACTTGGGATCTAGCGCCAGCCTGAATCCGACCCCTTTAATGATGTGAATCGCCTCAGGTGATTGGTAGATTCCTGTGCTGTGCTGATTGAGCAGAGAATTTCACTTCCTGCCAGTTCAAACTGAGTCCAGCTTTTCAGACCAATATCCTGATGTCGATATCTGCCACTATTATTCAGTTCTCTATTTCTCACTCTCTGCAATCCATTCCATTTCTATGAATCTCCCAGCAACATTTCCCATCGCCAACCTTACAATTCAGCAAATGGGTTATGATAAAAATTAAAGATTTAAGATGAACGGCCATTTTCAAAGTCAGAACCAACAGTTTAAAGAATCACTTTACATTTTTATTCTTGGAATACAATCACGGAAATGATACAGCACAATACATTGAGTTCGTCTCTTTATGCTTCCTTATAAATCCAATTCCGTTTTGAAAGTTCAATGTCCGTTCTCGCCGCGTTTCAGATCCCATTGATTTCCGGATCCCATTGATTCACATGAATCTCTTTTTTGTCTCCTGGATCTTAGTGACTCTCGGGTCCCACTGACTCCCGATCCCACTGATTCCTGGACCCCCGTGCCTATAGGATCTCAGTGACTTCCAGATTCCACTGACTCCAGATCCTACCGATTTTCGGTTGCAAGTGACTCCCGGATCTCATTGTCTCCAGGATCCTCCAAAATCTCCATCAGTACTGGAGCACCACAGGGCTGTGTTCTTAGCTCCCTCCTATACTCACTTTACACCTACGACTGTGTGGTTCATTACCACAATAACACCATCTACAAATTTGCTACAGTAGTCGGTGGTATAAAAGAAGGGGATGAGTCAGCACACAGGATGGAGATTGAAAACTTGGCTGAATGGTGCACCTACAACAACTTTGCATTCAATGTCATTCAAACCAAGGAATTGATTGTTGACTTCAGGAAAGGAAAGCTAGAGGTATACAATCCAGTGGTCATTGGGAGATCAGAGATGGAGAGGGTGAGCAAATTTAAGTTCTTGGGAGTCATTATCTCAGACTATTTTTCCTGGTCCCAACACACTAATGGCATCGTGAAGATAGCACATCAGCACCTCTACTTCCTCAGGAATTTGTGGAAGTTTGATATGACACCAGAAACTTGAGTAAATTTCTTCAGAGATGTGGTGGAAAGTGCGCTGATGAGATCACCAATACCCTTGAACAAAAAGCCCTCCAAAAGGTAGTGGACACAGCCCAGGACATCACAGGCAAAACCCTCCACACTATTGAGTACATCTACAGGGAACACTGCCTTAGGAGAGCAGCAACAATCATCAAAGACCCTTACCAACCAGCACACTTTGAACTTGCTGCTGCCATTAGGAAAGGAGTTTAGGTGCCACAAAACTAGCATCACCAGGTTCAGGAACAGCTGCTACCCCTCCACCATCAGACTCCTCAACAACAAATTCTATCAAAGACTTGTTTAAGGACTCTTACTTGTATATTTTATTGATTTTCTTCTGTCCTCTCTGTATTGCGCATTGTTTACATTCGTTATCTGTTTGCAGATCTTTTATTTGTTTATATCTTTAAGATGTGTACAGTTATTTCTTATTTCTAGTGGTAATTCTGCTGCGCTGACAATAGATCTGAAATCTGATCCCAGTAATCCCAGACCCCACTGGTTCCAGATCCAGTGACTCCCGGGCCCACTGTTGCTCGGATCCCATTGTCTCCCGAATCCCAATGACTCAGGATCCCGAAGTCCATATGGGGCGGCACGGTTGGCTTCGCGGTTAGTGCAACACCTTTACAGCGTCAACGATCGGGACCTGCCTGTAAGGAGTTTGAACGTTCTCCCCGTATCTGCGTGGATTTTATCCGGGGTCTTCAGTTTCCCCTCTATTTTCAAAAACGTATCGGGGTGTCGTTGAGCTGCACGGACTCGTGGGCTGAAATGGCCCGATACCGTGCTGTACGTCTAATTTTAAAAAAAATTGTATCCAAAATCCCATCGTTTCCCACATTTCAGTGACTCCCGGATCCCAGTGACTTCTGGATCCTATTGCCTCGTTGTGACTCCCTCTATCCAATTCTCTGTTTGCCGCGCCGTTCTTTTGCTCTTCCATTGCATTTTCTATTGGTGATTTTATTGTTTCCCATCCCGAGTGTCTGACGCCGGTCTAGCTCAGCTCACAAATTCCATGAAAACACAAAACTCTCAGGCATGCACGCAATCATCCTGTTCGTTTCCCGCACAACAGCGACAGCCGCTCTGTATTTATCCCCAAAAGTTCCACGTGGACAAGAAGGCAGAGGAGGCTGGGAGGGAAATTGGAGGGGGTGGAGCGAGAACGATAATCTTGAGAGAAATCTGCTCAGTTGCCACCCATCTCGTTAAACCTTGGGCGGTATCGGCCCCGAACTCGGGCATGGGGGTGGTGTTGTTAAATGGGGTAACTGGAAGTCGGTGGGTCAGCAAAGTGACCCAGTTCTGCATAGCAGTGACCAGCGGGGACAACGGTACTCCGCAAAGCGCCTTCCTGCTGTTCCTGCGGGTGTGGATAGAGGAGGGCCACGAGGTGGCCGATGAGCGGTGTCAGGGTTTTCGTCGGAGCGCGGGGTTATCGAGGCGTAGAGGCAGCGGGGAAGTTGATTGGTTTCAGCGGTAGTGTAACTGCGAGCTGCGATCACACACAATAATTTCCTACTCAGTGACGAGCGGAACTGGGGGCGTCTACCCACCCACATCTTCCCAACAACCAGCTATTGATTGATGAAATGATGCCCGCGGCGACGGCTCAACCAAGTTTCAAAACGGAAGCAGATAACTTTTCAAGCTCTAAGTATTAACTTTACTATTAACATATTTGTTTCTGTCATATGGCTTTTGTTTAACATTTTATGAACCGCGGCATTTACAATATAAAATAATTAAGAAGAAAGGGCCTTACTCGGGGAGACCGTACCTCTCCATATCCGTGAGTCGGGAGGAGTCTCGGAAACCTTTGGCGAAAGGGTTACTGTCGATTTTTAGTTTAGTAATCTGCAGGACAGAAACACAACGGGAAACCTCGCTGTCAAGCGCTTGGCGCACATCAACCCTATACATTCAGAATAAAGCAAAACAAATTGCAGATGCAGGAAACCTGAATCAATGACAGAACCTGCTGGAAACGGTCAGCAAGTCAGGCAGTGGCTGTGGATAGAAAGAGAGGGACGGTCATTTTTAAAAAATGTAGACATCCAGCTCGGTAACAGGCCCTATCAGGGCTACGAGCCCGTGCTGCCCAAATATCCCAATTAACCTAAAACCCCGTATCATTTGAAGGGTGGGAGGAGGAAACCCACGCAGACACGGGGAGGACGACCCCGCAGGGTCGGGCGAGTTAACCGCTACCCTAACCGTGGCACTCAGAACTCTCGAAACTCCCATTCCTTTTTCGGTTACCGTCCCGGGAGTGTGACAGGGTCGAGTGGTATTCTTTAGCGGATCATTTCACATTTACGTAATGGACAGTCGGCCCATCGATTCTATGCCGAATCATCATCCCCCACTAATTCCCCTGTAAACCTTTGTCTCCTCATTCTCACCCACATTCTCCATGAGCCTATGGAATTTAATGAGGCAAATCAACTCATCGACCCTGATGTCTTTGGGAGGCGAGAGGAGACCAGAAAAACCTCACGTGAATGAACAGTCTCCACGCAGACACCCCGGGAGATCGGGGTCGAATACGGTTGTCTGAAGTCACAGCAAGGACTGTCGAGGCGCCACCGTCGGCCCTCAACACACCTTTCTCATTTGTTGGTCTCACTTCCCCAATCTTCACTGTCCTCAATAACAGCCGCGTCCAAGCGGCAGATCCTGTCTCTGGGGAGGTGGCTGATGTCGCGATACAGCACCAGTGCGCCCAGGAGTTCAACCGCTTGTGGCCAGGTTGTACACAAGTCATTGAGCTTACCAGGACCCACTTCTGGGAAAGAGTCGTTTACCTGAAACATGACTGTGTCCCCCTCCACAAATGCTGTCTAATCTGCTGAATGTTTCCAGCACTTTCTGTTTTGACTTCAGATTTACAAAGACTGCATTTTACCCACGACTTTACCCGGGGTGACAAACCTGCGGTTAATATGCGCTCCCTTTTCCTCTGGTGGGGCGTCAGTTGGCCCTCGTGAAATAAATCACACTCTCTGATCCCACGAGTACTCCAAGAAGGCCTTATAATCACTGACCTCTTTCCGGGTGACTTCTGCCCGGTGACCTGTCCTGGTGGATGACCTCTGGCCGGTGACCCCTTGTCGCCGTTGTCTTTGTCCCGGTTACCTTTGTCACAATTACCTCTTGTTTCAAAGAATTAATTCATTACATTTATAAAGATCCTGGGCTCTTTGCGGGTTGACGCCCGACGAGATCGGCGTCAGTCCAGCAGCGAGTCTGGATCTGAGCTGGTATCCGACGACTCACCAGTTGGTTTTGATACGCAGTAACTGCAGTGAAAACGGTCTCTGGGAAGATGAAGGTGCGGAACTCCTCCGATTTGAGGTTGACCAGGGATGCAGTGTGGTCTTTCTTTCTGATGATGTGGACCCGTGGCTGGTACTTGTGCATGGAGTTCAGAATTATCTGTGGATTGAATTCATCACCGTTAGAGGCTTCCCCAAGCCGCGCCCCAACCCAACCCCAACCCCAAGATATGAGCCTAGGGTGGGGGATGGGACTGGACGGACGTTCGGGGTTGCAATGAAGCCGAAGGCAGTTACCAACGATGCTGATGATCTCCGGCTGACCTTCTGGCCCAGATTCCCTGAACCTAATCTCACCCAATCTCGCCAGGGAAACGGCGAGGAACCCAGTTAAGAAAACAGTCCTTAAGCAGCGGACTACTCCAACTGCGTATCTCCGCCGTCGTTAATCTTCACAATTGGCTGCTTAAGTGGCAATTCAATTAAAAGTTACAACTGGAAGAAATTCACAAATTTCCGAATTATATCCAACATGTTAATCCCACACATACACACACACACACACACACACACATCTGTATACACAGGCGCACCTTTGGTTTTGCACACCTGTATGGTCATGTTGCAGCTTTATGTCTCTTGTGAGACCACATTTGGAATATTGTGTCCAGTTCTGGTCGCTTCATTATAGGAAGGATGTGGAGGCTATTGGAAAAGGTGCAGAGGAGATTTACCAGGATATTGCCCTGGATTGGAGGGCAAGGTTGGCAAAGCTGGGACTTTTCTCTTCGGAACAAAGAAAGATGAAAGGGGACTTAATCGAGGTCTACAAAATTATGAGAGGCAGAGATAGGTTGAACAGCCTGTTTCCTAAGGTGGGAAAAACAACCACCAGAGGACACATGTCTAAGATTAAGGGAGGGAAGTATAGGGGACATCAGGGATCAGGGTATTTTACACAGAGATGTTGAGGCCGGGACTGCATTGCCAGGAGTGGTGGTAGAGGCTGAAACATTAGGGGCCTTGAAAAGATTATTAGATAGGCACATGGACGAAAGGAAAGGAGAGGGTTGTAGAGTAGCACTTTTATACGGTTCGGCACAACATGGAGCCAAAGGGCCTGTACATTAATGTTTTAATGTTTAATACCCACCCGCACACAATTAGTGAGGTGAAGAAGTCAGGTGAAAGGGGCAGTGTGGGGGATATTCCAAACATGAATAGTATTACTGTCAACCTCCCCACAATGGCACCCCTAGTGTGGGTTCAGTGAGGAGTAATTTAGATTTACCAGTGTAACCGGGTAAATAAATTGCGTGGAGTCTGCTCATGGTGGCGAGCTCCTGGTGTGTGGAATTAGAATGATGATTGGAACAGTGTTCGAGCGGCTAACTGAGAGCCTGGCAGCAGGTTGCAGGTTTCTGCTTCTACACTGACCGGAGCTCGGGTTGTCAAAGAGCCCGGTGATCCTCGGAGCGTGCCCACAGATAACGCCTGGCCGGATACCAGGGACGACCGGGAAATAATTTGTTCAATGTTGTCCGGCTCCGGCGCCTGGGATTTCCCGAAACAAACGTAGAGCAACTCACGTGACCATGTTGATCCAACTCGTTGTTGGTGAGTTTCACCTTCTCAAAGGAGACCATTTGTTTCGAAAGTTGCTCCCCCGTGAACGGACAGTCTGGGTGCACATACAACCTGAAATCAGGAGACGAGGGTCAGGGAACAGGGTGAAGGAGGAACAGGGGCGGCCGGGAATGGTAGGATCGAGGGTACGGAGAGTGATGGCAGAAGGGCCGAGCAAGGCGTCAGGATAGTTCAGCGAATTCTGGAATCGGGATCAGTGCAAGATGCGATTTGAACCACGGGCCGCTCTCTCTCTCTCTGTCGACCGCTGTAGCTTTGATTGTATTAACTTTTACAAGTGGAAATGCAAGACCTTTGCCTTATTGTACTGCAGTTCGGGAACTCAGTCAATTCTCAGAGCCAATTTGGGAGTTCTGCTTTGATATAGTTCCCCAAGAATCGCACTGATCCATAGTTAGGGTCAGGTGAGAGGGTTGGTGAAAGTAGGATTTGCAGTGATTGAGAAATGGGGTTATGGTGAGGGCGCGTTAGGATGATTTGAAGACCAGGTTGAGGGGGAATACAGTCAGGGTAGGTTAAATGGATTGAGTTTTCTTTAAAGATTTTGGGATTGGGGATAGGACGATCATTAGGCCAGTGTGATTGGGGATGCTGATTGTGGTTAGAGCCAGAGTGAGTGATATTAAGGCGATGTGGTTAGACTGATTTGGTTTAAGGTGGTTGCAAGTATATCTTAAATTCTAGATGAGAGTGACTGGGATAAAGGGTATGCCCTCAATTTTTTTTAGCCCGCTGTTGCTCCTCGCTCAGTATATTTTATGACTAGCACGGGGTGTCTTTAATTCAGAGTTTTGGTTGCTGGGAGTTATGTTCTCAGCAAACCAACACATGGAAATTTTCTCACGGTTTTCCCTAAGGAAACCTATCCTGGCTGCTCATTTGGGACTCACCGAACTGATTCCTGGAGCAACCAGACCTGAAATAAAAAGAGAAAATGCTGGAAACACTCAGGACAAGTAGGGTCTGTGGAGAAAGAACCAGTCCAGTGGAAGAGCCTTCTGTTTCCGCATATTCTGTTTTTATTGCACATCTCCAGTTTCGGCAGAGTTCTGATTTACATTTTCCGGGTTGGGAGAGATTACGGGAGGGTGATTCTGGCCATTGGGCCGCTCCAACAATAGCGAAGAGCACTCGAGGGGCCGCACCTTGCAGGAAGCGGCGGATCGGCTTTGCCCGCTACCAGCCAGGAAGAGCGATGATAGGCGTAGCGATAACGCTTGTTGTCTACCGCCACGATGTCCATCAACACGATGTACTTAGCCTCGGAATCCACTCCAGAGAGGGAGACGCGGATAGTTGGGAACATTCTCCTGAAACAGGCCACAGGAAGGGAACAACTCTTTAAAACTATCCGTCCCACAGATCAACGCATCTACGAGTCCAACCGATAACCTTGGCAGCTGGAGACGGCGGGGAAAACAGCAAGTATTCAATTCGAATGTCATTCTCAGTAGGGTCATGAGCAAGTCCGGATGAAATAACAAAACGTGTCCGCGTTCCTGTCCAGACGACCGGTTCTCCACCCCAACCCCATCCCTCACCCGCTCACCATTCTCCCCACCCCCCACGTCCACTCTCCCAAGACCTGATCTCCGCACCACCACCACCCCCCCCCCCACAGATCCACTCACCACCACAGACCCGCCCACCAAACCTCCCAGATCCGTTCATCCCCCCAACACAGACCCGCTCATCCACCCCCCAACACAGACCCGCTCACCCCCCCCCCCAACACAGACCCGTTCACCCCCAAACCTCTCAGACCCGCTCACTTGCCTCCGTCACCCCCCACCCCTCCTCCGTCCGTCCCCTTTCGGGGACTGGAGAGCAACATTCTGCCGCCTCAAGCGGCGTTTGCATCCGCACTGTTTGCAGGGTTGGTTTCCAGCCGATAGGATGCAGAGCCACGAACGATCTCGCTCCGCTTTCACCACAATCACGAAAAGTCTCCTCTCTCCATGCTCCAACCTTCCCGTGTTGTGTACCCCCTTGAAGTGACTCCTGCCTCTAACACCTGCGCTTCCGGGTGTCGTTGCCGATCCGAGCCCTGGAAACATTCTTCCATAGAGAGTAGGCGAGATGCAGCGGATCGGACATTATGGCAACCAAATGTGTGATTGTTAATAATGATCCCATAAACAGAATTGGCTGGCCTTAATCGGAAATATTGTCATTTTCAAAGTTATTACATGTAATTATTACAGCACTACTTTTGTTAGTTCATTTAACAAAATAATTTTCAAAGATTAGTTGCGATAGTCGCCGTGAAAATAATTACCATACAATTCCTGATTTAAACTTTCTGTTCCTTCTCCCGATGACTGCGCGAGTCGAACTGCTTTCGTTGTGGAGGGGATCACGAGGAGATTGAGCGCCTCGTCCCGTCCGCCCCCCACTCACCTATCTTTGCAAAACCAAACCCGTCCCTCGCTTATCGCTGTCCTATGCTCGGAGAAATTTCGTTTGGGGGTTTCCCGGTGCTCAGCGGAATTAAACGAAATATAAAGGTTTACCATTCATTTAAAAATGTTTCCTGAAGTCAAACCTCTATTTAAATAAATCAGTTGTCCAGTCCCGCGATTTGACCTTGTTTGAACGAAACGTTCCCTCAAACTTGAATCCAGTAACAGTGTTTGGATTAAAACTTCAAGAGAGAGCCAGTTTAAAGGGCCGGAGATCCGATTGCGGGAGAACCCCAAGGCCTACCTGCCGGATTTGGTGATGATCATTTCCGTGCCCAGCTCATGGAACTTGTCCCACAGTTCTTTGGTTTCCAAGTTGCAACTGATCTTGGCCATTTCGGCGCTGGGGACACTGGGGGCAGTGGGGATGAGGGGTTCGGTGCACGCCGGAGAGCCGCCGCTACTGTAATCTCCCAGTTCCAGGCCGCCCAGATCACCCAGGGCTTGAGAACAAGAAGACTTCTCCACAAATTGTTCTGTGCAGTGGGAGAAAAGGCGTGTGAAAGCAATTGTCAAGGTGAATGCATCGGATCAGGCGCTGAGTACGGGTCTCCCCGCTCCATAGACCCACCGTTCACTAATTGGCTAGACCCAAGGGCGACCCTCCAACGTGACGCGCGCGACCATGTCTCTTCACCCGCTTTGAGTAAAACGCCTCACAGGAATATTTCATGGAAACCACAGGTCAACGCAATCCTTTCAATTAAAGTTAAGTTTGCCAGGTATTGCATGGCGACTGCCCAGTTCTGGAGCACCCCTTCCCCCGGCCCCATCTCACCACCACGCAACGACTCAACTCTTTCACCATTCTGGCTAGTGAGCTCAGGCAGAACAGGGCTTGACTTACCGAGGGGTTTGATTGTGTTCTCCTGCAGCTCCTTGTCCTTGGAGTTTCCCGTTGATATAAGTGCTGCAATGGAGAAGGCATTAGCCCGGGATGAGAGCTGCGGCTTCGTATTGCTGTATTCCATGTTGGGACCTGGTGCCGCTGCTGCCGGCTACGTCCAAGGCGAGGGGGTTGCACTCCGAGGTTCTGGGATCCAAGGGCTCGGGACTTGGATGTCCTAGGGTCTGCCGCTCTGTGGGCTGGGGGTCTGGGATGACCCAGGAGGGGCTGTACTAACCTCGGGCCAGTTGTCTGCTGCCTTTTCCCTGCGCCTCCCGACTGGCTGCAAATCTCCTCCCGCTCTGTCAATTAATTTGTTGCCTCCCGCACCTCGTACCCCAGACTCAATGGGAGCCAATCAGCGATCTTTGACGTCACACCCTCTTGCTTCCCACCAGATAAGGTGGATTAGACGTTCTGCGCCTGTACAACGCCGGCCGACCTCAGTGTGGTGTACTCTACGGACAAGGGAGTGCCGGTGATGAGCACGCGCGGTTGGGGCCAGTTACGCAGACAAGGCTGCTGCTCCCAGGGATTAACCCTCTATGGGTAACAACAGTGTCGGCGATCAGCTTCCTGCAGACAAATTGCGCAAATCTCGGCCATGTCCAAATCCAAAAACAGCGTGGGCATTACACGCCACAAAGTGTAGGTGTTCTGGAGTTAATGCTTGGGAGGTTGTCGGGAATGAGCATCTGTTTCGCTGTGCCGAGAATCTCTCCGAGGTCTCCAGCACCCTGCGTGTTTCACATTCCTGCTGCCTTGTTTACAGACATTTCCCTCAGACAGATCCCGTTAAAATTACAATTCGTTTCGACTCTAGGAAAGACGGGAATTATTTCCCTGAAACCCCTTCACAATCGCATCCTAAATTTGGAAGTTTACTGAACGTTTCCAAACGCTGGCCCGAACTGCGCTCAACTGAACTGAGCTTAAATTGACGCAGTTGAAACATTTCTTCCTTTTTTTCTTTCTCACCACAATCGCTGTTCCTTAGATAAGGGAATGAGCGTTGTCTAGACCGACGTGAGTCTACAAGCAGTCTTGGAAAATTAATTAGTAACAAGTCCCATTTCTCATGTACTTCTTTCGCAGATTCACACAAAATAATTAACCAAATGATCTGTTGAACGGGTTCACTCCCGATTCTGCATTTGGTGCGAGTTTCAGCAGTATCTCCATTTCATGGAAAGCGGAGGTCTTGTCGTTGCTTGTCCGTGGGCCTCCTGATCCAACAGTTTCGTTTTAATTTTGTTTCAAGGACAACCTTCAACCGCGGCCCGAACACAACAGGAAGGCCGAACATCGGCTTCATGGGACGCTGTTGTCAGTGATAATAGCTCAGACTCGACCTATTCCACTTTTACCTGATGTGGAACATTACAACGAACTAATTAATTAAAAAGAACAAACAATTCTTCCAGATGTAACTGGGAGAATGTGGCAACTCCTTCGATAATCACTGCATTTCACCGGAGTTTTGCCTTGAGAGCGCGGCATTTCCCAGAGTCTGCCGCTTATTCCACTCGCTGGCATCACCCGGGGTTACTTTTGAAGATTCTCGTTCAAATTTTGTTCGAATTTTGTGGTCTTATTTTTGCCTGAGTTTTTTTCCCGGTTATATTTGTATTAGCCGGCCTTTGTATTTGAGTGATCACATGGGAATATAAACAAGCTCCTTTCTCCATCTATACACTGGATTTTATTTCTACTTTGACCTGGCCCCATAACATCTTCACAGTTGAGTAACATTTCTCTCGTCACACTTGCCCTCAAAGCGTGAAATATCTCGGTGACTGTAAACATTCACGTGACTCCATAGTCGGATCAGATTGTGAAGAATTTTTATGTCCCTTTGATGAAGGGTGATTCGTCGGCTCAATGGTTCAAGTTGGATGTTTTGACTGGACTCGATGAACGTTCGGGCCATTATATATTTTTTTTAAAAACCGATACGGCTTTGCCTTAAAATGAAAACATTTTTATGTTGACGACAACGAGACCAGGCTCAATAATAGAGTGTGCGCTTTAATAGGGGGAAAACAATCGGAGTTCATTTCGACTGCGGTGGAAACGTGTAACTAAAAGAAGTAGATCGGAAATTAAAAAGTTTACAAGCATGGGCAATTTTAGATGCAATATGAATCTGAACATGACTGTTGACAGATGTGCCCGCCGCATATTATATATTTCCAAGGAGATATGTGAAGCAGAGCATCGCCGGGCGTTAGGAACAATCTAATTTAAACTTGAGAAAGAAAAAAAACATTAATGACACAGATTAATGTGGATATGAGGTGGAAAATATAGCGATAGGAACGACAGATCGGGTCGACATCAACGGAGAGAAAGAGAGCCGGTACTATACACAAGACTCCGTCCATCATAAATCGGGGAATATCTATTTTATTTTAAAGAATATTGTCAAATTATTGGATTATTGCTTGGGCCTTTTTTGTCAACACTGAACACACCGAACAAAAGATTTCTTCCCGAATGCAAGAGGTATTTACATAAGCTACAGGGTCGACGGTGGGAGAGAGGGGCGGCGCGGCGGGTCTAAGGCGGCGACAGCTTTTGGGTTTTAATTTTGGCGCGGGCCTTTCGTTTATTTTTGTTTATCGGAACACCTTCTGATACAGAGGATGCAGCGGGAAGGAGCAGAGAATGCTCAATGTCATCTGAAGTGAAAGCCCACGTAGCTTGCACTGAATGGAGCTGGAATCAGCGTTTTTTTTAATTCCATTAGACGCCCCGCACCTTGGAAATGTAAATACAGTGGAGGAGGTTTAATCAGCTCACTTGACAATTAGATTATCTTCCAATTGCCAGCGGATAATGTGCTAAAAGCTTTGGCAGTGAGTGTAACTCCGGGCTGAGAGTTATTCGCACATCGAGGCCTTCCCGTCCCCTGACAGAGCGACCGTCAGCCTAACACAGACACCGCAATCGATCCGTTTTCTCATAAACTTATTTGATAAAGTAGAGAAATGCTAATAACTGTTCTGCGTTCGTTTAACCTTACCCGCGGCCCACTGAACCTTAACTCGCCGCTTCGGCGCGGAAGGAAACGGAATTTAACGAAAACTACCAAAATCAGTCATTTTAACTTACATTGAATACATTACGCTAATAAATAAAACAGAAAAAGGTGGAAACACTCCGCAAATCCTAGGGTTTTTCTATGACACCAGAAATGTCGGCTTTTTGTATCTACTGGACCCCCACACTTGCAGATTTCTTGTTCACCAACGCTGGTCTCTTTCCGTCTCTACACCTGTGAGAGCGAGTTGGAAACCAGGAAACATTTCCCGGTGGCTGAAATTCCCGGTTTCTGATCAAAGAGACAAAGGAGACCCACATGAGCATTGGTACAAAAAGAAAATGCCTGTTGACAGTGAAAGGGGAGAGGGGGCGTGGGGGTGGGGGGTGGTGGACAACGCTGGTAAGCGCCGTGTTAATAAATAGCATTATCGAAATGTGTCCGAGTTTACATTTCCCCATTCACCCTATAGGCCACTGCAGTGCTCGTGTATTGACCCTTTCTGTGCTCCATTATTTAGAATGGGTGTAGTGTGTTGAAGCTCGATGGGAGGGAAGATCTTGTTAGATGATTGTTGATTAAGGATAGTGTTAATTGGATAGTGGGGGCAGTGAGTTGGGTTGGGTGAAATGTGGTTGGGCTGGGAGCAGAATAGGCTGTGTGTAGAGTAGGGCTGAGTGTAAAGTAGGGCAGGGTGTAGAGTAGGACCAGGTGTAGAGTAGGGGCTGGGTGGAGAGTAGACCAGGGTGTAGAGTAGGGCTAGGTGTAGATGTTTCCGTGTAGAGAAGGGCATGGTGTAGAGTAGGGTTGCATGTAGAGTAGGGCTAGGTGAAGAGGGTCTGTATGTAGAGTAGGACTGGGTGTAGAATAGGGCAGGATGTCGATTAGGGCATGGTATAGAGTAGCTGGGTTTAGAATAGGGCAGGGTGTAGAGTAGGGTTGAGTATGGAGTAGGGCAGGGTGTAGAGTCACGCTGGGTGTATAGTAAGGTAGGGCAAAGAGTAGTAGTGAGTGTAGAGTCGGACAAGGTGTGGAGTCGCACTTGGTGTAGAGTAGTGCAGGGAGTAGAGTAAGACAGGATGTAGAGTAGGGCAGAGTGTAGCTTAGGGCAGGTTGTACAGCTCGGAGTGTAGAAAGGACAGGGTGTAGAGCGGGTCTGAATTTAGAGTAGCTCTGGATGTAGAGTAGGGCAGGATGTAGGGTAGGGCTTGGTGTGGAGTTGTACAGGGTTTGGAGTAGGGAAGGGTGTGGAGTTGGACTGAGTATTGTGTTGAGCTGAGAATGGTCTTCGTTAGTTGTTGTTGGAATGGGCTTGTCTAGGCAGAATGTAGGCTGGGTGTAATGTTGGGCTAGGTGTGTATTGGGCCAGACATACTTTTCGGCAGTGTGTAATATTTGGGCTGGGTGTAGTGTTGGGGCAGGTGTACTGTGGGGCTGTGTGTAATGTTGGGCTGAGTGTACTTTTAGGCTGTGGGTAATGTTGGGCTGGGTTTGTTGGGGTCCGAATGTATTTTTGCGCTGGATGTAATGTGAGGCTGGGTGTAATGTTGGGCTCGGTGTAGTGTCGGCCTGGGTGAACTATTATGGGGCTATTTGTTGAGTGGTGGTTGTTAAAAGACAAACATTGAAGGAGTATTAATGCTAGAAACATTTAGCTGGTCAGTCAGCATATGCGAAGAGACTGAAATGATTAATTTGCCCTAGAACCACCTCAACATTACATTTCCCCGTCGCTACTCTCAGGTGCAGCTTCCCGACCTGGGAAATCCGTGGGCAGATCAGAAGCAATGGCTTGCTGGGGATGGCTATGGAGAGTTTCACCCACTTGGCCGGTGAGTCCGTCACTATGTTAAACTACAGAATTTGGACAAACACAAGAAACTGCAGATGCTGGACCGAAATGCTGAGTGCCTATTTCTCTCCATGGATGCTGTCTGGCCTGCCGAATCCAGCTCTTTCTTGATTAAGGCGTTGCCCTCTCAACTGCCGTCACCGGATTTCCCCCGGACACTAACTGGGTACCAGACTTTGTAACACGGCGAGATTTATTGGATGGTACCGGTGACGACCAAGAGGGCTTCAGCCCTTGGAATCAAACGGAGAGCTGTGAATTGGAGTTCGAGAGTGGGCGCCGCCAGTTCCTCTTTGTCTCCGCTTTGATATCTATTTTAAACCAATTCCGTCATCTTAATCCACAATTCGGCCTCTGCTGGCGGTTCTGCGCTAATCATTCCAAGCCGTGTATTTCAACCCCTGTATTAACTTGTCCTTAGATTATTTGGCGGCTGGGGAGGTTAATTTAGATGTAAATTAATAATGTAGAACTTTCAACGCGTCTCTCTACTTTGCATGTGTGCACGGTGACTACTCCTAATGACTGTAATTGGAACAACGCGGGCGCGGTTGGTGCAATCTCTCCAAACTACTGAGTGGTAGTCAGTGAAAACGTATTTAAGGGAGATGAGTGATACCCTGAGTGCAGTTGGTGCGCTAATGCCTTTCCCCGTGTCTCAATAAATCAGCGGACAAGACCTTGATTTAATTCGGGTCCTGCTAATGAAATGGCTGCATTATCATCGCGACGCCCGCTCACCTTTCAAAGCCAGACTTTATCGAATTATGGCGAATCGAAAACTCAGATTATCTTATTGGGTTAGCTGCGTCCATTTTTTCTCTTTAAAGACCCCGCATTGTCTGCTCCAAGCTCGGTTAGCCTTGCTTTTTTGTGAGCTGGGGGGCCTGACCCCCAGTTAAATGCAGTGTTGATGGAAAATCGGGGAACTTCAAACCCCATTTGGCCCACTTTTTATTGCCCACCCCTCATACAGCACGTTCCAGGCCTTTCGGCTCAACTCATCCAGCTCTACTCTACATTCTAAACTGGCTGCGGCCTCGGTCCGCCGCTGCCGTCCTTCTGGTAAACGATCGGCGATCATTTTCCAAATCAGGAGGATTTGCCACTTGGGAAGGGTTGGGGTATTACCGCGGATGGTGATCCAGAGCCTCCGCACGCCATATGGTCTCTGCACAGTTAGGTGGGGGGCTGAGTGACCTTGGTGAGCACACTATCCACTCCCACACAACCCCATGAGCCCACCAGAATCTGCCCAACTTCTCCACTGCCTCCGTCATGTTTGTCTGATGCGGCAGAATGATCCCATGCGTTAATACGTTAACTGCAAGGAGAGTGTGCAAAACATGTACCGGTATTTATTAGGTTTGTTTTTAGTTCACAGCATTGAATAGTTATAAGGTTGAATTTTTCGAAATTATAACAGCACCGAAAATGAGACTGGTGAGCAATACATGTGCTTCACACATGTCCCTAACTCTCCGCGTCAGACCAGCAATGTCACTGGCCTGGGCAAAGCACCCAACTTGCCGGAGAAACTCAGAGGTAAAGAATAACCTTGGGCCCTTTCTTCGGGAATGTGGGAAAAAACGGATGGACACCTGAATAAAACGTTGGGGAGGGAGAAGTGGAGAGGAAAGGAGGGAGGAAGGGGAAAGGGAGACGCACAGGCGAGAGTAAAAGAGAATTACTAAGGAAGGGCTCAGCCCGAAACTTTGATTACCCTTCACTTCTTACGGATGTTGCGGGACCTACTGAGTTTCTCAAGCACATTTGGGTATTGCACTCGACCCCGACAGCTGCAGATTTTCTTGTTTCTCTTCAAATGGTGGCTTGTTGGAAGCTCAAACAAGGACAGGCAAGTTTAAAGGTGAGCTCAACAATCCACTCCCTCCCCAAAAGACCGTGAACACTTGGGATGGGGACAGTTGAAATTTGAGTCAGGTTCAAATCCCTCTCCTGGTATGTGAGCTAAAAAAGCCAGGCTGACTGGAACGTAGAACCGGGGGAGTGCTGCACTGTTGGCCGGCCCAACACTGTGGGCCGAAGGGCCTGTACTGTGCTGTAGATGTTTATGTTCTCTGTTGTGGCCTCTCCTTTGGGTGGGATATTAAACAAAGACTTTGGCCACTCCAAAACAATTCTCCCCAATATCCTGAGCTCACACGTCATTAAAACCGACGGTCCAGTTAATATCAAGATAACAATTACATGTGATCAAATAAAGACGAGAGGGAATACAGGAAGGAAAAAGAATGTCGAGGTCGTCGAGTTCAGCAGAGGGGGCCGATTCCATACCCATTCCCACATTAATAGCTTTGAAGTCGAAAGAGTAGATAGCTTCGTTCTTAAGAATAATTATCGCCAATGACCTGAACTAGGACAAACACATTGACGCAGCTATCATGAAAGCGCTCCAACGCCTCTACTTTTTTTGAAGACTGAGGAAGGTCGACATGTCGCCCCTTGCCCCTCTACAGATTCTTCAGTGCGCCATTTAAAACATACTTACCGGATGCATCGCAGTGTGGTATGGGAGTTGCTCTGATCAAGATCGGAAGAATGCACTCAGAACACAATGCAAACTCCCATCCGCTCCATGTACATCTCCCGCTGCCGAGGAAAGGCAGCCAACATACTGAAGACCCATCATACCAGAGAGACGCTCTCTTGTTCACCCCTCCTATCGAGGAGAAGGCTTCAGAGTATGAAAGCACGGAGCAACAGACAAAGACTGTTTCTCCCCCCCGCAGCTATCAGGCTCCTGAATGAACCCGCAATAGTGCTACCTTTGCTAAGTGTAAATGTGTAAATTGGTCTTTCTTTTCATGGTGACTTAATTACGCTGTAAAGTATGCTCTTACACGCTGTATGAATGTGAGAGATAACTTATCAGCCTGTCTGCAGGAGAACCCTTCTCGGTATTTTGTCAGGAAAAAAAAACTTGAACTCGAACTATTTGCTCGTGTGAGCTTACTGTGCATTAACTGGCAAAAATCCCTGTACCTTTAAAGGATTTCATTGGCTGTGAACCACGTTGGGACAAGCTAAGGGTATGAAGAATGCGGCATGTCACTTTTTCTGCAGTAAAGATTGGTAAACAGAGTTTTGCTCTAATGGACCAGAGACGACAAACTAGGCTCGTAGGACTTGAAAGATTGTTGGAGTGGTTTCCAGAAAATAATCCGACTGGTTTTTAATACTTTACAATTGTTTCCCTCTCTCATAGAGTTCGTCTAATAATCGGTACAAAGAACAGCACCATTTTGTGCTTTGTTTTAAAGTCTCGATGTCTGCCGCAGGTCCAACAGCCCCAATCCTCGCACTGTTGTAAGGTTATGACAGGCCGATTATTGGCGATCAGAACACTGCACTGACTTACTTCAATGAGCAAGGACAGTCAGGAACCTCAGGAAAACATCGCGGACAGGTACTTGACCAGGTACTTAACAGAGAAATGAGACTAATCAAAGAGCTGGTTCAAAGGACGTTTAGCACCGCGCCATTAGAGCGCGAGCGACGTGAGTTCGAATCCAGCGCTATCTGTAAGGTCGTCCCCCCCACCCGCGTGACTTGCATGGATTTCCCCTGAGTGCTCCGGTTTCCTCTCACCCTCCAAAACGGACAGGGTTGTAGATCATGGGTCGTCGATTAAATGGATGGAATTGGACAGCACGGTTTTCAATGGCAGGAACCAGATTCCTCCATGTGGTAAAAAAAAATTCAGGCCCAGACACGGTGAACTGAATGGCCTCTCTGTTTGTGTTGTTAGGTTGCCAGTTTAAACCAATCCCATCGACCTGAACATGGTCATATCCTTCATTCCCTGTCTGTTCATGTTCCTACCGAATGATTTTTCAATGCCACGATAATTGCCTCCTTCCACCCCACCCCCGGCAGTATCTCTTTCATTTGGTTCCATTTTCTGTCCCTGAGTGGAAGGCCGAGTTACACTATCCACTTTTTAATGAGGGTTCCCATTGTCGGGAATTTAAAGTTGCCTCTGAACCCATAACCGAAGTTACCATCAGTGTCCTACCCAGAGGAGGCCAACCTGTCTCCTGCTTTTCGGTCACTGTCTGGCGTTTTGTGGGATCTTACTGTGCATTACTCGTGTGTTTCCCATGTATCCAATGGTTGCGAAGTCCCGTGGGTGCAGTCATGCAAAGCGTTCTATCCAGCGTGAGACTGGACAAGTGAAGCACAATGCAGCGAAGCCCATCTCCCTGACCAGAGCGCCAAGCAATCTGGTGTCATCCCGAATCCCCTCCACCTCTCCTTGAGGCAGGGAGCAGGCCCCAATCTGGGTCCTGCCAGGGCTCAGTGTTCGCTGACCTCCGGGGATGTTCAGGGCCTAGGCTCTGAGCTCCCCGGCCAAACCTTCGTCAAACTCTTACCTTCCCCTGCACATTCCGGGAGAGGGGAGACAGACCAGGGATTAATGGGGCCATATCCTTCACATCCGGAGAGGAAGGGTGGCGACCAAAATCAGAGTAGAAAACGGAAAGAGCACGAGAGGGGAGAAATCGAGGAAAGTCTCTTTCAAGCTCATCGGAAGGCAGGAGTGGATTGAGTTAATAAAAAAAAAAGACATCATCCATAATTTGAATGGCGGGTCATTCAGACTCTATGGGCCTAATGACTGGACGGGCTGACTGCGGCCATCAATCTGGACTGGGACGAGAGGTTTCTTCCCTCTGAGGAATAATTCTCCACCCAGGGACACAAGGAGCCCCGGTCGCTATATATTCGAACGAAAATTGTATCGAGTTTGGGATATTGAGCGAGTTGGGGGTTAGAGCAGGAATACGATGGCAACGTTGTTGCCAGCTACCATGTTGTTTAGAGGCAGAGCAGACCGATGGCCGAATTTCTTGTGACAAAGGAAAAAAGCAGGGAAGAGTTTAAAATCTCCAGGTTTCGGGAAGGATTTGCTGACTGTGGCAGAGCTCAGTAGGATGTCTCAGATTCTGATTCAGTAACCCCAATCTTCTGAACCTTGCCTGAATCCACAGATGTGAGGTCCAGAGGCGAGGACAAATTAGCCGCCGCTCAAGGCTCGGAGCCCGTGCTTCAGCTGGCCGTGAACTTGGCAACAAGTCCCGTCCACGTGGAAAGCCGGCTCTCCGGGCGTTGGGTCCCGGGTGCGGGGCGAAGGAGCGCACTGTGGCCGGTCTGATTTCAGCCCCCCAGTCCCTTGAGTCGCTGGTCAGGGGAACGGGGAGGACGGGATTGAATCCCCCTCAGCTCAGCGTCAGAGAGGGCCAGAATCTGCTGGGAACTTCTAGTGATGTCTAGAGCCGAGAATTTGTTCACCGAACGCTGATGTACCGACAGCTCCTGCCGACATTTCCGGGAACTCTCAGCTGATAGGACTAATTAGTCCGGCCCCATGCTGGGCTCTGTTTTTGATGTCAGGCCGCTCGCTAATTGCCTAAGAGCTTGAGCCGCGCACAAGGTCCATGGGAAATGAACGGGCTTTGCGGGTTGTTGGCGCGCGGTCGGCTCTAATGTGCTTTGTCAGGCAGCGGACGGGCGCTGGGTTAATTTCACTGATGAGGATTGTAACATTTCGCCAGAACGTTGGATGCAGGTTAATCCTCTTAACCCTGTCGAGCGCACGAGGCAGAGGCCCCGGAAGGAATTATCCACAAATGTGGTGGCGAACAAGAGGACAGAAGTGGCAGCAGGAGGCCATTCGGCCCCTCGAGCCCGTCCACTGATCAATTACATCATGACTGATCCTTCCCCCACCCCCATCGTTGCCTCGCCCGCCGAACGTTTCCAGCAGCTGCAGGATTCATTTTACTTTTCGACAATCGTTATGTAGCGCCGTTCACGTCCTCGGGCAGCGATGTCCCCTTGGTAGGTGAGGGCAACGAGATCACAGAGTGGCGGAAAGGATTGTGAGGGAGAGGGTTAACGTGCGCCCGGGGTGTGGACGCTGGATGGATCAGGGATGCTCCGCGCGGTGCCTGCCTGACCAAGTTGGTGGATCTTTTCAGGGAAGTGACTTCGTGTGTTTTGGCGCCAGTGTTGGGTTATGTGGTCCACACGGGTTCAGTCGGGCCTTTGACAAGGTGAGAGGCAGTGGGATCCAGGACCAAGTCGCAAACGTGATTCTAGATCGGCCAGGTCATGGTGGGCGTTGTGTTTATATTCATTGGGGTGGCACAGAGATGCATATTCCGACCCCCACTGTATTCTACACTAATGACCGGGAGATGGAGGTAGGTGTCATCAGTAAACTGGCAGTTGTCACCCTTGTTCACAGTGAGAAGAACAGCCTTGGGTTTTTAAAAAGGACCAGTTTCTAAACCTCCCGTAAAGCGTCGCCCCCTCATCACCACACCCAGGCAAACTGACACCATGACTGAAAGACCGGGAAATGTTCAAACTAAGCTGTGGGAAACAGCCACTCCTCCACTCTATGCAAAAAGACATAGAAGCACAAAAAATAGGATCAAAGGTAATTCAGCCCTTCCAGCCTGCAGCACCTTTCAGTATGATCATGGCTGATCATATGACCTCATTCTTGCTTTCTATCCATGCCCTTTGACCTCTCAACTACAATGGATACATCTGACTCCTTGAATAGATCAAACGAACTGGCTTCAATAAAGTTCAAGTTTATTATCTTCCGATTGTACGTATACAACCCGACAAAACAGCATCTCTTCAAACCATGGTGCAAGCACTAAAACACACAACGCACGGTACATTTTGATCACATAAATAATAAAAAAAATCTTTGAGATGATTTACACTGTTCATCAGTCTCACAGCCTGCAGGAAGAAATGATTCCCCAGCCTGGCAGTCCTGATTCCATACATAACCAACAGTTTGGACTTAAACCCTTTATCAAGATATGAGCGAAATGTAGGCAGGCACCAGAACAAAATGGTGGAGTGGAGGGGCAGGAAGAGGAGCACAGGCCCACAGCCTGTCTCTGTGACTCCCTTGTTACCTCATTCCTTCTCACCAATCACCCCCTTGGTACCTTCCCCTGTGATAACAGGACATGCCACACTTGCACCCACACCACCATTCAGGGCCCCAAACAGCTCTTCCAAGTGAAGCAACACTTCAGGTTAATCTGGGGAGTGATCTACTGCTTCTGGTGCTCCCTTTGTGGCCTTATCTACATCAGAGAGGCTGATGCTGACTGGGAGATCGCTTCGCTGAACACCTTCACTCTGTCTGCATCAATGACAGAGACCTCTCAGTGGCCAGCTGTTTTAATTCTTTGTCCCACTCGTGTACTAACATATCTGTCCATGGACTCATGTACTGTCAAACCAAGGCCACCCATAAATTGGAGGAGCAACATGTAATATTCCATCTGGGCACACTCCAATCAGATAGCATTAACATCAACTTCTCTGGTTTCTGCTACCCGCTTTCCTTTCTCCTCCATCTCTCTACCCCTTCCCTCCCCATTCACCTAACCATCCCCCTCCCTCTGTTTGCTATAGTCACCTCCCTCCCTTATTCACATTTTACCCCCTGCCCCTCCACAATTTTGTTGGGGTGCTTGCCTACATTGTGCTTATATCTTGATGAAGGACTCAAGCCCGAAACATTGGTTATGTATCTTTATCTTTGCTGTATAAAGTACACCATCTCATCTGCTGAGTTTCTCCAGCGTTGTGTTTTTACTTCAGTCGTGCTGTCTGCAGACTTTTGTCTTTCACTCCTTAGGAAGTATAGGCACTGCTATGCCTTTCTGACTAATGAGAAGGTGTTGTGAGTCCAGGTTAGGTCATTCCTTTCTATGCACACCAGGGAACTTTCTGCACTCCACTCTCTCCATTGATATGTAGTGGATATTATGTTGATGGTGCTGGCCTTCTCCCTCCTGAAGTCTTCAATGATCTCCTTTGTCTTGTCCACTTTGAGACTCAGGTTGTTGTTCTTGCACCATTTTACAAGCCTTTTATGCTCCTCTATATAATGCAACTCTCGCTGATGAGGTGAACTACTG
The DNA here is from genome assembly GCF_036971445.1 of Narcine bancroftii. Taxonomy (NCBI): domain Eukaryota; kingdom Metazoa; phylum Chordata; class Chondrichthyes; order Torpediniformes; family Narcinidae; genus Narcine; species Narcine bancroftii. The sequence goes on from NC_091470.1 coordinate 277,024,379, forward strand.
TTGTGTCAATGCAGATCTGATGATTCTGTTGGACTGAATCTAGCAGTGCTGTTATGAGTGAGTCAGCAGCATGAACAGGTTTGTGCCAAGCACACAGCCCTGAGGTGCACCTGTGCTCAGCATGATGAGGCTTGAGATTTTGCTGTCAACCTAAACAGAGTGTGGCCTTCCCATGAAGAGGTCCAGAATCAAGTTTCAGAGAGAGGTGTTAAGTCCCAGCGAGGACAGTTTATCCACCAGCCTCTAAGGTATGATTGTGTTAAATGCGGAGCTAAAGCATCATTCACTAGGTAGGTCATGATGGAGTGGAGGGTTAAGCCTATTGCATCATCTGTGGACTGGTTTGGATGGTAGGCAAACTGGAATGGGTCCAATGCCACTGGAAGGTGCTTTGACATATTCCATCACCAGCTGCTCAAATATTTCATGATCATAGATGTCAGTACCACTGGGCCGTAGTCATTTAGCCCAGTTACTGTCATTTTCTTGGGCCCCAGGATGATGGTGGCTGCCTTGAAACCTAAGCTACAACCTACATCAGTTACAGTGAGATGTTGTAGATGTCCATTATGACCTCCGTTAGCTGGGCCACAGACCTTCAGCACCCGACCAGGAATGTTATGAGGACCTGTTGTTTTGCATGGATTCACTTTACGTCTGGAAGTTCCACAAGTTCACAACTTTCTGAATGAAGATGTTTCTCCTCAGCTCAGTCCTAAATGGACTACCCCTTATTGTTAGAACTCCTTGTTCTGGGCTTCCCCAACATTAGTCATATTTTTCCAGCATTTAACTTGTCTCATTCTGTCAGTATTTTATATGTGTCAATGAGATCTCCTCATTCATCTAAAAGAATAACTGTAGAATGGGCACATAACTAACAACTAATTTCAGATGGAGACGGAAGATGATGAATGGTGGCACAAAGATTAAGGAGACTTGGATGATGCTTCAAAGAGAAAGAGGCAGATTTCATGGAGAGAAGTGGCCAGGCAATGTTTCAGGTCGTGACCCTCTATTAAGAATGATGTTGAGAATGAGTTCCAACAGCTTCTCATCTGTGCGACAGCTTTTGGACCGTACTATCCTAACCTTGACTGTAAACTACTCGGGGACCACCAAGAGATGTCTGCACTATTGAAATGGCACTTTTTTTTCTTGTATTATGTGCAATTGAGTGGGACTGTCACTTTAAGAGAACAAATCAAGCTGCAAGTTTGGGAGTTTGACTGGGAGCAGGCAGGCTGTTCTAAATTGGATATATCTGAAGAGAGTGGTCACCATGTGACCAACAGATCAAAGACACTACTGAGTTTGCTCAGGGGGCATTTTAAGGAAGCAGTACTGTGGAACAGAACTCTTGGAAGTAATACAGTACTGAAGTGGCCTCATATGTGGTTATAAACAATCTGTTTGATTTCTCCATGTTATAGGAAAATGAGTAGTGGCTATTTTAAGGAGACAGCACTTGGAGAAGCATCCTTTGAAGGGATATTGTGCTGATTGTGGCCTTGTGTGGTGATAAACAATTTGACTGCTTTCTCCCTGTTATGAGGGAATGAGAATAGCACTCTATGACCAAAAAAAAGTAAAGGTCACTGTGAACGGCTGACCCATGGAAAGGGTTTGTGGATGCTTGTGAAAATCACTTGCTTTGTGTCCCCTATGCCAAGTAAAAGGGGAATTTTGGTTGTCACTCATCTGAAAAGGACATTTCTCCGGAAGCATCTCAACAAGAATTTTGTGAGTTAATAAACAGTCTATCACTTTGGTCTCTCCCACCTACATTGTGAACTTCTTTGCACCCATTTGTTGCATCCCTCTGAAGCCTGCGTGTCACATCAATTTAAAATCTAAATGTCAACACTGGATTTTCTGAGGTGAACTTTGAACTGCCTTTCTAGAATTAGGCGTGTGCTGTAGTGGCAAGGCTCTCTCTCTCTCTCTCTCTTTCTCAATAAGTGTGGGTAAGTTTAGATGAATTAGATAAGGTGTTATATTATTGTTCATTAATGATTAAAATTATTATTTTAAATATAACACTGGGCTAATTTCTATTGCTGCTGTTTGGTATGTAACTGCAATTGAACATTATTTATCTATCCTTTATATTTATTATCATTTTCTGTCTTGACATAGTGTGATAATTTAATGTATATTCTTGTAATTGCTGTATTTTATGTATCTGTGTGACTGTAGCAGGTAAGAATTTCATTACATCTGTATATTGTACTTATGTACTATATATGGCAATAAACTCTCATCTCATCTGCAGTTATAAGACCATAAGAAATAGGACCAGAGATTGAGCACATTAAATGGGGCAAATGGCCTACCATTTAAATCAAGAGCAGCACAGTTGGCAAAGTGGTTAATGCAATGCCTTTACAACATCAGCGATCAGGACCAGACCTGGGTTTGAATCCTGCACTGCCTGTAAGGGGTTCGTACATTCTCCCCCGGTGTCTGTGTGAATTTTCCAGTTTCCTCCCACTGTTCAAAAACATACTGGGGGTGTAGATTAATGGGGTGTAAATTGGGCAACAAGGACTTGCAGGGCTGAAGTGGCCTGTTGCAGAGCTGTCTGACTAAATTTTTAAAATTAAATTAATTTAAAAAAAATCATGACTGTTGTTTACTTCCTTTCAAACCTATTTTCCTACTTTCTCAGCTATAACCTTTGATGCCCTGACTAATCAAGAAACGATCAACTTCTGCTTTAAATTCACCCAAGCTGTGGAAGCTGTTGTCTGTGACAATGAATTCCACAGATTCACCATCATCTGCTGAAGAAAATTCTCCTCATCTCTGTTCTTAAGGCATGTTCTTGTATGCTGTGGCTGTGCCCTCTGGTCCTTGATGCTTCTACTACTGGAAATACCTTCTCCTCATCAACTCCAGGCACCTCTTTCAATGTTTGATTTTTTTTTCCATAAGATTTCCTTCCCCACACCCGCCACCCCCCCCCCCCTCCCCCCCATCCTCTAAATTCCAGCAAGTATAGAGCCCCAGAGCCATCAAGCGTTAAACCTCTCATTCTTGGAATCATTCTTGTAAGCCTCCTCTGGGTTGTCTTCTTTTGTTTCTGTACTGTACTAAAGGTGTGAAGTCTGCTTAGAGACCAGAACTCTCCCACAGTAGCCTGTTCTCTGGTTAATAGAGCAGGGTTTGTATAGTTTAAGTGTTTCAGCTTCACACTGATGTCAAATGTATGGCCTGATCCATGTGGGGGGAGGGTGAGGGTTGTGATACTGGTCATAGTTGTCAGGCTGCTTTCAAGTGGTTGTCTGACACTTTTTTTTAGATTTTCAAGGACTAAAACTTCGCACCCAGGACAACTGCAAAGTTATCTTAAGAAAACAAACACTTTCCTGCAAGTTCAATGCGAACACTCAATGAAAGCAAGTTGAAAATGTTCATCAACAGCAGGAAAGTTTCCACTTTCATCCAATTTCAAGTGTTTATTGATCTGAAAAGTTCATTGGCCACTGTTTATTGTCTATTATGTGTAGGTGAGGAGTAGAATTTTGTGGTGGGTAGGGTGGGACTTGGTGGAAACATGGGGAGAGTGATTCAGGTAGGGTTGGCAAAATGGGTGGTTGATGGTCAACACAGATTTTAGCAGGTCAAAGGTCCTGCTTCTCTGCTCTATATCTGTAGCAGGGCCCATGAAGAACAACCAGGATATTCTGTGCATGGAGCAGGAAAGTATAGGTGAGGTCCTAAATGAATGTTTTTCATCAGATTTTACAAAGGAAACAGACTTTCCAATTTGAGAAACAATGAAAGGGTTGGTAAATGTCCAATGCAGGTCTCCTGAAATATAGAAGAGATACTCAGCAGGCTTAAAGATGGATAAATCACTAGAACTGGGTGGTATGTATCGCTGGCTTCCATGGGAGGCAAGGGAAGTGATTGCTGATGACAAGGAAAATACCAGATGAATGGAGAACAAGGTCCCTGTTTTTCAAGAAAGACAGTTAAGAAAAGCCTGGTAATTATAGACCTGTGAGTCTAACATTAGTGGTAGAGAAGATACTGGAAAAAGTTCTGAGGGAAGAGGATTAATATTCTCTTTGAAAGAGATGGACTAATCAGAGTCAGCCAGAATGGCTCTGTCAAGGGCAGATCCTGTCCATCCAATTAGATTGAATTTTTTCAAGAGATAACAGAGTGTATCAACAAGGACAAGGTAGAAGATGTGATTTACATGGAGATTTTTGTGACTAATTTGAAAAGTTATGGCCCATTAGATCCAAGGTAAATTGACAAACAGGATCAAAAATCAACTCAGCAGTAGGGGAGAGAGAGTGATGGTGAAGGGTTGTTTTCACCATTGGATGCCCATGAGACCCACAAGAATCAGTGCTAGAACCCTTGCTCTTTGTATGACTTGATTGTTGATGTGGGAGGCAAGGCCAGATGACATGAAAATTGTCAGAGTTCTTTATAATGTGGAGGGTGCAGTGAGGTATCACTGTGTTGGTGACATGGGCTTGTATAAGGCAGGCAGAGTTTAATTCTGATAAATGAGGTAATGCATTTTGTGAACACTAATAAGGATAGGACATACACCAGGAATAAACAGGTTTTAGGGAGTATTGAGAGACTGAAGGAAGGACTCAGACGCCATAGAATGTTGAATATGTCAATGTAGTTAGAATCAGAATTTATTGTTATGAACATGTCATGAAATTAGTTGTTTTGTGGCAGCATCACAGGGCAAGTATGCTATAAATTACATTTCAAAAATGAACAAATAGTGCAAGAAAATAGAAGAAAGTGAGGTTGTGTCTGTGGTTCATTGTCCATTCAGAAATCTGATGGCAATCAGTTGATTCCTTTTTCTATGCATAATCCTTATTTGAAGGAATGGGATTCAAAGGGTCTGGTATTAATTGAAGATTATCTTGAGGCAGGTTTATTTCTTTTATCTGATAGGCTTAGAGAGAAGTTTGGGATATCACAAAATACATTGTTTGCCTATTATTTTTTTAATGAATAGTTTCGGTCGAGAAATGATATTACCAACACAATTGAAGTTTGAAATATTGCTAATGGATAAGGGAAAGAAAGGGTTTGTTTCTGAAATCTATTCGTTGTTACAGACAAAAATGAAGAAGGTGGGCTTATTGCGAATAAGAGATAAATGGGAACAGGAGTTATCTACTTCTATTTCTGAGGAAGATTTATCTTCCTCATAAATCTGGTCAGATTTATGTTTGCACAGTGTTACAAAATGAGTTAACATGTGTTACAGTCTAGTTAATTATAATTTTCTGCATGTTATATTTAACTCCTGAAAAGTTAGAGGTATGGTTTTAGAGACTCTGATTTGTGTTTTCTGTGTGGAAATCAGATAGGTATTTTTGTTCATTCTGTGTGGAATTGTACAAAGGTTAAACCTTTCTGGGAAAAGATTATAAAATTTTTGCGAGATTTATTTCAAATAGATTTGTATGTGGATCCATGGTTGTGTTTATTAGGATATATGAATCCATTAGTAGCGCGTTTGGATAAATCTTGGATTGCATTTATTCAGTTGAGTTTGGCAGTAGCTAGGAAGTGTATAGCGGTAACTTGGAAAAATGATGTGGAGTTGAGTATACAGAGGTGGCATAATGAAATTCAATCATGTTTATATTTAGAAAAAATTACATATAATTTGTGAAATAATTATTCTTTTTTTGAAAAAATGTGGATTTCATACTTGAAATGTATGAATTTAGATGTTAAGTTAATTTTTTAAATTATTCTTGTTTGAATTGTTGAAATGATGTATTGGAACCAAATCCACTCTATTTCTTTGTTTTAATACTTTGTATGTTAAGCACCAGGGGGGAGGGGGGATAGTAAGGGGTGGGGGGTATAGGGGGTAATTTACAGGGGTGTTTTTTTTTATATTTTTGTATTTTATGTTTGTATTTTGCAAAAATTTAAATAAACTTTTCCAAAAAAATCTGATGGCAAAGGGGAAGAAGCAGTCCTTGTGCCACTCAATGTTGCTCTTCAGGCTCCTGTACCTCTTTCCTAATGGTAGCAGTTTGAAGAGGGCATGGTCTGAGTGGTGGGTGTCTTTGAGGATAGAGGCTGCTTTCTTAAGACACTGCCTCTTGAATATGTCCTTGATGGAGTGAAGACTGGTGCTCGTGATTTGGTGACCAAGTTAACAACTGTAGTTTTTTCCTGTCCTGTGCATTGGCACCTCCATACTAGACAGTGATGCAACCAGACAGAATGCTCTTCAGAGTACATCTGTAGAAATTTTTAAGTGTCTTTGATGACATACAAAATGTCCTCAATCTCTTCATATAGTACAAATGCTGGCAATCTTTCATGATTGCATTGACATGGACGTTGAAACCCAGGAATTTACAGTTCTTGACCCTTTCCACTCCTGACCCTTTGAGTACTAGTTCATATTCTCCTGATTTCTTCTTGAAGTCCACAATCAACTCAGTTTTACTAATATTGAATGCAAGGTTGTTGTGACACCAATCAACTAGTTGATCTATCTCCCTCCAGTATGCTTCCTCATTGCCATCTGTAATTCTGCCAAAGTCTGTGACATCATCAGCAAATTTGTAGATGATATTGGAATTGTGCCTAGTCACACTGACATGGATGTAGAATGAGTAGAGCAGTGGGCTAAGCATGCATCCTTGAGGTGTGCCTATGTTGATCGTCAGTGAGGAGGAGATGTTTCCAATTTGTGCCGACTGTGATCTTCTGATGAGGAGGTCAACGATCCAGTTGCAGAGAAGGGTGTAGAAGTTTTAGAGCTTGTTGACCAGCACTGAGGGAATGGTGGCGTTGGAGGCTGACCTGAAGAGTAGCCAAATGTATGTATTGCTTTTGTTTAGGTGATCCAGAGTTGAGGGGAGAGCCAGTTAGGAAAGAAAATGGGATACTAGCAGCCTTCATTAATCAGGGCATTGCATACAGAAGAAGGGAGTTTATGCTACAACTTTATAAAACCTTGATTAGATCTCAGGTGGAGTACTGCCTGTCACCAAGGTATACGAAGAAGGTGACCGTGCTGGAGAGGACGCAGAGGAGATTTAGTTTAGTTGTGAAGAGTAGCTGGATCAGTTCTCAATTAATGGAGAGGTAAATAGAATTAGGAGGAAATTTAGAGGTGATATGAGGACCTTCATCATCCAAAGTATGAAGCAATGTAATGCCTGAGATTGAAGCTGGATCACTGATGGCATTGAACAAACATTCAGATGGCCACTTGAATCACCTTGGTGTAGAAAGAAAGGAGCCAAGTGTTAGGTAATGGACTTAATACAGAGGGGCAACCACTGGCCAGTGTGGTCATGTTGGGCCGAATGGCTTGTTTCTGCGCTGCATGATCCAATGTTTCTATGAGGATAGTTGATCAAAGAGAGATGAAAGCTCAAATCTGTGAGCAGGCTGCTTGGGTCAGGCTCCCATATAGGGATGGATGGAGTTCTGTGGAAAGCCGGGAAAATGGACCCAGAGGGCTGTGTCTGAAGAAACAGAGTTCTATCACACATCTTCTAATTTCATAATGTCAGTTACCAACCCCTTCAAGCCAATCAAGTGCCAGAGGTTTGTATCCATTCCTGTTCCTTTAAAAATGATTACAAGGCCAAATGCGATGCTCAGTGTCGAGGCTCCAGACAACTGCCAGATAATCTAGACTAGGTAATCTCCACAGCCTGCCTTGCTTTTATCTGCTTCTCTTCTTATGAAGTCTCTCTCCTGAGACTTTGTGTTTTTCTATCTCTTTAGTTTGACATTGTGAAAATTCATGAATGCATTCATAACAACTAAAATCTCAATAAATATTTCATTGCAGAGTTTCTGAAGTTCAAATTCTGATTGAAAGCTTCAATTTTTAAAGAACTCTCCCTTAAGTGAACACCTAGGTAACCAAAATAAACTGTCCAAAACATTCCCAGAGAATAAAGGTATCAGAGTAGGCTGGCTCTCTGTGGCTGCAGAGCAGTCTGATAGAAGGCTTCATTTTGTTTCAGATCGCTTAGTGGCTGTAATTTTGAGGCCACAGGTCTTGCTCTCATTTTGTTCACCTTTTGCTTGGGGTATGGTGCAAGTATCCAAGTGGACATGTTATGCCAAGTGGCCTGTTAACCATGTTGCATGACTTTGTTTCTGTGAGGATAGTTGGTGTCAGAGAGCTGAAAGCTGGAATGTGCAAGAAGGCAGTTTAGCAGCTAATTTTGAAGGAGCTATCAGCCTTTAAGGAAAAGCACCACAGAATGTTCATTCGTTCTTGATGGATATAATCTTACAATTTTGGTAACATCCTTGTAGAGCTTCCTCACATAATCTACCAACCAAAACTGTACACAGACTACTCCAATCAAGTTTCACAATTATTCTCTTCTTCAATTGTTCATAGAAATAAGCCTTTGAAATTTGTTTTTCTTGTTAACCCTTTCCATCAGGGACCTGTGCATCTGTACTCACTAATCCCTCTTCCCCATCACCCCAGCTAGGGGCGACTTTCCTGATTTTTATATATATTCTCATCAAAATATGCTACCACATACTATATGTGGTGACATTCATTTGCTAATTATATTCTCTGTTCTGCATTCCCTCTCTAGTCCTCAGATATTCATCGTTGTTTCTGTAAAGGATCAATCTCACAGCAATTTCTTGTCACAGTCCATTTCTTCTTCCATTTTTCAGCACTTTCCAAGTAAATTAGGGTCTCTGTGTCATCGGCAAGAAAATAGACTTCCCCATTCACTCCATTGAAATTCCTTTTCAGACTGAATTTCCTCTGGAATTGAGAACATTCCAGTCGCTAATATTTTCCTTGTGGCTACATTCTGATGATGGTGCCTTTATTCCATGGATTTCACGCCCTCTCTGTAATCGGGTGCTCAAAATTACACAGACTGTCTTTTACTGAGCAATGACATCCACATGCCTGTGAGATCAGAATGCGGAAGGACATCCTAACTCTCGCTGACCAGAATATATCCAGGCAGAACATTACAATTTATTGCATTGATATTTAAAGTAAGATCTCTTGGAAGCACCCAAAACGATCAGATTTCTATCCATCTGCTGAGTGAATTCTGGATGCCTTTGCACTTCTGGCCTTATAAGGTTATTCCTATAGCTAGCGATTTTTTTTTTTAACTTGAATGGAGAGGAAGTGGCTGTTCCATTAAGGCCTCCTGCTAGATCCTTGTGGCAGCTCACTGCCTGATGAACCCCCACACTCCTCATGCCTTTGTTACGTCTAGCACTTACTTTACTGTGGTGAAAGGCATTTGTCTAGATGTATGGACTGGCCAGTCCAAACCTACCTGACCTTCCCTAACCCCTCCCTTGGCTCCTCCCCAGATTTCCCAATAAAGGCTGGCATGCCTGAACTTGCCCCCTCTTGCTTCTAAACCTGGAACCTGGCCATGTTTTTGATAATTAAATCCATTTAATCACTCCATCATGTCGACGTGATTATTGTGTGCACCTCCCTGTCCACCGCCCTTCTTCAAAACACATTAAAACCCTCTCTACTTGTTCATCTTTGATCTTCATATCTATAATGTAGTTTGTTGCCGTTTTTTTTTAAACTGATGCTTCTGTGAAGTGCTTTAATTGATCTATAAGCTTTCCAGCAGCTGCAATGGATCATTGAGATTCTGTAATTTCATTGGCTGGCCAAAGGTCTTCCAAGAGTTGAGTGAATGTGAAAAGCCATTTGGTCGCCAATAATGTAGAGAAGCAAAGAAAGACTATGGTTGTCATGGTAAGAAGATTCTGGTCTTAGTAAGTGGAGAATTAACATAATTACAATCCCAGGACAAGAAGTACAGAATCTCCTGCCCTCAGGTCAATCTGTCCTCTGTGTCATTGACCCAGGAGCTCCTGCACACAATCACTGGAGTGTGAGACTTCCCCTCTGTGATGACATTACATTCCTCCTCTCCTGAGATGAATCTACTACAAAATAAACTTCACAGTAAAAGTGGGAACACCATCATCACCACATTCCCTTCCTGTCCACCTGTGCACCATAGTTTGATCTGCTGCTGAGGCTCCCTCCATCAAGTTTCATAGCCTGGTTCCAGTTGTCACCAAAGATCAATGCCCTGACAAGACAAAACATTGTGATGATCTGCAGAGAAAACAGTGGCTCCTGGGTGACAATGATTTCTGAAAGTGAGTTAATAGTAAATCCTGCGACAACTGGGGAAATACAGACTCTGACAGCACAGCTTGTTAACAAAACCATATGTTTAGAGGCAGGTTACCAGCTTTCTATCGCAATACACGGGCAGTGAAACATCGCCTCTCACTCTCCTTTCTCTCTCTCTCATTCTCTCTTTTCTGTCTCTTTCTTTCTCTCTCTCACTTATTCAGTCTCTCTCTGCCTCTCTCCCTCCCTAGGCCCCCTCACCTCTTCCCTTTCATTATCTCTCTCTCTCTCACAAACACACCCCTCTCTCTCCCTCCCTCTCTCTCTCTTTATCTCATGTACACATAATCTGTCACCTGAAAGTATATTGGCAACCATTAAAACAGAAAATCTGGTGAGTTTTTCTGAATGACATTCAGTGGAAAACCACCATTGTTTATTTACCTGACCAATGCAGTAACTGGTTCTGATAGGGTTTTATTAAAGGTGCAGAGGAGGTTCACCAGGACATTGCCCGGATTAGATAGTATTAGCTGTAAGAAAAGGTTGGACACACATTTTTCTTTTCTCTGGAGTGTTGGAAGCTAGGGGGAGACCTGACAGAAGTTCTAAAATTATGAGAGGCAAAGAGAGGGGAGTCAGACAGAATGTTTCTTCTGGGGTGGAAATGTTAAATACTAAAAACGTACAGTAGGTTTAAGGTGAGAAGGGAAAACTTAAAGGAGATTGACAAGGCTTTTTTTTAAGAGAGTGGTAGGTGCCTGGAACCTGTTGCCAGGGGAGACAGTAGAAACAGATATGAAGATGAAGGGAGTAGAGGGATATGGATCAAGTGCAACAAAACTTGCAGTTTAAATTGGTGTAATGATATGTGTAGACATTGTGAATTGAAGGGCTCATTCCAGTGCCTTCGTGTTCAATGTTCTAAAATGTTTCCCATATTTGAACTGTCACATCTTCCAACAAATTAATTACCAACAAATCAGAGCACTTCTAAATATCAGCAAAGTGATCATTAACAGTCACCTGGTCCTTGATACTCAGATTGTGTTTCATCAGGATCATTGGGATCTGGGTCTCAATAGGAGCAAAGAGCATTAACTGCCCAATGATTCAGTGGTACCTGGTATAGAGGGACTGGAGAGGATGGAGTTGTTTTCCTCTGGAAGAGGGATCTAAAAGGAGAGTACGAAGTTAAAGTAGCAATGATAGGGTAGAGGGTAAGAAACTTTTCCATAGCAGAAGGCATAAATTTCAGGGGCTCTGAAGATGCCCACCCACCAACCCCACAGCACAGAGGGTGGTAGGGGACTGCAACCACCACTGAAAAAAGTGCTGATGCTCAAGACAATTTAAAAAGTATCTGAGTGGGCACCTGAATCAGTCGGACCAGGATGGCTGCTGACCTGGGGCTAGTAAATGTTGATGGAATCAGTGGGTGTTCAATGGTCAGCATTGACACGGTGGGCCAAAGGCCAGATGAGTTCCTTTGGAGGAGGAACCTGTTGGAAGATTATGGGACACACCAACCAATAAAGGGGGGGTGGCGGGTCTCCTTAAGCTCGCCCAAGGAACTTGCTGCACCTCCCAGGTGTCAGTCAAACCAGGATCTGGGGCTGCAGTGGTGACTGCAACCACATGGGAGACTGGAAGGCAAACACCACTGCTGGTAGCAAGACCTCCACCTGCCCATCACTACCCCAGCCCGCTGCAGAAGGCCGCTGGGGTGGGCCTGGAGTCATACCTAGGGCAGGGCAGGTGGGAATGGTGCTTTCCCCCCTAAAGGAGACCAGTGATCCAGGAGAATCCAATCTCATGAGATAAGAGCCAGGAGATACCTTTCCCCACAGGAGTGTGGAACTAGTCGTCGGGACAAAGTGAAATGAGTTATGCAAGTTCATTGACATATACAATGTACAGATGCACCAAAATTTTTACTTTCAGCAGCCATCCAGGTACATAACTAGACAACTGGGGGGGGGGGGGGGAGTAGCCCCAAGGGGCTACATTAGTGACAAGGGTGCTATGTAATAAAATAAGGGCTTACCACTTCAATGTAGAGTATCAAAATGCACATAGGAATATGACACTAAGAATGTAAAAAGACTGCACTGATTTGCTTGGCAGACATTTTTATTGTGATTGAAGATTATTGTTCCAGCCCTTAAAATGATAAGAAGACAAAACTATTTGATTTAATACACATTAAAGTGGATGACACATTTTTCTTGTTTGTTTTTCCTTTGTGTGAAGACATTGTTTTATGGTTTTATTGTATTGTATATGTTGAATATTTATTGGTTTTGGAGGGGGTGGGAAGGGGGGGAGGGAGGGAAGGGGGGAAAAGGGGAAAAATGCCACTGTGTATATTTAATGAGAAACATTTGTAAATATTTTGGTTGATATGGTTCACAGCGTGAAAAATAAAAAAATTATATTAAAAAATTACTGATTAAATTTTTAAAAGAAACAACTATAATGGTATAAATTATATTGCCACATTATGCCAAGATAAAGGGAGAGCAGGAGCGGTAGGGGCTGGTATAATAGGGACTTCAAAAGATTCTTAGATAGGCATTTAGATGTAAGAAAAATAGAAGGTTATGGGTGAGAGGTAGGGAAAAATTAGATGGTTGTGGAGTAGGTTTCCATAGGTTTGCACAATATCATGGGCTGAAGGGCTGTACTGTGCTGTAATGTTCTATGTTCTATAACTTTTTTCCAAAATCTACTTTATTCACAATGAATTACTTACAAAAAGAAAACAATCCAAAGTCTCTTTGTGCCCTTAGTGTCCTATCCATATATTTCCATCACTATACATTGTTACATTCATTTTCTTTTTACACTATTGCCACCTCTGTAGTGCCTTTACATGACTCCACCCTTCTGTTGTATGAGGGGCTTTCCCTCAGTCTCAGATCTGGTGACAATAGGACTCTAGACTCTGGTCCTTCCCTTAGTGCCCTCACATTGGCTGCGCCAAGCTTCAGTGTGTCCCTCAGCATGTACTCCTCCAGCCTGGAATGTATCTGTCGGCAGCATTCTCTCACTGAGATGTATGTGTGCTGAAAGACCAACAAGTTTTGGACAGACCAAAGTGCATCTTTCATTGAGTTGATGATTTTTCCAGTGATTCTAGATGTCTGTCTCTGTGTGCGTCACCAGGAATAGCCCGTAAATCAGAGAATCCTCTGTCACACTGCTGCTGGGGATGAACTGTGACAAGGACCCTTACATCCTTCTCCACGCACTCTTTGCAAATCTGCATTCTGTAAAGAGGTTGTTGACTGTTTCCACTCCACTGCAGTCATCTCGAGGACAACATGCACATTGTGGGTGATGTTCCTGTTGAACAGAAAGGATCTTACTGAGAGGACTCCTCTCACTGCCAGCCAGGCCAAATCCTGGTGTTTGTTCATGAGCACTGGTGATGAGACATTCTGCCAGATGACCTTAACGTTCTGCTCAGGGAACCACCCCACAGTGTCAATCAAGTCCTTGCCTTTCAGTGTCTGCAGGACATTCCATGCAGACCACTGCCTGCTGGTCTTGTGGTCAAACTGTTTGCCTGGAAAAACTTTTCCATGAGGATAGGTGGTGTTGAAAAGTCCAACTTACTGGAACATTGTGTAGCAATGGGGCCAGGCCCATCCTTCACAACACCTGGGACAGGAAGAATCTCAGCACATAGTGGCACTTGGTGCCCTCATATTTTGGTCTGCACACAGCCTGATGCAGCCACACATGAAGGTGGCCACCAGGATGAGGGTCATGTTGGATACACCCTTACCTCTGTTGTCTGGTGACTTGTAGATGGTGACGTTTTGGACTCTTTCCATCTTGGATCCCCTTGTAAACTGGAAGACTGCTTTGGTGACCACCAGAGTGGAGACGTGGGAATAGGCCACACCTGCACCATGTACAGCAGTAGCGAGAACATCTCACACCTGAGTCTGTGAGAGGGAGCGCCTACCCACAGACTCAATTTCTGCTGGACATTTGTAATCCGTTGAATTCTTGTTGCACACCTTGGCCTCACCAAACTAGATCCACAGCGCCTTCAGGTAGTCAGATCTAACTGTGAAGGGGATGGTGGACTGGTCAGACCAATTGCCAAAGAGCATTGCTTTGCTCTTCTGGTTTACCCTGGTGCCCAAAACAAACTCAAACAGACTGAAGATGCTGATCAGTCTGTGAACCAAACAGAAGACAGTGAAGTTGTCCATGAACATGGAAGCTTTGACCTGAGTTCTTCTTCTTCTTTGGCTTGGCTTCGCGGACGAAGATTTATGGAGGGGGTAAAAAGTCCACGTCAGCTGCAGACTCGTTTGTGGCTGACAAGTCCGATGCGGGACAGGCAGACACGATTGCAGCGGTTGCAGGGGAAAATTGGTTGGTTGGGGTTGGGTGTTGGGTTTTTCCTCCTTTGCCTTTTGTCAGTGAGGTAGGCTCTGCGGTCTTCTTCAAAGGAGGTTGCTGCCCGCCAAACTGTGAGGCGCCAAGATGCACGGTTTGAGGCGATATCAGCCCACTGGCGGTGGTCAATGTGGCAGGCACCAAGAGATTTCTTTAGGCAGTCCTTGTACCTTTTCTTTGGTGCACCTCTGTCACGGTGGCCAGTGGAGAGCTCGCCATATAACACGATCTTGGGAAGGCGATGGTCCTCCATTCTGGAGACGTGACCCATCCAGCGCAGCTGGATCTTCAGCAGCGTGGACTCGATGCTGTCGACCTCTGCCATCTCGAGTACTTCGACGTTAGGGATGTAAGCGCTCCAATGGATGTTGAGGATGGAGCGGAGACAACGCTGGTGGAAGCGTTCTAGGAGCCGTAGGTGGTGCCGGTAGAGGACCCATGATTCGGAGCCGAACAGGAGTGTGGGTATGACAACGGCTCTGTATACGCTTATCTTTGTGAGGTTTTTCAGTTGGTTGTTTTTCCAGACTCTTTTGTGTAGTCTTCCAAAGGCGCTATTTGCCTTGGCGAGTCTGTTGTCTATCTCATTGTCGATCCTTGCATCTGATGAAATGGTGCAGCCGAGATAGGTAAACTGGTTGACCGTTTTGAGTTTTGTGTGCCCGATGGAGATGTGGGGGGGCTGGTAATCATGGTGGGGAGCTGGCTGATGGCGGACCTCAGTTTTCTTCAGGCTGACTTCCAGGCCAAACATTTTGGCAGTTTCCGCAAAGCAGGACGTCAAGCGCTGAAGAGCTGGCTCTGAATGGGCAACTAAAGCGGCATCGTCTGCAAAGAGTAGTTCACGGACAAGTTTCTCTTGTGTCTTGGTGTGAGCTTGCAGGCGCCTCAGATTGAAGAGACTGCCATCCGTGCGGTACCGGATGTAAACAGCGTCTTCATTGTTGGGGTCTTTCTTGGCTTGGTTCAGCATCATGCTGAAGAAGATTGAAAAGAGGGTTGGTGCCAGAACACAGCCTTGCTTCACGCCATTGTTAATGGAGAAGGGTTCAGAGAGCTCATTGCTGTATCTGACCCGACCTTGTTGGTTTTCGTGCAGTTGGATAATCATGTTGAGGAACTTTGGGGGACATCCGATGCGCTCTAGTATTTGCAAAAGCCCTTTCCTGCTCACGGTGTCAAAGGCTTTGGTGAGGTCAACAAAGGTGATGTAGAGTCCTTTGTTTTGTTCTCTGCATTTTTCTTGGAGCTGTCTGAGGGCAAAGACCATGTCAGTAGTTCCTCTGTTTGCGCGAAAGCCGCACTGTGATTCTGGGAGAATATTCTCGGCGACACTAGGTATTATTCTATTTAGTAGAATCCTAGCGAAGATTTTGCCTGCAATGGAGAGCAACGTGATTCCCCTGTAGTTTGAGCAGTCTGATTTCTCGCCTTTGTTTTTGTACAGGGTGATGATGGTGGCATCACGAAGATCCTGAGGCAGTTTACCTTGGTCCCAACAAAGCTTGAAAAACTCATGCAGTTTGGCATGCAGAGTTTTGCCGCCAGCCTTCTGGGGGGATTCCATCCATACCTGCTGCTTTGCCACTTTTCAGTTGTTCGATTGCCTTATATGTCTCACCCTGGATGAGTTCTTCTACTGCCTAGTAATATCACTCCTCTTATCCCCTGGTTTTTCCTGAATGATTAGGAAAAGTACTGAATGGAGCACACAAATAAGATGGGAGAGAGGGGGCAACCTTGCCTAACTCCAGATCTGATCGGGAAGCTATCTGTTTCCACCCATTGATTTGGACTGTGCTACAGATGTTCATGTAGAGCAGTTAAATCCAATGTTGGATTCTCTCTCCAAAGCAAATAAATATTCACAGTTATAGTTAGGGCAAGAAAAATGTGGCATTTCAGTCATGTAGGCAGGTCCTTTGGTCCATAGCACACTTTATGGTTAGGGTAATATGGGAGGATCAAGAACCTGATAGCTGTTGTTGGATAAAAACTGTTCTTGAACCTGGAGGTGCCAGACTTTAGGTTTCTGTACCATTTGACTGAACCTGGCAATGAGAAGAGGTTCTGACCAAGGAGATGGAGGTCCTTTATGATGTTGGCATTGAGGCAGGGCCTAACATAGATGTCTTTAGTGGATGGGAGGTCAGTGCCCATGAGAGACTTGCCCATGAGGTTTGCTAATTTTTCTGGAATGAAACATGAAAGTTTGAAGACCCTGTGATTGGAGTAAAATCTCATAGAAATGCTGGAGGAACTCAGCCAGTCTTGCAGCACCCCTTGGAGATAAAGATGAACTGTATTACTAATGTTTCAGGCCTGAGCCTTTCTCCATTCTATTTGCCAAGGGAGATCACTGCCATCATCCTGGTCACAGTGTACATTCCACCTCAGACTAACATCAGACTAGCACCAGAGGGACTGAGCACTGTGATCAGCAGCCAAGGGATAGCACACTTTGATGCCTTCTTGATCATTGTGAGGAACTTCAGGTCAGGCCAACCTGAAGAATCATCTAACCAATTATCACCAGCATATTACCAGTGAGACTAGAGGAGCCAACACACTTGACAACTGCTACACCACCATGAAGAACACCTACCGAGCCATCCCACGACTACATATTGACAAGTCTGATCACCTGGCTGTATTTTTACTCCCAGTGTAGAAGCAGAGACTGAGGATTACAGCACCAATGGCAAAGACGTGAAAGTATGGTTGAGGGAAGTGGAGGAGCACAAGCAGGATTCCTTTGAATCAGTAGAATGGACCACATTAAATAACTTATCCTTAGACCTGAAAGAAAATGTAACCTGTCTCATGGACTTAAAGCCCTGTGTTGTTGAGTGTGTGCCCACGCACACATACCAGCAGTTCCCCATACAGAAGCCTTGAATGAATCAGAAGATTCACAACCTGCTGAGGGTGAGATCAAGGGCATTTAAGCACAGGGATCCAGATCTCAACAAGAGGTCCATGTATGACCTGTAGAAGGCTATCTCAGCAACAAATAAGCAATTCTGGAGGAAGCTAGAGGCAGAGACAGATCTTGCCAGCTATGGCAGGGATTGCAGGTCATTTCATCCTACAAAGCAAGGCCAAACATCATAAATGGCTGTAATGCTTCACTACCTGATGAGCTGAACACCTTCTATGACCACTTTGAGAAGTAGAACTCAACAGTGCTTAAGAGAATCCCTGCAAGGGCTGAGGACCCTGTGATATCTGTCTCTGAGGCCAATGTCAGAACATCATTCAAGAGGGTGAACCCTTGCAAGGTGTCATGATCTGACAGTGTACTTGGTAAGGGACTGAAAATCTGTGCCCATCAACTTTCCGTAATGTTCATGAACATTTTCAAACTCTCACTGCTGCATCAGAGGTTCCCACCTGCTTCAAAAGGGCATCCATCATCCCGGTGCACAAGAATGAGCTGCCTCATTGACTACTATCCAGTACCTCTCACATCTACTGTGATGAAATGCTTTGAGAGGTTGGTCATGGTCAGAATTAACACGTACCCAGGTAAAGGACGGGATCCATTGCAATTTGCCTACTGTCACAATCACTCCACAGCAGATACAATATCACTCAGCTGTGGATCACCTAGACAACAGCAACTCATACACATGGCAGCTCTTCATCGACTACAGCTCAGCATTCAACTCCATTATTTCTTCAGTGTTGGTCAACAAGCTCCAAACCCTTGGCCTTTGCACCCCCTTCTGTAACTGAATCCTTGACTTGCTCATCTGAAGACCAGTCAGTATGAATTGGAAACAATGTCTCCTCCTCACTGGTGATCAACCTAGGTTCACTTCAAGGATGCGTGCTTAGCCCACTGCTCTATTTGCTATACACCCATGATTGTATGGCCAAGCACATTTCCAATGTTATCTACAAATTTTCTGATGACACCACAGTTGTCAGGAGAATCACAGATGGCAATGAGGAAATGTACAGGAGGGAGATAGATCAGCTTGTTGAATGGTGCCATGCCAACAACCTTGCATTCAACATTAGCTAAACCAAAGAGATGATTGTGGACTTCAGGAATGGTCAGTAGTGGAGAGGGTGAAAAAATTCAAATTCTTGGGTGTCAACATCTCTGAGGATCTGTCCTGGAGCCTCCATGTTGATGCAATCGTGAACAAGGCTCACCAGCAGTTATACTTTGAGGAGTTTGAGGAGATTCGGTATGTCACCAAAGACTCTCAAAAATGTGTACCAAAGAGCATTCTGGCTGGGATGCATCACTGCCTGGTATGGAGGCACCTACAATCAAGACAAGGAAATAAAAAACTTGAGGGTTGTTAACTCAGCCTGTGACATCACAGGTACCAGACTTCACTCCATAGAGGACATCCACAAGAAGTGGTGTCTTAAAAAAGCATCCTCTATCCTCAAAGACCTCCACCACCCAGACATGATCTGCTACCATCGGTAAAAGTAACAGGAGCCTAAAGACCAGCATTCAATGGCACAAGGACAGATTTCTGAATGAACAATGAACCATAGTTACTACCTTACTTTGCACTATTTTCATTTATTTTGTAATGTGACTTTGATGAATGTTTGCACCGTGAAGCTACCACAAAACAACAACATTCTTGACAGGTTCATGACAATAAATTCTGATTCAAAGTATAAGCAAAAAGCAGCCAAGTGTTTGAATTAGACTGGGAGGGAGAGGAGTCTAGGCCATCAGATAAAAGGTTTTACTTAGATATGATAAAAAGAAAGGTGAGAATTGATTTTGGTCTATGAAAGGAGACAGAGGAGAAAGGGAAGAGAGAGAGAGAGAGAGAAAAAGAGAGAACTAGAGGAAAGGAGATAGGGAATGAGAAGGGACGGGATGTTTCTGAAACCGGAGAAGTCGATATTAATGCTGTTCCTCCAATTTGCAGGTGGCCTCAGTCTGCAACGGAACGGCCCAGGGACTTGAAATGGGTGGCCACTGGAAGATCCACGCTATGGTGGCGGACAGAGTGGAGGTGCTCAATGAAGCCTTCTCCCAGTCTGTGCCCAGTCTCTCTGATGTAGAGGAGACCACAAAAGGAACACCGGATGCATGGTGCCCCGAATGGTGGTGAGGGAGGAGGTGAGGGCGCCAATGGAGCTTCTCCGGCGGTAACAGGTAGGCGCCAAGGGGAGGAGCGTTGCAGGGCACACGAGTTAGCAAACCAGTCAGTGATGTAACCAGGAAAGGAGAGGGGACAATAGGGGAGGGTGGGTGGAGGGAGCAGAGGGGCCCAATGGTCGACTCCATGCTGGAAATGCAACCTAATGAGATTCCCACTGCAAGTCATACTACTTGTGGTGTGAAACGATTCACATGCTCCTCTCCAGAGCGGTTTTGAGCCATTCACGGGATGCGGTGACAGTCGGCGCTTCCGCCAACCGGTTAGCGGGAGGCGCCTGGCCATGAGCGCCTCTTGTACTTGGGGCCTGTCTGACAACCAAGACAAGTGGGGAGAACACGGGCTGTTTATTCTCAGCCGCCGTGCTGTGCCTGCCGTTAATCCCCAGCGAAGCCATCAAGGTGACAGGTGAAGTGTTGGCGATGCTATCTCCAGAGCTCAGAAGCTGCAGTCGCGGCGGTCGAGGTGCAAAGAGCTGTTTGGGCAGTGAATGCGCTATCTCTAGCACCGAGTTTAACATTTCTCCGACCTTAATCGCTGTCTCAACTCCAAAGACAGTCATCGTTACCTTCTGTTCCCTGGACTCACTGACGATGAAATTAGCAGCGCGCTAAGATAACAGGCTCAGAATTCGACTAATGCTTTTATCAGCTATTTGGGTTAAACACCGGACAGACGGGTTTGAGGAGGCCCTGTTATTCCTCCCTCCCTGACACCGCCCTTTGATTCTTCATACCACAGAAGTTAACCTCGGCGACTTGCTTGTATAAACTTGTGTAAGTGTCACTGTTGTTCACCTTTATCATCTTGTAACTTTTTTGACTGAAATCAATCACCTTCCTGTGGGTGTCAGCGTGTTTTGGGGAATGCGCCTGTTGATGGAACTGTGTAGTGTAAAAACATGAAAATATAAACAGTCAACAGCTTATTGGCAGCCTGCTAAATGTGCAGCTGCCGTCAGAAGCAGACTGACCCTTCCCTGCCCGCGCGTAGTCCCGCAATGATGTCTGCACGCCATGAACACTGTAAACACCCGGTAGCCGGGAGACTGCAGATGCCGGTATCTGAAGCTAAACACAACCTGCCGGAGGAACTCAGCGGGTCGAGCAGAGCCAGGGGAAGAAAAAGAATGGTCGACGTTTCGGGGCGGGGCCCTTCATCCACATTCAATCCATCTTCTCCCACTGATGCCGCTCCACCCGCTGAGTTTCTCCACCAGAGTGTGTTGGGGCTCACCGGGTGACGCTCGCTGTTGGGCAATGCCCGCGGGCGGGGCCAAGGAGTCCGAGAGGTGAACGTTTGTTAACCCTGGCAAAGCGGGCAATTTCTCTGCTTGTGGGATCCTGCTGTGCTGCATTTGGCGATTAATCTAATCTACTGACCTAAAATGAGAGGGAGAATAGGATTATTCCACTGGGATTTGGACCATGGTAAAGGTTCCCTTGGGAATGGAATGAATTGATTTTCTTCCCCTCTGGAATGTGAAAGGCCTAATTTCCCATGGAATAGGGATGGTGTTCGTTGCTTCCTTGGGAATGTGATGGTGTGGTCTCGGTCATGGGGCCACGTGATCTGCCCGAGGAGAGTGAAACATGGTCCATTCCCCAGAAATGTCCAGTGCTGATAATTTCCCTGATAATGGGATGGTGGCGGTGTCCTTGGAACAGAGATGGGATAGGATTCCTTGGTTGATGACGAGAAAGTGTGGCATAGACCATGAAATCGCATGGTCTATACCTTGGAACCGAGGAGTTGAGTCCCTGGGATCTGATGGGATAGATCGCTCCCTGGGAAAGGGACAGCATTATCTGATCTCCCTGCCCTGAGGAAGCCTCAAGATGTCGCTGATCACAGGGGTGGGGTCTCAGGGTTGAAAGGTTATTGTCGGAGGGTTCGGGGAAGTTAGACCTGCGGTCTCCATAACCAGACCGCCAGAGCATCAAGGCCAGCGGGAAGCGCGCTGAGTTAATGCGGGTGCACTGGAGACACAGGACCCCGCAGATGCTGCCGCTTCATCCGCTGACTTCCGCCTGTAATTGAGCGCGGGTAAAGCCGGGCTGAATGCTGGATCCGCGGGGAAGTCGCCCAAAGTTGGTGCCGACCTCGGCCGGCGGATGGCATTCCACAGACACAGTGACCCACAGCAGTCTCCCAGCAATGGCTTGCCTCCTTATCAAGTGCCCCAGCCCAGACACAGGCCGCTTCCTGCATACCCTGGAGCCTCTGAAGGAGCTGATAAGCCCCGGGGAAGGTTTTTTTTTCAGCAGCCTGGAGCCCGCCTATCTACGGCTCCGAGTGGCCACGACACATTTTCCACACTTGGCTCACTGATAGAGCGGCCGAAGCCGATAAGAGTGGAGAGACCGCCGGGAACCTTCCTCTGGGACCAGCCGTGGATGTCAGGGCGCCACCCTCCCACCTTCCAGAGCCGTCTCTCCGCCCCTTGGTTAACAGTTGTTGACCCACCCGCCCATAATGGGCCGGAGGATGGGAACTGTGGCTCTGGTTTGGACCCTCCTTTCGGTGACTTTGGGTCCTGTTGACATTCATTATTAACTGCACGATGTTTGATTCCAGTTAACGCCAAATCCCTGATCCCTGGCTGTGTGTGGGGGTGGCAGGAGAGGCCCCGGTCGGGTGATGGCTGTATGGGTGGAGTAGGGAATGGGAACGTGAGGCATTTGGTGTGTGTAAAAAAAAAAAACCTTGTGTTTGAAGTGACGAGAAATAGGAGAGTGTTGAGTTTAAAGGGACCTTGTACACAAGTCACCGAGATTCAACATTAAGCAATTAGGAGGGCAAACGGGGTGATGGCTTTGGTGACCCGGGCTTTCCGTTCATTGGAGATGCCTTGCTGCAGTTCCAAGTGAGCTGGGTGAGACGCCCGTGTCTTGCTCATCAGACTGGTTCCAGGGACGGAGGCCGTGTCCTGCGAATAGACTGGGGCTCCGCTTTCTGTTGTGCAGGAGGAGAGGCGACCTCACTGGGCGGGAGAGGGTAGATGCAGAAATGATGTTTTCCTTGGCTGAGTTGAATACCAGGGATCATTGTCTCAGGTCAAGAAATAACTAGTTAGGACCAGAATGGGGATAAATTATTCACGTAGAATTATGATCAATCTATTCTCTTCTCTCCCCCAGAGAGTCTGGAGGCTCTGTCACTCAATTCTTTTAATATAGAAATCAATAGATCTGTGGATACCAAGGGAATCAACGCATAGAACCCAGCACAAGAACAGACCCTTCAGCCCACAATGTCTGTGCTGACCATAATGCCAACCTAACTAATGCCTTCTGCCTGTATATGGTCTGTATTCCTCCTGTTCATGTCTCTGTCTAAATGCCTTTTAAGTAATGCCTACTTCCCCAGGCAATCACCACTCAGGATTTTTTTTTTAAATTGCCTATTAAGTCTCCTTTCAACTTTCCCCCTTCCACCTTAAACCTATGACCATAGTTCTAGTGTGAGAAAAATATTCTGCTGGCCATCTACTATAGCTCTGCCTCCCATATTTTATAAACGATCAGGTCTCCAGAGAAAACAACCCAAGTATGTCTAACCTTTCTTTATGGGAGGTTTCTCTCTAATCCAGGTGAACCTCTTCTAGATTCTTTCTCCATCTTCTGGATCAGTCAACCATGAGGCTCCTTGTCAAACCCAACACTAAAGTCCAAGCAGACAATATCTGTTGGTCTAGTCCCAGTAATCATCTTTGTCATCTCCTCGAAAAATCAAGCTCATGACATAACTTCCCCAACACAGTCACATTGACTATCCATGTGTGTAAGCCCCACCCCGAATAATCCTTTCTGATAGCTTCCCAACCATTGATGTAAGGTTCAATGACCTATGATTTGTTGGATTATCCTCACCACCTTTCTCAATAAAGAACAACATTCGCTACTCTCTTGTCAATAGTGATAACCCCACACTTGGGTCACTGCCAGCCTTAGTGAATGCTGATGCAAAATACTAATTTTGTACCTCCAGCTTCAGGCATAAATTCCCTGCTTTGTCCTTGTCCCTAGCCACCATCTTCTTTTTAATGTATGCATAAAATGCATTGGGATTTTCCTTAATCTTACTTGCCAAGAACATTTGATGATCCATTTTGGCCCTCCAAATTCCTTGTTCAAGATATTTATATGGTAATTCATTTATTCAGGTGCCTTGCCATTCAGTGTAGGTGATCATGACTCTCCATTCATCACAATATCTGACCCTCGGAATTGTAGTTGCTGCCTCTTCTCCTTCAGTGAAGGCTCCATCTTTGAGCTGAGGCTGTAGTCATTGTTGAGTTTATAATTATACAAGGGACAAATACTGAAGTAGTTTCCTGTTCCTTTCTTCAGTTCCAGTGTCTGTACTGGATGGGTAACCCTGGCCATTGATCAGCAGATTCATCTGCCCAGCATTTTTAGTTTTTCAAACATAAATTCAAATTTGTAGAATCTGCTTGGAAAAACCATCCACCATCTGCAATCCATGACTTCACATGATCCTAATTGGTAATAGAGGTATGGAAATAGAGGAGGAAAATTGAACTGAGGTAGATCAGCCATGGTCTTGATGACTGGAGCAGCAGGATTGAGAGGTTGTTTTTGACATTCTTCAGTTAATTTCAGAGTCTGAAGATAAATATCTGTGCTGAGGGAGAGCTGTATGAACAGAAGAGCTGTTGTTAAATCCAGGTTCCAACAGATTGATTGGGAGTGCAAAAGATCCTGTGATGTAACTTGGAAGAAGAGAAAAGAATCCTCCCAAGGATAAGATCGACTCTGATCTATCAGCCCAAACCTGATAATTGAAGAGGCACTGTAAACCATCTGTAACCTGAGGACATCCCTGTGTCAACCATCACTGACAAGCTATGGATCAACCCTGGTTCAAGAAAGAGTGCAGAAGGGCATTGGGGAACAAACACCGACCGGGGATACTGACAAATTATGAGGTGTCAATTATTGAAGCCACAATGCAGGTCAGAGTATGTGCTAAACCAACACAAACAACATGCAATAGTTATCATTCCTACTATTTAAATCCTGCTGATCGAAACTCAACTGGACTGGCCATATAAATATCATGACTAGAAGAAGAAAGAGCAAATCAGGATTGTGATAGATTTGTACTTGGCTGGATGATGGCACTGAGGACCAAGGGAATTCAGTTTGATTAGCACATCATTATTGACCCTAAATACTCCTCCCCCAACCGCTGGTGCACCGTGGCTGCAGTTATAATCATCTACAGTTAGTTGTCTAGTTCCTCAAGCCTCTGTCTCTCAAGGCCAGTAGCACATAGTAACACAATGCACATAGTGATCACCATGCTGAGTTGGAAGTATTTCACTGGTCCAGAAGTGAAAGGGTTATCATACGAGGAATGTTTGAGAGCTCTTGGACTGTGTTCATTGGAATTTAGGAGAATGAGGGGGTATCTCGTTGAAACATTTTGAATGTTGAAAGGTGACAGAGTAGATGTGGAAAGGCTGTTTCCCATGGTGGGAGAGTTTAAGACAAGAGGGCACAACTTCAGGATTGAAGGGTGTCCGCTTAGAACAGAGATGCTAGGAATTCCATCCACCAGAGGGTGGTTAATCTGTAGAGTTTGTTACCACAGGCAACTGTGGAGGCCAGGTCATTGGGCGTATTTAAGGCAGAGATTGATAAGTTCTTGTTTAGCCAGGGCATCAAAGATTATGGGGAGAAGAATGGACAGTGGGACTGAGTGGGAAAATGGATCAGCTCATGATTAAATGGTGGGGAAAACTCATTGAACTGAATAGCCTCTTTCTGCTCCTATTCCTTATGGTCTAATGGCCCTTCATGGCTGGGTCTAAATTATCAAACTCCCTGACAACACTGTAGGAACACCTTTGCCAGAAGGCTCACAGAGGTTTGAGAAGGCAACTCACGCCTCACCTTATCAAGGGCATGTGGGGGTTAGTATTGCATGCTGAGTTTGCCAGTGACACATAATTCCTGAAGTGTTATCAGTCTCTGACTGGGTCATATTGAATGACTCTGTATCCACAGCTCCCGAGGGTTGGGTTCACAGCATTGTGGGAGAAGAAATTTCTCCTCATGTATCTACTCTCATGATCTATTTTCTTCCCTTTATTTTACGTGAGTTAATAAAATAATTTCCATTTTTCTGGATAAGAATTGTATGTTTTTTCTTTCCACGAGATCATCCTCTTTTTGTTGGAAAGATGCTTTTTCTTTCCGCTTAGCTCAGAAGTTTATCAAATCATCCTTCTCCTTGAGTCATTATGCATTGATTTGGAAAACATCTTTGTTGAGAATTGTGAACTATTTCCACTATCTAATGGCTCTCTTACCTCTGTGTCTACTTCCCATTTGCTGATGCTGGAATCTTGAGTGAAAAAAGAGAAGTTGGAGGGCTCAATAGGAGCATCCACACAGATAATGCTCAGCCAACTTTTCCAGTCAGGACCTTTTATCAAGATTAAAGTGGAAAAGAACGATATCAAGTATGAAAGGGGAGAAGAAGGGGAGGGGCTAAGGTGATACTGGACAGAAGATGGGAGAGGTGGACAGGTAGAGGGAGAGACCACCATGGGGTGAGGGAGGGGGGAGGTTAAAGAGAAAAGGTAGAACAGGAACAGATAAAGAAAATAATGCAACTGGATGTTAGTGGGGAATATCTAAAGTTAGAAAATTTAGTGTTGGGTTTAAGGCTGACAAGGAGGATAAGTTGTTCATCAAATTTACGTTTGGCCTCACCCTGGCAATTGACAAATACAAGGAGAGTAATATTTGTGTAGGAATGAAGGGAATTCAAATAGTTGGCAAATTGAAGTTCTAGCTTGGACCCACAGACAGAGTTCAGGTTCTCTATGAAACAGTCTCTCAATCCACCTTCGGCCTCACCAATGTAGAGAATGCAATTGGCCCATTTGGACCAAATGACCTCGTCAGCTTTGCCGAGCACCTGTGATCGTGTGGAGGTTGTGTGTGCTGGGGATACCATGAATACTCACAGACCTTTTCCCAGGGTAGTTGATTCAAGCACTAGAGGGCATTCTAGGTGAGAGGGGAGAGATTTGGGAGGGCCCTCAGAGGGTGGTCTGTATCTGGAACGAACTGTCAGAGGAAGCTGTAGAAGTGGGCACAATGAAATTCAAGACATTTAGGCAGATTTAGGGATAAGAAGAGCTTAGAAAGATATGGAGCAAATGCAGACAAATGGGTCAGGCCCAGAATGCCAACTCGGTCAGCATGGACCAGTTGGGCCAAAAGGTTTATTCTGTGCTGTTAAACTTGATGATTATATTTGATCTCTGTACATCTCAGCAGTTACAAGAAGTTCCTTAAGTTCTAATTGCTGTAAAATGTAGCCTTGCCATGCTGGCAGAATAAGGGATGTGTAACATAGCTGATCCAGCAGTGAGATCACGCCGTTAAATTGTGAAGTCTCTCAATGGAAAATAACGGCAGAGTGTGGTGATGTGTTAATGCAGTGAGTTCTGTTATCTCCATTGGTAGTCTGCTGAGCTTATCCCAAACATTGAGCAGAGACCTGTGGCGCTGACACTCTGCTCTCTCCCTCCCACTTCCCAGTCTTTGTGTGGCTGCAGTTTTGTTAATTACTCTGGTGTCTGGACAGTCTGACAGGCTCCCACTTACAGCCAGAAATTGGCAACTGATTAGGAGAAGGATGGGGGTGGGTGTTGCTGGGAGAGGGGACAGGGTCTCTGCCACAGCTTCATAGATAGCTTACATGAAGAGCCCTCTGTGAGTGGGAGCACACTGAGGAACAGAGAAGAAGTCAGCAGATAAGAGAGGCCAGAGGGGAGAGTTTTGTTGATGGAAGAGAAATATAGCCTCCGACTAACTCTAGTGCCTGTGATGTTTTAATTTGTTTCAGGGTCAAGTCTCACCACTGACCCTTAAATCATTAACAAGAGGCAGGGTGCGGCCTACAAAATCATTAACTGCGCGTGGTTGGAGAGAAGGACAGGCAGGCATTGGTGGGGGAGGATCTGTGTAGGTCAGTGTGAATGCATCCTCTCAGAGGCAGTGGTGGGAGAGGCCATGGTTGTCATCAACCTGTTTGTATCTTATGCATTGGTCAGAGAATGCTTTAAATGATTACTGCCATTTGCCCAGGAGCTCCTGACAGTCCCCGTCCTCTTCTCTAGATCCCGTGGGTCACCC
Organism: Narcine bancroftii; assembly: GCF_036971445.1. Taxonomy (NCBI): domain Eukaryota; kingdom Metazoa; phylum Chordata; class Chondrichthyes; order Torpediniformes; family Narcinidae; genus Narcine; species Narcine bancroftii. Next base: position 277,052,269 of record NC_091470.1, read on the forward strand.
AGTCTGAGCTCTTGCACAAATCTGTGCCATTGGGAAGAGAAACACATGTGGATGTAGAGTCCTCATATCCACTACTGTCCAACTGCAGTCTCTCTAATCTCACAAAAAGACCTCCTGAGTGAAAACTCAAAACTCCATAATTTTTTAAAAATCACAATTTAAATCTAAGCAGTTTGTCACATTTTCTGAGCTCCTTTTCTCCTTTCTGTGCACAACCAGAGACCACAACAAGCCACAAGAAGAGATGATTTAGGAGAAAAGATTAGAAGCTTCGGCAAGGAGGTGGAGATAGGGAGATTGTTAAAGGAAGAGAGAGAGAGAGATGTAGGTATTTACAGGGTGAGTCCCAGAGCTCACGACTCCAGCACTGGGGCCATAGCTACCCATGACAGAAACATTACACTGGGGTCTTCTGTGGAAGTGAACACTGCAATTTTAGGAGCCTCCTGCTGTTCATTACCAGCCCTGTGACAGGAGTCTCCCCAAAAGCAGCACTCCAGTCTGACATCAGGAGAGATAAATGAGAAAACATAGATAGAGAGTGCAGATGCAGGAATCTTAAGCCAGGCGCAATCTGCTGGAGGAGCTCAGTAGGTCGAGCAGCATCCATGGAAGAAAAAGAATTGTTGATGTTTCAAACCAAAATTCCTCATCTTTGTCCTGATAAAGCATTTCGGGTTGAAACATCAGCTGTTCTTTCTGTCCCATTAATGCTGCTTGACCTACTGAGTTCCTCAAGCAGATTTCATTTACATAAAGCTGCTTTAATCTTCAGCAATGAGATGTGTCACGCAAGAGCAGAATCATGAGTGGCCATTCTTTTTCAGAGAAAGAAAGCTCCAACCACTGAGGCTGTTGAAGAAATTGGTTGAAAGGTTGGTTTTGGATGAGAGAGAGAGAAAAGTTACTGAGGGGAGATGGAGGAACAGAGACAGATGATGTGGGCTGAGGGCAGTGGTCTCTGGTGGTCTGAGGTTCAGTGGGAAAAGAGGTATGGGAGGGTTTGATGGGTCTGGCTGACCTCAGTGAGGGGAGCGAGAACAACTGGGGGAAGGTAGAGGTTCTGAGGCACGTCTGGGACCAGGACTGGTGGAGGATGGAGCTGAGGAAAGGACAAAGCCGGCTGAGAGAGAATTAGTGATAGTAACTGGTGGAGATGAACTGGAAGTAGCAGAGGCAGGGCAGGCAGTTTGAGGTAAGCCACATCTAGAGTCAGTAAATGGTTGAGCTGGGTGCAGGCTCCAGTGTTACAGAGAAGCAGGGATTTGTTGGGTAGGGGAGTCAGGGTCCAGGGTGTCGTCAGGGGACAAATTGAGGAATATTTCTGAGGTAGAGCATTATAGATGGAGCTGAGGAAGTGGTTGATCTGACCGTTCTGTTGATGAAAGTCAGAAACATGAACATTAAAATGGACCAGGACTGCCTCTGGGATGGTGTGTGTCTGAAGCTTTATTTAGAAGGCTGTGAGAGTGGGGGAGCTCACATCATGAAATTATCAGTTCAAAATCTGCTTTTGGGCAAGGTCCTGTCTCTGGCCTTTGTGAAGGTATAATGGACTTCCTGGCACATTAGCACCAGGCAGAATGTGGTAAAAATATGCTGCAAAGTAAGCTAATTGACTTCTTTTTATTTGACATGAGTATAAGTGGTGGATAGGTTCCAGTGATGGATGACCCTGCTGACCTTCATTAACCTTTTGTGTTTTGGACAAAGATGTCACCCACTACATCAATCTGCCAACAGTCTCCATGGTGTGAGCTGTGCAGATGCTGGCACAGAGTGTGAGGTGTCTCTCACAGGGACTGTCAGCCACCCCCTTCACCATGAGCCCCACCCACAGCTTGTCATCTGCTGAAATGTTCAGCTGGTTTAGAAGAGCCACTGAGAAAGGAACCTGATCCTCATAATTGGCCCCACAGAGGGGGATGGGAGACATGTTGAAGGGAATTACCCCCTGCACCTGTCAGATCCCCAGTGCCTCTCTCATTGGCTGAGAGGGGTCCTTCACTTCATCTGAAACCATTCCCCACCAACTGTTATGCTGGGCAACCCTGGTGTTGGCACTGAATGATACATGGGCTTGGTGGTGGCAACAACAAGGAGAGGGAAAGTACTTGTGCCCTTCCTCAGAGGACAGAAGCAGTGGCATCAATAGGGTTGGTGTCACCCAGTGTGGTAACTGATGGTGTCACCATCCCACCCCCCATGGACCTCCTCCCATGCCAGACCATACAGAATCCTTAGTAATGTTTTTGTACTAATGTTACTTGTAAATCATAATTACCGTATATCACTGACTGTAATGGCAATAGTAGTGAGATTAAACAACTAGCAAAATTAAAATTACACCTTTAAATTACAATATCACACGTACAGCTTAAATGTATTCACAAATACTAATTACCACAATATTGTAGCTAAAACATCAGAAAATTTGTCAAAAGCAGCGACTATAAAAACACCAGCAGCAACAAAAACAACAGTGCATGCTTGTAGTGTGTGCAGACGAAACCACATGATTTGAAGCATTGTTGTAATTGGGTAATAATGACAGTTTTGACTGAAATGCATTAGAAGATTCAAAAAGTAAATTAGCATCGAGTTTTAGCCTTGTAGGTAATATTGATACATGATAACTGGGCTTATGAAAAATGTTTTTGTTGTTATAATTAACTATAGGGATATTTTTATTTAAAAAAATTTCTATTGAAATACTGCACAAAAATTTAATAGACAGTGATTTTGGTGCTCCCCCCCCCCCCCACCCCCGATAGTGTCAGCAGGTGTGATCTGCACCCCACCCTAGTGAAACCAGTGGATAGAAGAATGAGAGAGATCCTACCGAGGTGCTTGTGCTTAATATATTGAATGGATTTGATTGGCCAGAGAGAGAGAGAGAGAGAGAATGGAGGGAAAGGGAGAGAGGGAAGGAGAAGGAAAGGGGAAAAAAAGAGAGAAATAATGAGGGAGAGAGAGAGGGAGGTATTGCAAGAGGGAAAGGGAGAAGCAGAGGGAGGGTGGGAAAATAAAATTGAGGGAGGAGAGAGGAGGAGTGTGTGTGTGAGAGAGAAAGTGAGGGGAGAGGGAGAAAAAATATGCAGGAACCTCAATTTGGAGCATGAATATCCAGGAGGAGTGATCAGAGGCTCTGCCCGTGTGGAGATTTGGGTTCACTAGGAGAGGACAGTGTGGACTACAGCATGTATGGAGGAACACGGAGGTGGGGAATGGGGGGGGGGAGGAGGTTAGGGATGTACTGCAGGCTGGCAGCCCAGTTGCAGATTTTCTTCCTGCATTTATTCCTGTTCTTTTCATAATTACACTAGAAAATGAGAGGATGTGAGCTCCGGGAGAAGTGGTTGGGAACAAGAGTCTGGTTCTACACTGTGGGAGGGGAAGTACTGAGGGTGCTACACCTTTAGGTGGGGAATACTGTCAGATTGTCACTGTAGGAGGGGCAGATTTATTAAACCGAGGCCGCATATGTCATCTTAATTGGGTGTGAAGATTGCAGGGCAGAGTGTTGAATCACCTTCCCCTGTTCCCATGTAACAGTTGAATGATCTACCCCATCCCAGTGTTATGGAACTGGGAGTGATGTTTTGTCCTGGGTTAGACAGTTGCCACGTGAAGTGCCTTCAGTTTTCTCATCACTGTTCAGTCCCTCATCTCTGCATTTCTCTTCTACACCCAAGCTTTCCTGAATCTCGTCAGCCCGAGCAAACCTCCTCGATTAAATTGCTGTTGGTCTGAATGAGGCCTGAATGGCTGGGCAATGTGATTAGTGGCCCACTGCAAACTGTACACAACAATTAGATCCACTCGTATATAAAAGCTCCCCAGTCCCTTCTGAGTTATTCAGAACTGGTTGTATTTTAAAACTAATAAAATCACATCTACACAACTTTGCTACTTACATACATTAGGGCTGTCACAAAGTAAATTGTATCTGTGGGAAATCTAATTGTGTTGATGTATCTGTACAACAGGCAGGAGAGGGCTTTGCAGCATCTGCTGCAGGTGGCTCAGTGTTCCAAGCCCACGAGAAATGATTCCATGTTTTGCAGTTTCTTTGACTTATGGAGGGGAGAGGGGTCATTTGCTAGATATAAGGTTCTTCAGTGTTTGTATTTATTGAATGCTGCAATCCTGTGCGTTGGCATTTGGATCGGGGGATGATGATGGTTGATGTCAGGTTCCTAACCCCTCACCACAGCCCTCTCTGACCCTTAAGCTGACGTTACCGTCCTGGACAACAGCTGTGACCCCCTCCACAGGCACCTCATTGCTCAGGAGTGTATGGGGGTGGCATCCTGGGACTGGTGGGGTTCAGTGTTGGGGTTCCTGAGTGTAGGTGTCTGGAGTATGGGGGGGTACAGAGTATGGGGGATTCAGAGTGTGGGGATATGGAGTCCGGGGTGTGGGGCAGTCCAGGGTAGGGGTCTGGGGTTGGAGGGGTCTGGGGCAGGGGTTCTGGGGTGAGGGTCCAGCATGTTGGATCTAGGGTGGGGGTGGTCCAGTGTGGGGTGTCAGAATGGGGGATCCATGGTGGGGGATGTGGGAGGTCAGAGTGTGAGGGGTCAAAGTCGGGGGTCAAGGATGTTGGGGGATTAGGGGTGTGATCTTCCTGGGACAGGGGGTATCTGAGATGATAAGATGCTGAGTCTGGGCCATCCCACTATTGCTTTATTCCCAAAGTGGATGGAAATTCAAGGAATGGAGAGTAGCCCCTCTGAGCTGTTCAATGCCCCTCCTCACCCTTTTGTCTCTCTTTGCACCCCCTTGGAGTTTCCCCAGCTCCTCTGAATCCTCTTTTGATTTCTGCAGCCTCCCAATCCCCTGCCCCCCCCCCCCCCCCCCCCCCCACCACCCCAGTATCTAGGCTGGGCAGTCTGAAAGGATAGATAGTCTCTCTGCCAAGATGTTCTTGACCCCAGGACCTCAGCACCTGTGTGCTGGAGGAGCAGGTGCTCTGGGCTGGGATGCAGGTCTCACATGGTACATACTCCTGGAGACCTCAGGATGAAGGAATGAGACAACACAACACCTGGTCATCGGCTGCCTCTCCTGGGAAGATCACTAAGATCTGAGCCAACATCTCTGGAGAGGAGGGATTTTCATTCATGCCAGCTCAGTCCTTCACTCCTTCAGCTCATTGCTACCCCTTTCTCATGTCCTCCCTTCCCCATCCATAGCAAGCCTATCTCCACCCCCACCCCCCACCACTACCCTTCCCCACCCTGACACATCCCTTCCTCACCCCGGCACATCCCCTCCCCACCCACCCCACCTTCCCATCCACAAAAAAATTGCAGCCCTGCCAGAGCTGTTGTAAAGGCTTTAAATGGCCTGTTAATGGAGCTGACAGCAGTTTTATTTTAAAATCCTGTGACCATGGGATCTAAGCCCAAAATGGTGGCACCTATGTATGGTAACAGCCACGAAGGGTTACAAACTCTGGGGAAGCAGAGAACTCATGTAGGGCACCAGAAAATGGAGAGACCACCCCTGTTTGAAAAGGAGAGACAGAGGAGATTACCTTATGAGTCGGTGACCTCGATGACGGACCAGTGAGGTGAGGAACCCATGCAGGTTGTGGGCTGTTGGTGACTGTTGTCAAGGGACTCACATCAGGCTGTGGACTGCTGGAGACTGGCTCGAGTCTGGCTGAAGGGATATACCCTGTACCAGGTATCAGGACTGAGATGTGAGAGGGTTCCGAGGGTGCTTAGGGCTTCCTATTCATGTCAGAGGCTTGGATTTGGAGTCAGGTTGCCAATGGTTTCGACTGGACTCTGTGTGTTTGCAGAGGCTGTGGGAGCGCTGGAGGCAAATCCATAGACATTCAGTGACTCTGGGGGACACTCTTCTGCTTCTCTTTGTCTGACTGTAAGGGATGCTGGCAATTTATGGTTTATGGTCGACTAAAGGACATTTCATGTAATATTACATTCTCTGTTTTATTACATGTCAATAAAAGAATCTTGAATCCTCATTCCCAACACCACCCTATATCCATCCTTTCCCTATCTGTGGAAACTCATCCCCTCCCCACCCACCTCCACTCTGACCCTAATTCCCACCACTACCCCTCTCCACCCCAACTCATTCCCTCACCTCCCCAGTTCCATCCTCATCTCTCCACCCCCTTATTCCCTTCCCACCTATAACTGCGTATCTCCACCATCCTCATCCCCATTCCCATCACCACCTCTACTCCATCCCCATTCTCCTCCTCATGTACCCACTGCCCCTTCCCCATTTCCCTATCAACCCCTCTCCCCTTCCCCACTTACTCACACATTTCTCCCTACTCCATTTTACACTCGCACACTTTCCCCCTATCATAACCCTCCTTGCACTCTCCTCTTGCACACACCCCACTCATGCACTTTAACCTTACACCCTCTCTGTCCTGCACGGTCAGGAACGAGGACCAAGTCCCAACTGCCAGTACAGGTTGCATCATCAAATTCTGCATCAAGCGACCTTGGCTGAGAGCAAAAAATGGAAAATTAATTAATGGCCTTGCAAACCTTCTGGAATCAGAGCCTCAAGCTGTTTCAAAATTGATTTGTATGTGCTGTAACTGAGTCACAGTGATGGTGTAATGCTGTTGGTCTCCATAAACTAATAAAGTCGACACCTGCTGGGCCTAACAGGAGCCCGAAGGAAGTCAGAGAGCTAACGCAGGTCCAGCAGGGAGTCGGAGAACTAATGCAGGCTCAGCTGGTCCCTACCTGCCTGGGGCTCCATGGGGTCAGAGGGCTGAATGACCCCAACTCACCTGCCTGAAGTGTCCACTGGGACTTCACTCTGACTGGAAAGGGACAGGAAGGCACTTTTTTGCATGGAATTCCCTATCCAGTTGTGAAGTAGCCATGTAGCATTTCACAAGGTTTGACAACACTGCAGAAAGCCACTTCCATTGGGGCCCACTGTGTTGAAATGGATCCCAAACTTGGTGACAGGAAACAACCAACCAGAGAATGTAAGCAGTTTAACCAAGGTCTCAGCCTATCAGAGAGAACAACTTGGTCCACTCGATCCCTCTCTGCTAATTCACAGACTTGTTTCACATTTGTGACAAAGGGTCTTCATCCTGACAGATTATCTCTGTTTCTCTCCACAGATATATTCAGATTTATTGTCAGAGTACATACATGATATCACATACAATCCTGAGATTCCTTTTACCTGTGAGCATAGCAGAATTACCACTTATTGGTAGTACAAAATGACTATACACAGCATATACATGTAAACAAATAAAGAACCATTTACAGATAACAAATGTAAACAAACTGTGCAATACAGAGAGAATAAAAAAATCAATAAAATGCACAAGTAAGAATCCTTAAATGAGTCCCTGATTGAGTTTGTCGTTGAGGAGTCTGATAGTGGAGGGGTAGCAGCTGTTCCTGAACCTAGTGGTGTGAGTCTTGTGGCACCTAGACCTCTTTCCTGATGGCAGCAGGTGTGCTGGGTGGTGTGGATCCTTGATAATTACTGCTGCTCTCTGATGGTACTGTTCTTGTAGATGTTCTCAATAGTGGGGAGGATTTTGCCTGTGATGTGCTGGGCTGTGTCCACTACCTTTTGGAGGGCTTTACACTCAGGGGAATTAGTGTCCCCATACCAGACTGTGATGCAGCCAGTCAGCACACTTTCCATCACACATCAGTAGAAATTTGTCAGGGTTTCTGGTGTCATAAAAAATCTCCACAAATTACTAAGGCTGTAGAGGTGCTGATGTGCTTTCTTCATGATGCCAGAAAAGATCCTCCAAGATAGTGATTCCCAAGAACTTAAATTTGCTTACTCTCTCCACCTCTGATCCCCCAATGATCACTGGATCATACACCTCTGGCTTTCTCTTCCTGAAGTCAACAATCAGCTCCTTGTTTTTGGTGACACTGAGTGCAAGGTTGTTGTTGGTGCACCATTCAGCCAAGCTTTCAAATCTCCCCAGATACTGGCTAAGTGTTCCCAGAGCTTTCACTCTGTATTTCTGGAGCTCAGTGACTGGCAGACTGGGTAGTGGCTCCCATCCTTGAGATGCCAGTCTGGACAGTGGATCCCAGCCCCTAGGCCGGGCAGTGAGTTCCAGCCCCCAGCTCCACTACACTGCAGGTTCAGGAGGTAGGTGGGCAACCACCAAGGGCATGGTGCAGGCAGCTTGTGCAGGAGCCTCGTGAATGGCTAGGATCAGACATGACCAGTCCTTGCCACCATGAGTCATCATGAATTGCCTGGCAGGGTATGACAGGTTCAGCTTTTGCTTCCTCATCCATGGTTTTGATCTTGACTTTCACATGACCCCTTGTCTGGTGCCGGAGAGCATTGCCCTTCCAGCTAGATCTCAGGACATCTTTACCTGCAGGGGAACTCCAGGATGGCCCCTGAGTGGGAGTGGAAACTTCTCTCAGCCTCACAGATGCTCTTCATTTTATCCCAGTTAACCTCAGATATGCTGTAGACTGTTAACCCAGCCAAAGAGAAGATGAAGGTCATCCTTCCCCCTCTGTACCTCCCTCTCCCTCCTCTTTCTTCCCTCTTCTTCCTTCCCCCTCTCTCATCCCTTCCTCTCCCCCTCTCTTATTCCCTTTCTCTCCTCATTTCCTCTATCTCCCTCCTCCCTGTCCCTCTGCCTGACATGTCACTGGGTGTTCCTGCCCTGTGAGGGGTGGGTAGCACTGGATGTTCCTGTCTGTGAGGGATGGGTGTCACTGGGTGCTCCTGCCTGTGAGGGGTGGGTGTCACTGGGTGTTCCTGTCTGTGAGGGGTGAGCTTCACTGGGTGTTCCTGAGTGGGTGTCATTGTGTGTTCCTGCCTTGAGGGTTGGGTGTCACTGGGTGCTCCTGTTTGTGAGGGGTGGGGGGGTCACTGGACTAATCTGCCCAAACTTTATTTCCATTCCTCGGTTACCTCATTTATCCTTTTCTTAAGTAAGGAGCTTTGCTGTCCACAGTAAACAGATGTGAGAAATACAGATTGGGTGAACACAAAGAGCCTCTTTCCCAGAGTAAGGGGATCAGGTACCAGAAGACATTGGTTTAAGGTGAGGAGGGAGAGATTTAATGGAACATGAGGGCAGTGGATGTATCGAATGGGCTGCAAGAGAGATGGTTGTGGCAGGCACTATTGCAATGCTTGAGAAACATTTGGACAAATACATGGATAGGATGGGTTTTGAGGGATGTGGGCCAAATGCAGGCAGGTGAGGGTGGGACATTTTGGTTGGTGTGGGCAAGTTGGGCCCGAGGGCTAGTTTCTACATTGTGAGACTCTGTAATCATCCTCTCATTCATCATATCTTCCTATGTTCTGAGCTGTTGAAAAACTGAAATGATTATTGTATTTAGGACTTTAAAGAACCCTTAAGGGGAGGCCTTCCAGAGAATGATCTTTAAGCAACTTTCAGTGTTTGTAAACCAAGCAAAGGAGGAGGGAGGAGTTGAGGATGTGTAGGTGTTCACTGGGGGAGGAGGGGAAACTGTTCTTGCTAATGAGATGACAGGGAGGACTGGGTGCATGTTGGACCACTCTATATACACAGTCAGACATTCAACATGCACCTCAGTAAACAAATACCATGCCTGCAGAATTCCTGAGATAAGGAATTAAAAATAATCTCTCCAGACTCTTCACTGGAAAACTATATTGGGGTCTCTCTCTCCCTCTGAAACTCTCTCTCTCACTTGGATATTTCATCTAACTGTTTGATCTTGCTGAATTAATGATCTGCAATTTTTCACCATCCCTTAGAGAGGCTGGGAGATGATGATCCATTAGCTGTTGTTCACTGTGGAGGAGATAGCCAAATCTTTCTGTATTGGGATCATGCCACCTCTGTAACGTACATGTATGTGGAGCCAGTCATTCTGTGGTCTCAGAGTGCCTGCATCTTCCAGCATGGGTCATTTGAACCCTTTAACACTGGTAGATGAAGGCCATGGGTGACAGGCCATACACTCGGGTTTGGGGAGAAAGAAATGTCTCTGCACATTGTGTCCAATTGTTTGCAACTTAATCTGGCTTCAGAACAGCTGTAAATCTCTGCAGAGTCTGTACTTCCCAGTGTGGCCACCTCAGGACCCATAGATGTGGAATGAAATGCAGTTCTCTTTGATCCTGATGGACTGGCTGAGAAGGAAGAATCAGGATGACCCCTTGAGACCAGGCAGCTGTAGGGTGGAGGACCATGGAAGCATTAATGTGTTTGTTCCTGGTTCTGTTTATTTTGATGTGCTTGGAACATCTTTTCCTGTCTACCAACAGATGTAGGCACGTGGACCCTGGTCCTGTGAATGTTGAAGGTAATCATTGCCTCTAGCCAGTACAGGTGTGTAGTAAACAACTGTTATACTGTGATTGGCTACTGCACCAGTACCCAGTGTCCCCAACAATAAGAGAAAGAGAAGCAAAAAAAGAGTCCCTTCAGAGACATCAAGTGTCCATGGATTGCCTCCTGCACTCCCACAATTTGTGCAGCTGCCCAGCCTCCTGTCCAATCCAGCAGTGAACCTGAGTTCCCAAAGCTGGAACTCTGATCTAATCAGGAAGCTGTCACTACTTGAGGCCCCTTCAGGAGTCTTTTTAGCCTTCAGAACCCTCTCGAATCCTGCTCCTGGTCCCACCCAATATCAGGCATTGGAAAGGAAGCTATCATCCTCACTGGCTGGTTAACTGAAAATAGTGACAGAAGTTTCGTTTCAAAACAAAGTGGCCAATGGATGTAAAATCTGCAGTGCAAACAACAATACAAACTGGAGAAATTAGAACTTAATGGGAAAAAAAGCCAGAAGTGATAGATGTTGGTAAGCCCGCATTTGGAGTTTTGTTTTCATTTTTGGTCACCATGTTGCAGGAAAGATGTCATCAAGCTGGAGAGGGGGCAGAGAAGTTTTATGAGGATGTTGCCAGGACTCTGGGACCTGAGCTACAGGGAGAGGTTGAGCAGGCTAGGCCTTTATTCCTTGAATCACAAGAGGATGAGGGGTGATCTCACAGAGGTGTACAAAATCATGAGAGGAATAAATCAAGTAAATGCAGAGAGTTTTCTGCCCAGTGTAGGGGAATCTGTAACCAGAGGACTGAGGTTTAAGGTGAGGAAGGAGAGATTTAACATGAACCTGAGGTGTACTTTTTTTTACACAGAAGGTGCTGGGTGTATAGAACAGGCTGCCAGAGGAGATGGTTGAGATAAGGTTGAAGAAAAATTGGGACAGATGCATGGATATGGTGGGTTTACAGGGATATGGACCAAATGCAGGCAGGTGGGACTTGTGGGTGGGACATTTTGGTCAGCGAGGGCAGGTTTTTCTGAAGGGCCTGTTTCCACATGGTGTGGCTCTATGACTCTGAGTAGTTGGACAGAGTAAATGAGGGAAACATTTCCGGGGGGGGGGGGGGGAGATGTGTCAGGTGACATGAGTGAGGTGATGGACAGAGGATGTGTTTATGCTGTGAGTGGAGGCTGCAGAAAGATTCAGAGAGAGCTGGAGTGGTAGTGGAAGAGGATGTCCATTCATGGGTGGGAAGAGAAGGCTATCCACGAACTACAATTCTCCAAGGAATCTGTACAGGAGTGCATGGGCAAATGGCCTGGGGTGGGATGGGGGGGGGTGGGGGGGGGAGGTGCTCATGGATGCCTGATGAATGATTCATGATCACAGGCTGGTGGCTTCGCTGAGAATGAGAACAGCATCAGCTGCCCATTCCACATTGTAAACACTTCTCACATTCTGCTTTTGGGAAAAAAACTGTTCTCAAATATTTTCACTCCTGAAATAATAACCAGTCCAGACAACCAGTTGTGTGAACTTCCTCTCCTGGCTTTTAAACAAAGATTCATTATTCGTTCCACTGAACTAAAAGTTTCTCATCAGGGACCAGGCACAGAGCAACAACACAGTTTGTCCATTTATCCTTGGCCACACACTCTTTTGACAGCACCCCTGGCAAACCAGCCCAACCAGACAACCCCTGCCTGCAGAGTGTGCCACCAGTTTTTTGAGCCTCGAGGCATTACAGTTGTTCTTGGATCTTTTCTGTCATTGTAATGACTTCTCTGTTGTACTGAGACAGACAGGACACAGGAGCAGGAATCTCCACTGCTCAATGAGTCTGTGCACAGGCCCTTCAGCTCAACTCATCCATGCTGGCCTTCTGAGCCAGTCCCATTTGCCTGCATTTAGTTTAAATCCTTCATTGTTGGTTTCTCCCATTCATGGGGATTCCAGGCTGACAGGACAGTGTTGAGAGAGTGCTACCTGATCAGGATCACCCTTGTTAGAGCAGAGGTACTGTGGCTCTAAGGTGGGGAGAGGGATGGAATCTTGACACATCATTTGGGTGTCCTGTGCTGGGGTCACAGACAAACCAGATTGCAATAGACAGTTGACATTTTTGGCATCAGGATTCCCAAAGAAGAGTTTTCAGGCCAAAATGTCAACTGTCTATGGCCCTCCACAGATGCTGCCTGAGTTCCTCCAGTGCTCTCTGTGAAGCTCCAGTTTTCCAGCAACTGCAGATTTCTTGTTTACTTCAAAGCCACAGAGTGGAAGCCCTCCAGGACTTAAGGTTCCTGATCCCACGAGATACTGAAGCAGAAGAAAAGACTGGACTTGACTCCCCTGGAGGAACACACTCAGTCTCAGAGACCCCTCCCCTGCCCCACGAGATGGGTGTGTGTTCCTTGAACAGTTAGGGGAAGGGGGATCATGGTGTGGGGCTGCAGTGGGAGGAATCCATGTCCAGAAGGCATGGGTCAAACGCATATTGTCCAGCTTTGGGATTTAGGGCAGAGCGCCAGGCATGGCTGGACATAGCATGACCTGGACTGATTAATCTCCCTCAGTCCATGCCACAGCTCACTCTTCGGTTCACTTAGTCTCCGCTCACCCGTCAGAGAGAGGCAGCCTGTGGCAGGCAGCTGAGAGGACACTCGAGGATGGAATCCAATTTGTTGGGGCTGATGTGATTAGTGGGGGAGGGGGGAGGGGGGCTGCTGAATGACAGTCAGAGCATAAACTGTCAGCAGCACCCAGCACTGGGAGCAAACACCAAGTGACTCGGGCTGCCTGGCTCATGTCGAGGTGACAATCTCTGCTGAAGAGTGAACTCCTGATTGAAGGGGTGCGAAATTAGGAGATCCAGCAGCTTTCTGTTACTTGGCGCTACGTCCCAGAGAGACTGCCCACAATGCTTGCACAAACTGTGTTAGACTCCCCTGTTAAAAGGAGAAGTGATACATTTGCACCACTGATTAATTCGGTGAATTACTGGGCACAGGGAAACCACAGGCGAGCAACACAAGTCTCTGCCTCAACACAAGCAGCTGTGTTATCCCTGCCCCATACCGTCCCTGACCTTACAAATCTGTCTTGCTAATTCAGTTCCTCTGGCACAGCCTTTCAAAGCATCTCCCCTTTCTGATAATGTTCCTGCTCATTCTTCAATCCTTCCATCCCAGCTACAGTCCCTACCGTCTGTATGGTGGGTATCCAGTTGCCCAAATAGGTGAAGCAAGTGGATTCCTCTTGATGGGCAGGCAGCCTGGGGCTTGGTGGGTGAATGAGCTGCTGAGCCTGGAGTGAGGGCAGGTCCAAACAGCAAAACCTCCAAACCATCTGAGAGAGGACAAAGGGCCCTATGCTTTGGGGAGAAAGAACAGAGTGCTCGAGGAGAGTGGACTGGGGGGGGATGAGGTGGGGTGTGAGCTGAGGGAGGGGAGTGGGGGGATGATTTGGGGGTGAGCTCGGTGAAGGGGGCGTGGGGTGTGCAGCAGGGTGGGTGTGGGCAGTGAAGGGATGTGAGGGGATGAGCTCGGTGGGGGGGTATGAGGGGTGAGCTCGGAAGGGGTGGGAGGGGGTGCGAGGGGTGAGCTCAGTGGGGGCTGTGCGAGGGGTGAGCTCAGTGGGGGCTGTGAGGAGGTGAGCTAAGTGGGGGCTGTGAGGGGGTGAGCTCAGTGGGGGTGGGAGGGGGTGAGCTCAGTGGGGGTGGGAGGGGGTGAGCTCAGTGGGGGTGGGAGGGGGTGAGCTCGGTGGGGGGTGAGAGTGGGAGAGCTCGGTGGGGGGTGTGAGGGATGAGCTCGGTAGGGGTGGGTGGGGCTGTGAGGAGGTGAGCTCGGTGGGGGCTGTGAGGGGATGAGCTCGGTGGGGGCTGTGAGGGGATGAGCTTGGTGGGGGCTGTGAGGGGTGAGCTCGGCAGGGGAGTGTGGGGGTGAGCTCGGCGGGGTTGTGTGTGGTGAGCTTGGCGCGGGAGGGAGGGGATGAGCTCAGTGGGAGGTTGTGAGGGGGTGAACAACTGGGATGGGAGGGAGTGAGCTCGGCGGGGGTGGGAGGGGGTGAGCTCAGTGGGGGCTGTGAGGGGGTGAGCTCGGTGGGGGCTTTGAGGGGGAGAGCTTGGCGGGGGTTGTGGACAGTGAGCCCGATGGGGACAGAGTGCTGTATGAGGTGTAAAAGGAAACAAACAGACTAGGTGAGTTCAGCTGGTGAGGACAGATAATCAGAGGGCCTCTCTGTTGTAAACGTTGGTTTTCCAGGATGATTTTTAGACAATTCGGTGCTTCCTGCTTCCCTTATTTCCCTGATTTCCTTAATTCCCTGAATTCTTCCATCTTCCCCAGTTAATTCAAATGGGACCTTGAGAATTGGTTCCCAGACTTCTGGTCACTTTCCAGTCAGTAACATGGCTGTTACTGTGCACCTAAGGCACCTACCCATCCTTACCATCCTCACCCAAACTCAACCCACCCTCGCCCATCTTCACCCACCCTCACCCATCATCACCCACCCTCTCCCATCCTCACACATTCAAAACTCCCTCATCTGTCCTCACACTCCCTCACCCATCTTCCTTCACAATCATCCACCCTCACCTGTCATCACCCACCCTCATCCACATACCCACCCTCACACATCCACACCCACCCTCATCTGTCCTCACTTACATATCCACTCTCACCTGTCCTCACTCACACTCACCCATCCTCACCCGTTCACACCCACCCTCACCCATTCACACCTAGATTCAGATTTCTTGTCAGAGCACATACATGACATTACATTCAACCCTGAGATTCCTTTCTCCTGAAGGCATGGCAAAATTACCACTAATAGGTAGTGCAAAAAATAAACTGTTCACAGCGTGAACAAATAAAAGGACTGTAAACTGATAACAATTGTGAACAAACTAACTGTGCAATAGAGGGAGAACAAAAGAAAATAAATAAAGTGGACAAGTAAGAGTCCTTAAATGAGACTGATTGAGTTTGTCGTGAGGAGTATGATGGTAGAGGAGTAGCAGGTGTTCCTGAACCTGGTGGTGAGAATCTTGTGACACCTATACCTCTTTCCTGATGGCAGCAGAGAGAATAGAGCATGTGCTGGGTGGTGAGGGTCTTTGATGATTGCTGCTGCTCTCTGATAGTAGCGCTCCCTGTGGATGTACTCAATAGTGGGGAAGGTTTTGCCTGTGATGTCCTGAGCTGTGTCCACTACCTTTTCAAGGGCTTCACACTCAGGGGTATTAGTGTTCCCATACCAGACCAGTGTGCAGCCAGTCAGCACACTTTCCACCAGACCTCTGTAGAAATTTGCCAGGGTTTCTGGCATCATACCAAACCTTTGCAAACTCCTGAGGAAGTAGAGGTGCTGATGTTCTTTCTTCACAATGCCATGGTGTGTAGGGTCCAGGAAAGATTCTCCATGATAGTGACTCCCAAGAACCTAAATGTGTTCACCCTCTCCACCTCTGATCTCCCAATGATCACTGGATTGTACACTCTAGTTTTCCCTTCCTGAAGTCAACAATCAGCTCCTTAGTTTTGGTGACATTGAGTGCAAGGTTGTTGTTGCACCATTCAGCCAAGTCTTCATTCTCCATCCTGTATGCTGATTCATCCCCTTCCTTTATACAACCCACTACTGTGGTATCGTCGGCAAATTTGTAGATGGTGTTATTGTTGTACAGAGCTACACAGTCGTAGGTGTAAAGTGTGTAGAGCAGGTGGCTAAGAACACAGCGCTGTGGTGGAGATTATGGAGGAGAAATTGTACAAGTATAACTCCAGTCCCTGTCACTTGACTTACCCAAGCACCCTGTACCTGATGTGATCAGGTCATGAATTAGTCGCAAATGGTCACTTAGCCCTCACCTAAGATCATGGCTGATTTGTTTGTAATCTCAGTTCCACATTTTTTTTTCACTCAATATCCTTTTTCAATCTTTGCCTTGAGAATATTCATATATTCTTTCACATCGTTTGAGGAAGTGAGTTCAAAATCATAGAACAGTAGGATCACAAAACATTACAGCACAGAAACAGGCCTTTCACCCTTCTAGTCTGTGCCGAACTATTATTCTGTCTAGTCCCACTGACATGCACCCAGTCTATATCTCTTTACAACCCTCCCATCCATGTACCTCTCCAAATATTTCTTAAATGTTAAAATTGAGCCAATATTCACCACTTCAGCTGGCAGCACATTCCACCATTCTCTGTTTGAATAAATTTCCCCTAATGTTCCCCCTAAACTTCTCCCCTTTCACCCTTAACTCATGGCCTCTGGTTTGTATCTCGATTAACTTCAATGGAAAAAGCCTACTTGCATTTACTTAATTAATATATAACCATCATATTTTTGTATACCTCAATCAAATCTCCCCTCATTCTTCTACACTCCAGGGAATAAAGGTTCAAAGTTCAAAGGTACCTTTTATTGTCATGTAATAATACATTAAAAATGTAATATACATGATATGCTTCAACTTTTTTCTGGCATAAGGCAGACAAAGAGTCGCCATGAGCATTGCTCAGTGCCTCTAGCAGCAGGAGAAAGAGAAGCAAAAGAGTCCTTTCAGAATCACTGAGTGACTGTGGATTCGCTTCCAGTGTTCCCGCAGCCTCTGCAGTCGCTCAGACTCCAGTTCAAACTATCGGCAACTTGAACTCCAGATCCAAGCCTCTGATACAATCAGGAAGCCTCCTGACCTGTTTAACCTTTCCCTGTAACTCAGTTCCCCAAGTCCTGGCAACATCCAAGTAAATCTCTGTGCTCTTTCAATCTTATTGATATCGTTCCTGTAGTTAAGTGACCAAAACTATACCCAATACTCCAAATTTGGCCTCACCAATATCTTATGCATCTCTCCCATACTCAATACTTTGATTTATGAAGCCCAATGTGCCAAAATCTCTCTTTACAACCCTTTCCACCTGTCATGCCACTTTCAGGGAATTACATATATATTTGTGTAAAAGTTGATCTCATGTAAACATTGACCCCCCCCCCCCACTATTTTTTGGAATTCTCCATATATCTCATGTAAAAGTTGTTCTCAGTCTCTCAGCTTGGCCCCGGCAGCCTGCAGGCCAGAGCTCCCAACGCCTTTGACACAGATTTTGCACCCAATTCCGGCCACCCACTGGTCGGAAACTCCCAACGCCTCTGATGATGTAGATATGTACCTTGGTCCCGACCACCCCTATTCCAGCAACCAGGCTGACTCCTTCACCAATTCCCAATCAAACCTCAGCCTCCACAAGGCTGACACCTTGGATACCTCCACTGCTGGATCCCACAGATTCATCCCCACCACCACCACACCTTTCCCTACTCAACCCCATCTCCTCCTTTGAGCTCCCCCTTTCTTCCCACCCCCCAACCCTTTGTGTTTTTACTTCAATCACGATGTCTGCAGACTTTCGTGTTTTACTTTTATGGGTTTTGTTTCTTGGTAGGACTTGTGTTTTGATGTGCAGACTATTATTATTTTAATTCATTGTGTTTTTGTTCTTTACTCGTTGAGATATCATCTGGACTTCTGTAACTGATGAGGCATTTTGGATTCTACTGTGAATTTTAGCCTCTCAAAAGTAGTATTCATGTAATAGTTGACCACATAAATTTAACATCAACTTTTACATAAGAATATAGGGTTGCATCTGAATTCTCAGATCCTTCTGTTCTACGACTCTCCTCAGTACCCTACCATTTATCCTGTATGTCCTATCTTTCCAAAATACAGCACCTTACATTTATCTGCATGAAATTTCACTTGACATTTTGCAGCCTATTTTTCCAGTTGGCCCAGATCCTTCATCAAAGGCCTTACTACTCCACGTAGAAAGACTCACAGCCTTTCCTTCATCAACTTTCTTGGTAACCTCCTTGAAAAACTCTCTAAGATTTGTTAAACATGGGCTACCCTCCAATCTTCCAGCACCTCATCCATGGCTAAGGACATTTAAAATATATCTGCCACAGCCCCTGCAATTTCTACACTAGCCCCCCTCCAAGTCTGAGGGAATACCTTTCAGGCCCTGGGGATTTGTCCACCCTTATTCACTTTAAGACAGCAAGCACTTTCTCTTCTTTAATCTATATAGGTTCCATGTCCTTACTGCTTGTTTGCCTCACTCCCCTAGACTGTGCCAGTTTCTTGAGTAAATACAGATGAAAAAAAATTGTTTATGGTCTCCCCATCTCTTTTGGCTCCATACAAAGCCAATCATTCTGATCTTCAAGAGGACCAATTTTGTCCCTAACTATCCTTTTGCTCTATCCTCTAAAATCCCTTAGGAATTTCCTTCACCTTGTCTGCCAAAGCAACCCCCTGTCTTCTTTTAGCCTTTCTGATTTCCCTCATTGTTCTTTTTCTGCATTTGTTATATTCCTCAGGTATTTCATTTGCCCCTTATTGCCTTTATCTGCTATATACCTATGTCTTCTTACTAACCAGGTCCCCAGTTACCTTATGCCTGTTAACTTTGCCTTTAATCCTTACTGGAACATACAAACTCTGTACTATCAAAATGTCACCTTTGAATGCCTCCCACTTACAGAGCACATCCTTGCCAAAAAGTACCTATCCCAGTCCATGCTTTCTTCTTTAATAACGGCATTTCTCCAATTTAGAATCACAACCCAAGGATTATTGGGTTGGGTCCATAATTATCTTGAAACTAATGGCATTACAATCACTTGAGTCACCTTGTTTCCTACTAGGAGATCCAATTTTGCACACAGTCTAGTTGGTACCCCTATATATTGAGTTTGAAAACTTTCTTGAACACTTTGACAAACTCCAAGCCATTCAGCCTTTTTACTGTATGGAAGTCCCAGGCAATATGTGGACTGTTAAAATCACCTACTGTCTTTACTTTATGTTGTCTGCAGCTGTCTGCTATCTCTCTGCACATTTGCTCCTCCAATTCTCACTAACTATTGGGTTGTCTATAATATCTCATTAATGTGGTCATACCTTTTCCATTCCTCAGATCCACCCATGCAGTCTCAATAGACTAACCCTCTAGTCTAATATATCTGAGCACATCTGTGATATCTTCATGGATGAGCAATGCTTCTCCTCCCCCCTTCATCTCTCCTGCTTGAAGCAGTGAGCATTGAGCTGCCAGTCCTGCCCCTACTACAGCCAAGTTTTACTAATGGCCAAAATGTGCCAAACCATGTTCAAAGTTCGTCTACCTTTCCTACAATACTCCTTATATTGAAATAGATGCATCTAAGAGCATTATTTTTTACTACGTCCAACCCTGTGATTTCTGTCTTTATATGCAGCTTTAACATAATCTTTTTCCTCTTCCACTCCACTATAGGCTCTGGCATTTTGGTTCCCAACAGTCATGACTCTGGCAGTAAAGATTTTTATCTTATCTGTCTTAAATGGGCTACCTCTTGTTTTGAAACAGAACCCCTGGTTCTAGTCTCTCCCACAGGAGGAAACATCCTCTCTTATCAATCCTATCGAAAGCCCTTAGAATCTTATCGGTTTCAACCCAAGTCCTTCTTCCCTCTTCTGATATAAGGCCAACCTGTCCAAGACAACCCACCATTCCAGATATAAGGCCACCAGACCTTCTCTGAACTGATAATGAGTTTGTCATCACATACATTGTATAACGTATACCTGCACCAAAATTCTTGCTGTAGCCAAACAGGTATTTGGTAAAAAAATAATAGTAACTTAATTGAATTAAAAGAGACAATAAATAGAGAAGATATGTAGATAATATTTACAGTAATCGCAATGCAAAAAAGTGACTTGCAACAGTGCAGTCAGTCATTTGTGGTGTTGGAGCTGTCCCTGATTAGAGTAACAAGGGGAGGTTCATGAGCCTCATAGCTGTTGGAAAGGAATTGGACTTGGGCCAAGAGGTGCTGTTCTTCAGGCTTCTGTGCCTTCTGGCTGAAAGTAGCAGTGAGAACAGGTTGTGACCAAGAGTGAAGGGAGTCCTTTATGATGTAGGCTGCCTTCTTGTTGTGCCCATATTTCAGATGCGGTCTCACAAACACTCAGTGTCACCTTCTCTATTCAGTCCCACTAGCAATAAAGATATCCTGTAAAATTCCCCAGAGCCTGAATCTCAAGGTCAGGGGTCGAATGATCCAAGTGATGGGAATGAGGCAGTTGGATGGAAAGAGAGAAATGATTTCCTCTGGAGGTCAGGAATATAGAATCAGAGCCAGGTTCTATAGGTATGAGGCCAGTTGGAACTTACACAGAGGTCTGTGGAATCTGACACCCCAAAACCCCACACATAACTGCAACATTGGTTTCAGTTGGATCTGCTGCAAACAAGTCTATGGATAATTTTGGGGACAAGAGCAGGTCAATGGAGTTGTGGTTCCAGATCAATGAGTATTTGACTGTTGGAAGGATAGCTGGAGGGGCTGATTAGCTTCTTCCTGTTCCTATGTTCTGGTAGGATATGCTATTATTGGTTGATTGGGTAGTCTGTCCAGAGCCGCCTGCATGGTTTGTGTATGTTCCTATCGCAGCCAGTCAGTTGCCAAGGAGATGTGAAGGAAGCCAGCACACTGATAAATTCTAATCCACCTTCCTGTGATAAGTTGGGTGAAGATGAAAGAAACCAGGGAGTGGGTTTTAGGATTTAATATTCTGTCTCTATGTTGGCAGTAAACACTCCTAATATGACTGAACTACTAATGGAGTAATAAATACAATCAGCCAGATTTCACTGGGATAAAACCATTAGAGCAGTAAGTGAGCCCTCCAGAAACCTGTCAGATTATTAGTGTTAACATGGCCCGCATGGTCCACTCTTTTCCGCAGCATGACTTGTCAGTGCACAGTTATCCATTCACTGGGAAGTCACAGAATCCCTGCTCTTCCCAAGTCATTCTGACCCTCATCAGTCACTGAATAAAGAGCAACGCCCCTGATGGGAGAAAACTCTACAGCGAAATACACACTGATCGATGTCTCCCAGCCACATCTGTGATTTAAGAGGGCACTCCCAGTTCTTTTCTGAAAAAACTGCAACAAATTCTAGTGCCAAAGTGATGGTATAATTTGTATTTTGGTTATTCACCCACTTCCAAACTACAACAACGTTGTTTCCTTGGTGTTAATCATATGACATGAAGTATTAATCCCATGCTAACTTTAGTCAGTACAAGTATCTGGTGCAATTGGAGAGCAAAAGTTCTGTATAATTTGACATCTATCACACATCACTGTTGCTCTTCCCCGTTCATCCCGTCCTTTGCCAGAGTCAACCTTTCTCCAATTTAGTTCCAGATCTCTTGATTGCCCACATCTGGTCCAGCTCTTACACCACAACTCCTCATCTCCCACCAATAACCCAAACCAATAACCCACCACACACCCCCCACCAATAACCCACCACACACCTCCTACCAATAACCCACCACACATCTCCCACCACACAACTCCCACCAATAACCCACCACACATCTCCCACCAATAACCCACCACACACCTCCCACTAATAACCCACCACACACCCCCCACCAATAACTCACCACACACCTCCACCAATAACGCACCACTCACCACCCACCAATAACCCACCACACACCCCTCACCAATAACCCACCTCACACCTTCCACCAATAACTCACCACACACCTCCCACCAATAACTCACCACACACCCCCACCAATAACGCACCACTCACCACCCACCAATAACCCACCACACACTTCCCACCAATAACCCACCACACACCCCCCACCAATAACTCACCATACACTCCTCACCAATAACCCACCTCCCACCAATAACCCACCACACATCTCCCACCAATAACCCACCACACATCTCCCACCAATAACCCACAACCCATCTCCCACCAATAACTCACCACACACCCCCACCAATAATGCACCACCCACCTCCCACCAATAACCTACCACACATCTCCCACCAATAACCCAACATACACCTCCCACCAATAACCCATCATACACCTCCCACCAATAACCCACCACACACCCCCCACCAATAACCCACCACACACCCCCACCAATAACCCACAACACACCCCCCACCAATAACTCACCACCCACCTCCACCAATAATGCACCACTCACCACCCACCAATAACCCACCACACAACTCCCACCAATAACCCACCACAAATTCCCACTAATAACCCATACCTCCCAGTAATTACCTACCACACCACTCCACCAGTAATTTGCATAGCGGTTAGCATGGCACTTATACAGCACTAGGGGCGTGAGTATGAATCCCATGCTATCTGTAAGCAGTTTGTATGTTCCCTCATGTCTGTGTGGGTTTCTTCTGGGTCCTCTGGTTTCCTCCCACCCTCCAAACACATAGGCTGTTGTAGTTTAATTGGGTGATATTGAGTGGCATGGGTTTCAATAGCTGTACTACTACCGTGTAGTAAATAGAAATAAATTTAAGAATTTGCAATGCATCTCCCTTTCTGCAATATCCCTGCCCTTTTCCATTCTCCCTCCTGGTCCATTTAGTGACCTGCAGGCATCAGCGCCAGTGTTGCCTGTTCTTGTGTGCCATGGGCATGGGCATGTTGGGCTGATGGGGTTTACATCAGACATTACTATCCCTGAGACACCTCTCTCATTCCAAGACACATCTTTAACATGCATCTATATGCAAAAGTGTCACAGATTCATATAGCATGGAAATAGGCCCTTCAGCCCAACTTACCCAGGCCAACCAAAATGCCCCACCCACAATAGTCCCACCTGCCTGAATTTGGCCCATATCCCTCTAAACTTATGTATCTGTCTAATTTTTTCTTAAATGTTACAATAATACCTGCCTCAGTCACCTCTTCTGGCAGCCCATTACATACACCCACCATCCTCTGTGTAAAAAAAGTTACTCCTCAGGTTCCTGTTAAAGCTCTCCCTCCCTCACCTTAAACCCATGTCCTCCAGTTACCGATTCCCCTGCTCTGGGTAAAAGGCGGTACATTGACCCAATCTATTCCTCTCATGATGTTGTACACCTCTATGAGATCACCCCTCATTCTTCTGCTGCCCTCATCTCCCTGCCCCCCACCCATTCCCTCCTCCTGTTCCATTGTTATCCCTATGCCTTCATTACTTACCTCTCTGTTTTCAGTCACTCCCTCCTCCATCTAAACCTCACATTCTTTCCTGGCTCTCCCATCTCTCTTTCCCCCTCCTATTAACAACCAACTCTATCTTTTATCTATCCCCTTCTCCTCTCCCATTCTCTCTTACTCTATCTTCCCCTCTCATCTTGCCCCCCTCTCCCTCTGTCTCTCCCCTCTCCTCTCTGACTTAAACAACAACCTTTCTCCTCTTTTTTTTAAGTTTATATCTGAACAGAGCTAATTAGTTACAATTTGCTTCCAAACCATCTGTACCTTAACTCACTGATAATTTGTCGTATTACATTAGTGCAAATTGAATCAAGAACAGATACCTATCAGAACCAGATACACACTGCCTAACAACCCATTGCTCTGTGGGCTTCATGGAAATTGGTGCAGTTCTAAACACACATGGTAAGAGTTCTCTGGCCTTCTTGGGCTTGGCGTTAGATGAAATGAAAATCAAATCTATTCAGCCTCGCTAATCTATGTTTTTATCTGAGTCCTCCCTATATCTCTCTGTAGAGGACCATCACCCCAGAATTGGCACAAATGCTTCAGTGATAACAGAACAACACTGATCTCAGGGAGATTAAACCGGTGATGGAAGAGGATTTGGGAGGGATTCCAGCTTGGGGCCCGGGCAGCTGAGCTGATGAGATTCGGGACTGATCAAGAGTCCCCAGCTAGATATTTGAGGGCTCTGGATGGAAAGGAAAGGGCAGGCCAGTGTCAGATCCATGAACATACAAGGCTTAACCCCCATGGTTAAAAACAACGTACTGTAATCACGTCATTGTAACTCCCTAAATCCTCAGTACTTTCCCCAACTAGCTGATGTCACAGACGACTGACCAATAGATTTCTAGAAAAATATAATGGGAAGGGACAAATATTCACACACCACATTGCCAACACTGGGAGAAACAGTGGTGCCACCTTGTCCCTAGGTCAGACCTCACAGTGTCTGTCAGACCCACAGTGTCCAGGTCAGCTCCCACACTGTCCAGAACAGACCCTACAGTGTCCAGAACCATCTCCACAATGTCCAAGACAGTCCCCACACTGTCCTGGAGAGACCCACAGTGTCCAGGTCAGTCCCACAGTGTCCAGGTCTGCGATACAGTGTCTAGAACATCCTACAAGGCATGGCCAAACACCATAAATGGCTGTGATGATTCACTCCCCGATTAGCTGAATGCCTTTTATGCTCACTTTGAAAAGGAGAATTCAGTGGTACCAATGTGAGTCACTGCACAAACTGGCGATCCTGTGATATCTGACTCTGAGGCCAATGTCAGAACATCTTTCAAGGGGGAAAACTTCTTGCAGGGCATCACGGATATTATCAATCTCTCATTGCTGCTGTCGAAGGTTTCCACCTGTTTCAAAAGGGCATCAATCATCCTGGTGCCCAGGAAGAGCAGAGTGAACTGCCTCAACGACTATCACGCATTAGCACTGACATCTACTGTTATTAAATGCTTTGAGATGCTGGTCATGGTCAGAATTAACTCAAACCTAAGCAAGGATCTGGACTCACTGCAATTTGCCTACCACCACAATCACTCCACAGCAATGCAATGTCATTGGCTCTCCACTCAGCCCTGGATCACCCAGACATCAGCAACACATACATCAAGCTGCTTTTCATCAACTACAACTCGGCTTTCAACACCATCATCCCCCTCAGTGCTGGTCAGCAAGCTTCAAAACCTAGGCCTCTGTACCTCCCTCTCCAACTGGATCTTTGACTTTCTCATCGGAAGACCATAGTCAGTGCAGATTGTTAACAACGTCTCCTCCTCAGTGACAATCAACACAGGTGTATCTCAAGGATGTGTGTTTAGCCCACTACTCTACACTCTCTACACCCATGTCTGTGTGTCTAGGCACAATTCAAATACCATCTACAAATTTGCCAATGACACTACAGTTGTCAGTAGAATCACAGACGGCAACAACAAAATGTTCATAAGTGAGATAGATCAGCTGCTTGAGTGGTGTCCAAACAACAAACTTGTACTCAACGTTAGCAAAACTAAGGAACTGATTGTGGGCTTCAGGAAGGGGAAACCAGTCCTCATCAAGGGGTCAGCAATGGAAAGGTAAAGAACTTCAAATTCCTGGGTGTCAACATGTCTGAAGATTTGTCCTGGAGCCTCCACGTAGATACAATCATGATGAAAACTCACCAGCAGCTGTATTTCATTAGAGGTTTGAGGAGATTTGGTATGTCATCAAATACTCCTGCAAATTTCTGCAGGTGCACACCTAGAGCATTCTGACAGGTTGCATCACTGTGTGGTATGGAGGTGTCAATGCACAGAACAGGAAAAGGCTAGAGTTGTAAACTCAGCCAGCACCATCGTAGGCATTAGTCTTCACTCCATTAGGACATCTAATAAGAGGTGGTGTCTCAAGAAAGCATCCTCTATCATCAAGGACCTCTCCACCCAGGCCATGTCCTCTTCTCACTGCGACCATTGCGGAGGAGGTACAGGAACCTGAAGGCGAATACACAATGGTACAAAAACAACTTCTTCCCCTCCATCATCAGTCCTCACAGTGTCCAGGTCAGACCTCCAAGTGATCAGGACAGATCCACAGTGTCCAGATCAGACTCCATAGTGTCCAGGACAGTCCCCAAAGTGTCCAGATCAGATGCACAATGTCCAGAACAGTTCCCAGACAATCCCATGGTGTCCAGGATAGTTCTCAATGCCCAGGACAGTGCCCACACAGTATTCCTTCTCAGCTGCCCTACTGTAGGTCTGATACTGATGCAGGAAGATTGAATGATTAAGACAGGCTTCCAGTCTTTGCCCAGCATTTGCTCTGTTGTTGAATCTCCGAATTCCCGTTGATCCAGAGGCAGAGCTGATTAGTGGGTTGAAATTTGTGTGTCAGCTTCCAGCAGTGCAGACAAATGGAGCGGACTGATGGTGGAGACTTGTTCACTGAGGATATTTGGGGTGCTGAGCGTGTGAGAAGGAGACCACAGGAGAAGGATTGGGACATTAGGAGGGTGCATTGGTGTTGTTGCTGGGATCTGAGGATGGACAGGGAATGGAAGTCTGTTGGCAGAGTTGTAGGCTGTTGGAGATGCTGGAGGAGGCATGCTAGGATGTGAAGATGTTGTGGTTTCAATTATGGGGAGCTCTCTTTCTCTTTGACTCAGACCTGTTTAATGATATTAAAGAGAAAGTATGTTGCCTAACCTGGGATGTCACTCTACTTAGTGACTGCAGTCAAAATCAGTGATCTCAGGTACTGGTAGGGGAGGGGAGGGGGAAGTTAGAGACTGTTCGGAGTTTCAGATCAGCGTCATTTGAATTTGGAATCGAAAGACCAGATGGAGGCCATTGGGCCCCTTCCCCATTTACCAGCATGTACTAACTCATGTCTGCCTGTTTCCCACCTCAAGTTTATAAAGTAGCAGTCCGGTTGTATTGGCTTTGTTATCTGGTTCATCTCATGTGGCAGGTGGATACTTAAATTCAGACAGAAATAAAGCAGAAGTAACTGATTTTAAAATAGCTGTTTTTTGAGGTGGTGACCACAATCGCTTTTTGTTTGAACCCTTCTGGTTATTTAACATCTCATTATCAAGTCTGATGGGTATCTGACTCCTGACCCACCAGCATTTTGATTAGGTTGGACAAAGTACATGTAATCAATTGTCAAAACTTGTCCTACATCCTAAATGTTCCAAAGGTGTACAGGGTATGAAGGTTAATTGATTACATGGGTGTATTTGGGCGGCAAGGGTTCGTGGGCTGGGACAGCCTGTTACTGTGTTGTAATTCTATATTAAATTAAAATTAAATCTCCCTCATCATCTCCATCCAAGGCTTTACATGGACCTTCCTGGTGAGGCAGAGTTTTACATGCACATCATCTGACCTAATCTACTACAATTGATGTACCCAATGTGGCCTCTACAGTGAGACCCAACACAGGTTGAGTAACTGCTTCGCTGAATGCCTATATGCTGTGTGTTTAGGTCCAGACCTGAGATTCCTGTAGCCAGCCATTTTATCTCCTCCATCCATTCCCACAGTCTGTCCTTCGCCTCAGCAATTGTCAGGATAATCTTGAGAAACAACAATTTTTAGAACTTTAGGTCACCCCAGCCCCATCTGGTTCCACTGTTTCCATCTCTTTACCTTGCTTTCCCCCCACCCCCCCTACCCAGTGGTCTCTCCCTCTACCTGTTCTTCCACCCCTCAGGCCTTCTGTGCAATATCTATCATCTTTCCCCCCCCCCTCCAGCTTCTTTCCCCTCCCCCCTCCAGCTTCTTTCCCCTTTTATGTATGTAATATGAACTTTTTGTTTTAGTATCCATAAAGGGTCCCCACGCAACACGTGACGGACCATTTCTACCCATGGATGCTGTCTGTCCCGGCATCGAGTCATTTGCTCAATAAACGAAATCTTTAAGTGTTGACATTGTTCCCAGCTCTACCCCTTCCCTTGGTAGCTGGTTCGATGTGCCACCATGGCCTCCAGGTCTACACGCTCCTACCCTGGGGTGGTAATGTGACCATTCATCCCATCCATGCTTATCAACCCCTGCAAGAACACCACCCCCTAGACTCCAGGGAGAACAGTTCCAGCCTATCTTTTCGGCCCCCTTTCCAGCAATGACATCCAACACACAGTTCGCCGTGGCTCATTACTGCTCTTACAGCTGG
Source organism: Narcine bancroftii (assembly GCF_036971445.1). Taxonomy (NCBI): domain Eukaryota; kingdom Metazoa; phylum Chordata; class Chondrichthyes; order Torpediniformes; family Narcinidae; genus Narcine; species Narcine bancroftii. The sequence continues at coordinate 277,080,377 of NC_091470.1, forward strand.
AAGATGACGTCCCAGTGTAACAGACCCTGGTTGTTGAAGGTGACGGGCTCCAGATGTGGGGGCGAGAGCCAGTGCCTATACCGGGGAGAAGCAAGGAGCCAGGCAGCCGGTGCGTGTCTCTTGAGGCCGCCGCCGTATCTCAGGCTTCTGCGTTCAGCACTGGGAAGCAGCCTGCCTGGCTCATTTGGTCATGGGGAAAAAATGTTCGCGATTATCTGGAAAAGTTCTCGCCGATTCACTGGGGAAATGAAGTCATTGGTTAATCCTTCGCCCTCCAGTCTGGGCTGCGAGCAAGCTGCGCCGTGCACCGCCACGGCCGCTCCTTGGAGTCCGTCTCCGCTGCGCCGTGGGGCTGGCAAGAGATTCCAGGCCGTTCGGCCCGTAGGGCTCTGCCAGCACAGACACCCGTTTCCGGCCGGGATTCGGCCACCGTCTGGGGGAGCTGAGGGTCAGTGGACGGGGCCCCTCCAGCCAGAATTGATCACGAGGGCGATGGGAATGGGGTTAGGTGGGCGCGGGGAGGCCGAGGGATGCACTGAGTCCGAGAGGGTGAGGAAGACCCGGTTTGGGTGGGGTCCAGAGCGTCTTCCTCTGGTGAATGTGCTCTGTGCGCGCTGAGTCCCTGCAACTGCCCGGTCTCCGGTTGTACCGTCGGACAAGGCCAGAATTTGCCTCTTCGGTGTGAAACGGCCGCCCCCGAACAAATCTTGGCACAGGGGAGAAGCAAACCTCCCTTCACCCCAGGAGACCACTTAAGCGGACAAATGTTACGCAGAGAATGTTTTCTATCCTTAAAGATACTTTGCACTCAGTATTGCTGTTGAGGAGGCACAAATGGTCCTGAAGCGAAGGCAGCCAAATCATCTGTGTCTGATCAGGAATATACCAGGACACTGGAACGCTGGAGAGGACATTGCAGACGTCTTGGCTGAGCTTCATGAGTTGTCATTAAGGACAGGTGAGGAGCCAGTAGTCTGGAGGGTGACAAATGATGGGCCTCTATTCAAGGAAAGCTGCAGAGAAAAGTCTGGGAAGGACCGGCCAGTGAGCCTCACATCCATGGTTGGTGGATTACTACGGAGTACAGTATTCTGAGGGAGAAGATATACTTGGACGGACTAGGGTCGATTAGGATCGTTTTGTAACTGCGAGGCCATGTCTCACAAATCAGATTTGAGTTTTTTGAAGATGTGACCAAGAAGGTTGACGGGGCAGAGCTGTGTTATATGGATTTTCAACAAGGCATTCAATAAGGTTCCACGTGTTGGCTGTTCTGGAAGGTTAGATTGTGAGGGATCCACATTGAGATACCAGATTGGATCGAAAATTGGATTCATGGTAGAAAATGGAGGTGGTTTTTCAGACTGTGACTGGTGAAATGCCACTGGATTCGATGCTGGGCCCATTGGTGTTTCTCATCTATATCAGTGATTTAGATGAAAACGTACAAGTCAAGATCAGCTAGTTTGTGAATGACACTAAAGTGTCTGGTATTGTCGATAGTGAAGACAGTTGCCAAAGATTGTAGTAGGATCTTGATCAGTTAGGCAGAGAAATGTTTGATGGAATTTAACACCAAGAAAGGTGAGATGTGGTATTTTGGGAGGTTTAATATGGTAGAACTTGTACAGTCAATGATGGGGATCTGGGGAATATTGTAGAGTAGAGGGATCGAGGAGTACAGGTAATACATAATACCTTGAACATGGCATCACATGGTCAAAAAGACTTTCAGCACAATGGCCTACATCAGTCAGAGTACTGAGGGATCTCAGTTACATGGTCAAGGGTCAGGATGGTCAGTGACTACACCAATTCGATCTCACGGACAAATGCTGACAGCATTGTTTGATCATTGTTAGGGAATCTAGCCCAATGCCTCTTTGCGGAATGAAACAAGTGTTGGAGGCCCTCAACAGGTCAGGAAGCATTTGTGGAAAGAAACTGTCCATATTTTGCATTGATGAAGTCAATCAACTCTGACATTTCTGCTGGGCTCCCAGATGCCTAAATTCAATTGCTCTAGCACTTGTAGATTGTTTTAAGCTGCTTGTACCCCGAGTTCTGGAGCCCTAGCTGAATCACTCCACCTCTCTCTCCTCTGAGCCTTTCAAGGACCTCCCACAGGCTCAGTGTTTGCTCTCTGGGCCTGACTGCTTTGCTGTGAGAAAGGAACTACTGTTTTCAACTGCAGTTCCTTTCTCTTATGGTATCATTCAGATGAAATAGCCTCACGTCCCTGGCGAAGAAGAGAGCAGCACTGAACACTGCCGCAGCAGCTGGCTGTGGAAAGGAAGGGCCTTTGCAAGTGAGGGAGCACCAAACTTCGACAGTCTTGCTCAGCCCAGCTCCAGGAGATCGTGCCATTTCATGCAGCTGCTGAGTGGAATGACAGAGAGCTGGAGCTGGAACATGACCTGCAGTTTGTAAAACAATGATTGGATAAGCCTTTGAGCATGCAGCCGCCCTCTGACACTTACCAGGACCTGCAGATGTATGGAGTGAGAAAGTAGCTCGTGTAGACAGGAGTTGGCCATCATTACTTCCAACAGCATATGGCTGCAGCGAGGGCTGTAATTGCCAGATATCTGCCTGATAGAAGGCCCGCATTCCATGCTGGAGCTTCCTTTGGCATAGATTTAATCCCTGCCCCTGCAGCCTCTAACTAATTGCACTCCAAAACAGGAACGCGATGTGCTCCTTGTCCCATTTAAGAAACATCCTCAACATCGAATTATTTCACTTGCATCAGCTCTCACAAGATTATAACTAACAGTTGGTCCATAGCCCAGCCTTTGCTTCTCCACCACTATGCCATTTTCCCTAGATTTCCTCACCATCCTATCATCTGTCCACCTCTGCAATTGAGAATTCCAAAGATTCACCACCCTCTGGACAAAGAGATTTCTCCTTGTTCCAGATCCAAATGACTGGACCCTACTCTGAGACTGACACCTAGTCTGGACACCTTAAAAAGAGAAATATGCTTCTATCACCTTCTTCCCCTATCACTTCAGAGATTCTTTCTCTTCTACCCTCCCATCTCTATTCACCCATGACCTCTTCTCTGTTAGTCTTTGCTCTTCCTCCTGCCCCTTCCACCTCTCTTCTTCTCTCCTCCCTCTCTCCCCACCTTTTTATCCAACCATCTGCCTGTTTTTGCTCAGGCCCAAAACATTGGTTACCATTTATATTTGTGTATTTCACTTCACCCCAGCATCTGCAGACTTTCCCTTTTAACAGGAGTAATATTCTCTTTACATTACCCCAAGATCACCTATCACTCTCGTGAACTCAATCTCTTCACAAATGACTGGCTGGGGAACCAGTCCAGTGAATCTTTTCTGCATGCCCCCTCCTCAACAAACTGCTGCGTAATTGCAGCAAGACTTCTTGTACTCAAATCCTCTTGCAATAAAGGCCAACAGATCATGTGCTTTCCTACTCACCTTGGATTTAACGCTGCCTTTAATTTTTCCTGTAATACAAAGTTGGACCACTTTTCCTGTGCCTTAATAGAGGAGCTGCAGCAATCATAGACTTCCTATTTATTAAGTGCTTTCCAATGTCTGTCAATAAGACCCTTTTACCTGGCCTTCACCTCTTCATCATTTACGTTGAAATTTGGACTCACATTGAACGATGTCGGATTCAGATTCCACTGTTAGTAAGACTAGAACTTGGGGACATAGCATCAAGGTTCTGGGAAGTATATTATGGACAGAGATGAGGAGGAACTGCTTTTTCCAGAGAGTAGTGAATCTGTGGAATTCTCTACCCAAGGAAGCAGTTGAGGCCGAGTCATTAAGTATATTTAAGGAATAGGTAGATATATTTTTGAAGAATGGGGTAATTAAGGGATACGGGGAACAGGCAGAAAAGTGGAGCTGAGTCCATTGCCAGATCACCCATGATCATATTGAATAGAGAAGCAGGCTCAACGGGCTAGATGTCTGACTCCTGCTTCTATTTCTGATGTTCTTGTGTAATGTGAAATTTTGTCATACATAGTTATTCTTTCCCAGAAGCACCTTTATAGTAAGAGTAATAATGAACCTTTTCTCTTTGCCTAGTACTAGATTTTAAATAGCATGTTCCCTGATCAGTTCCTCAACATACTGATCTAGGAATTCCTTTTGTGTATCATATTGATTTGCGTTGTCTATGCATTCATTTAAGGTTCCAGGATTACTTAATTACATGCACCTGTAATGTCTTTATTTATATCATGGCTTGCATTACAACTACTGTTTTGAAGCCTACTAACAACTCTCATTTTTACTATTTTGCTCTATCTACACTGATTCTAATTCTGTAACACATTCTGCTGAGCAGCCATTGTACTAAGATCATTAGTATCATTATTCCACCCTTTTCCCTTCAACGCATCCTTCCTGAGTCTCTAAGGCATCTGCCTTGCTCTCACGGACACTACTCATTCCCTAGATAGGCCGGGGAATATGTTTTATTTGTGGCAAAACACCTGGGAACAGTGAGAAGAGTTCTTCTGCAGGCAGGCCAGCAGGTTATCTGTAACATTCATACAGATGAGTACAGAGTACAATTTACAGAGGGTGGGATTACAATGAAAAGGAAGATTAATTAATACCAAACTAGAGAGTACTCTGTGGCGTTCATTCAGAAGCCTGATAGCTCCAAGAAAAAACTACCTTCTGTGCTGAGAGAAATAGCCCATCTGTCCTACTCTTTCACTTGTCTTCTTAACAATCTCATCTTCTCTCGGCCTCTGCGAAAAAAAAGCTGCAAGATTTAAAGCTATATGACTTAAACCTAAATGCACAGAATAATTTAACCTTAAAAGTAGATATTTTAAAAATTGAATTAGTTTCCATTAGTTTTGGAATGTAGTTTTAATCTTTTTATGGAGACCTTGTGAATGTGGATGATACTGGTGGAGGGGCACAGTCCAGAGTCGCACTGGGTGCCCAATCTGGGATGTGAGTACAGAAGTAAATGGAAGTTCACCAGTCTCCCCTCTCACCTTCTCAATTAGTTCTCAATCAAAAATGACCTTCCAAGAGGAAGCAAATTTTTTTTCCTAGGGAGAGGTGCAATTTATTTTAGTGAATAGGCACAGCAACAATTTGCATTTCTATAGGACCTTCCATGCATTTAGACATTCCTGGGGGAGTTCACAATCAATACAGAACAGAAATTGATACAGGGCTGTGGAGAGAGATGATGGGCCAGTTGATTGCTTCATGCCAGAGATGGGTTTGAATGAGCACCTTATTTAATAGAAAGAGGTAGAGGGTGTAGGAGGGAGTTCCAGAACTTGGAACCCAGGGCACTGAAGATACTTCAGCAATGGCAGAGTGAAAGGAATTAGGAGTGTGTAAAGACAAGAAGGAATGGAAAACCTTGAAAGGGGGGGGGGGGCTGTTGCGAGGAGATAAAGAGGATGTAGGGACTTACAGAGATGGATGGAGTATGAGTCTGGAGGGTGTTACAGAGAGCAGTGCAGAGGCCATAGGGAGTTACAGAGGAAGGAGTCTCGGAGCTGGATGGGGTTATAGAGACAGGGAAGGGTGTAGCGCCCATAGGGAGGGGAGTAGGGCTGGAGGGTCAGATAAAGATAGGGAGTGGTGTAGGGTACTGGAGTAGGTTACAGAAATAGGGAGTAGGGACTGGAGTAGGTTGCAGAAATAGAGGTATAGCGGCCATTAGGAGTTAGGGAGGGCTGTAGAAGCTGGAGGGGTTTACAGAGATAGTGAGTGTAGTGGGTTACATAGATAGGGAGGGGTGTAGAGGCTGGAGGGGTTTACAGAGAGAGTGACAGGTGTAGTGGATTACAGAGATAAGGGAGGGGTGTAGCGGCCGGAGGGGTTTATGGAGATAGTGACAGGTGTAGTGGGCTACAGAAATAAGGGAGGGGTGTAGAGGCTGGAGGGGTTTATGGAGATAGTGACAGGTGTGGTGGGTTACAGAGATAAGGAAGGTTATAGGGACCAGTGGGGCTTACAGAGTCGGGGAGAGGTAGAAAGAGTTACTGAGAAAGGGAGGGTTGTAGGGTACTAGAAGGGGTTATAGAAATATGGAGGGGTAGGGAGGGGTCAGACTGGTTTATAGTGAGGAAGAGGGAAAGACCTAATAGAGAGCTGATGTAGAACAGTGAGCACGTTGGAAAGGAATCATGGACTTAGTTGATAAGGGCCAAAGCTGAGGTTTGTGTGAATGGGGAGAACCTCCAGGATCTCTGGTTCTGCAGCTCTGAAGTCTAGCAGAACTGACCTCTGGCTCCGAAGACTGTGGGTTCAAAGCCAACGAAGCTTTTCAGTAGAGGATCTTTTGACTGTGCAACTTTGGATGGCAAGGGAAAAATCAGGGGCTGGGTCTGTTGCTGTATGGATCCTCGAGCCCTGACCCTGGACCCTGACCCCATCAACTTGAGATCCCAGGCCAAGAACCCTGACCAAGACCTCAGAACTGTTCTGGCCCTGGTTCCCTCCTGGTCATTGGTGGTTTAGATGCTGACATTGCCCCTCCTGCAGACTCCCACTGTCTGTGTGACAGAAGACCTATACCAATTGGCCTATCCTGAGGGCACCACAAGCAGCTGAAGGGTTAACTGGGTGATGACCAGGAGAATTGATGGAAGCTGCAGGAAGGGGGCTGGCCATTCAAAGCTTCTTCAATCCAGAGTGCACGTGTGGCTGGAATTCACTTACCATCGAGCTGTTGTGCACCAAGGGGATTTGGATCAATGGCAGAGATTGTATATCCCAGCTCAGGAGAGTACACATCAGGGTAGGTCAGGGCAGCAATTGAGGGGGCTGGGCAGCCCTTAATACTCAGCTGGCAGCCCTACACAGCCTCCATATTGAGGGGTAGGGGTTACGGATGGTCACCTCAGACAGCACACCCACACTGAGGGGAGGAGCACAGTAGGTGAGCTCAGTCTAGAGCCTCCTGAAAGATTGTGGATTAGTTGGGATTGAGGGCACAATTCTGTCCCAGCATTCCTTCAGCACTGACCCTGACCCCATTGCACTGTGAGTTCCAGTCACCCTCTGGACAAGCTCAAAGACCTGAACTCAGATTGTAACACAACAGCAGATGAGCCTATCTCCCTGGGTCCCCTATACCAAGCTCCGTGATAGGTCTCCCTCCCAGAACCCTGACTGGGTACCCTCTACCTCTGAGCCCTGGATGGAGGCCCCATCTCTCCAGTGCTCTGACTGGGACCCCTCTCCCCAGGACCCTGACTGTGTCCCCTCTCCCTGGAGGTCTCTCCAGTGCCCTGACTGGATCCCCTCTCTTCAGGATCCTGACTGTGACAATTTCCTCTCCAGGGGTCCTGACTATGTCCCCTCTTTCTGGAACCCCTCTCCTGACTAGGACTGAATGTCTTTCCTAAATCTCAAGGTGCTTTCTTTGAAGAAGAGCCAGGAAGCTCTCCACAATATCTCAACCCAAAGCCCACCCCTCGACTGGCATGGGCTTGGTGGTGGAATCTTGCAACATTTACTACACTATGAGCATACTTCACCGACCCATCACAGGCTGTGGGAAGCATGGGGTGTCTGCAGCTGTGGTTGGTGCCTGCAGCTGTGGTTGGTGCCTGGGGACGCTGGGCCTGCACTTCGTTGGTGCACACCATTGACCCAGAACTAGTCCCTTCCCTGTGGGTCAGCCACGAGGTTCAGGAACCAGAATCGACAAGCACCACCCCCCTTCCAACCAACCATTCAGACCCATGTCCATTAGCAGCAGTGAGATATCTTTGATCCTTTCTATAAATGTCCAAATGCTACTGATCTTTGGATCAATTCTGCATGAGTACAAATTCTATACACTGTAGACAATGCTTTTAATTTTATTCATTTATATCTTCATAACAAAAGCTTTTAAAATGTCTCTTAAGTAAATCGAGATAGAATGTCATAATCTAATTCTCTGACTGCTTGAGAGATGTTATTGATTTCAGGTTAGGAGTAAATGGTTTTGGGACTGTAAAGAGCACTGTGGTTTATTAATTGGAAAGATGCTAATTACCTTGTTGTCTTCCTGTCTATTGGTTCGGTTCCAAAATTTGGGCAGTAAATCCTCACTCCCATGTCCTAGAGCCCATCATCAGCTCCCAGTGACAAACACAAGCACCACATCAACCACCACCAAAGTAAATACTTCAGACTCCAACACGTTCGATGAGGGTTTACACTTTATTAATAATCTGTTATTTTTCTCATTTTCAGAAAGAGCTTTAAAAACAATAATTTTGGCATCTGGCCAATAACAGGGTTTTTCCAAACCTAGCTGAGTGGGTGAGTCTGAGATGATTCAGGAATGGTGTGAGTCACCTGCTGGGTCTTAGATTCTGAGCTGGTGAGGGCAGACTTATCAACAGCAGCAGACCCCAGAACACTGGCACTGACTGTCCATGACATGGAACCATCTCTGCAGTAACCCCAGACAGAGTTCCCCAGGGACAGCCACCATCTCTTTTATTTTGAATATTTTATTTTTATTTTCAAAGACTAGTACAATTCCAAACAAATAACACCATCTCTTTCAGCAATAGTATATAACATACAGAGTCTAGTTTTTCCCTACCCTTCTCCCCTTCCTCCCATACCCTAATGCAACAAAGAAAAGATTATATAAATTAAACAAATACAAAAAAACAAATATTGGTAAAGTCACAAATGCTTAAGGGAACAAGAAAAACCTAAATAAACCTAAAATAAAAAAGATAAGGAACAAAATACAAAAGCATCTTATCTGCAGCACGACCCACTTCTTTGATCTCAATCATTTCACAAGTGGCATGGATTGTTGCTTTTCCTTTATTCAGAAGGGATAGAATTATATCTGCATACTAATGTGTTGTAGATGGGGATGCCGCACCCTAATGAATGTGCCATATTTCCTCCTTACATTGTACGTGATTTTCTCCAGGGGAATGCAAGCCTGCGTTTCCATATTCCATCGTGTAATTTTTAGTTGGGAGTCAGACTTCCATGTGACCGCTATACAGTTCCTGGCTACTGACAAGGTGACCTTCACAAACTGAATTTGGTATCTGGACAGTTTCAAACTCTTATCCATAATGTGCACAGTGCCCAGAAGAGATCCTAACTTTTGTACACAGTGCCCAGGCAAGATCCCAGCATTTGTACACAGTTCCCAGGCAAGATCCCAGTATTTGTACACAGTGCCCAGAGGAAATCCCAACTTTTGTACACGGTGCCCAGTTGAGATCCCAGAGTTTGTAGACAGTCCCTGGTCAAGATTCCAGCAATTATACACAGTCCCTAGACATGATCCCAGCATTTGTTCACAGTCCCCTGGCAAGATCCTAGCATTTGTACATAGTATAAAGGAATGGAATACATGGGGTGTTGGTCTCATTGAAGCAAGTCCTCATTAGGCATCACTGTGTGAGCTTTCTGCATGTCCAGGTCTAAACCCGGAGGCTGGAGGGTACCACATGAAGGGGAGGTGAATTGTCATGCACAAGATGAGAAGGAGCATGGACCTTGGGGCCACTCCGCCAGGTTTATCCCCATCAAGCCCCAATTGCCCCAGTCCACTCTTTAACGCCCCCATGGTAAAGACTGGAGTGAGCCCGCGAGCCAGGATCCTCCCGTTCTCAAATTTTAGGCAGTCTGCCCTGGTCAGGTTGGAACCATGGGTTGAGGGGGGAGCGAGTGTTCCCAAAAGTTGTTTACTTTCTATCCACTGGCAAGCAGTTTAACGTTTTTCCCTCAGTCTTTAACTGCAGGAGAGGATTCATTGATCGAACCTGAGCCCTTTAAGTAAACAAAACATAAAGTTAATGAAAAGCAGGACAGGTACTGGAGATTTCATTATCCCGATTTACATCAGCTGGCTCCATTTATCTCCAAGGATTTTTGAAAGCTAAGATTTCCCAGGGATTTGTATCAGCAGTGATTCTCATTAAGTATACAATTTGTGGCTAATGTTCTGAGGAATGTAAGTCACTAATGGATCCTCAGTCTGAGTGCATTCAAGGCCTGGCTCACAGAGGGAGAGATGGCTGTCAGTGGACAAAAGGAAGTTCCAGGGCTGAATGGTCTCCCTATACTCTCTTTTCATCTGTTCTGCTCATGTTGCCTGGGGACTGTGTACAAACATTAGGATCTTGCCTGGGGACTATGTACAATTGCTGGGCTCTTGCCCACGGACAGTGTACAAACACTGGAGATTGTTTACAATCATTGGGATCCTATTACTTCAAGAGCCCAGATTTAAGAAGTTGTGACTTTTTCCCTGGATCGGGGTAATGTGGGAGATGGCAGAGATAGCAGCAGGCAGTGAGGACTGCAGGAACAAGGTGCAATGGGAAGGAGTTGGATTGGATCTGTGGTGGTAGAAGCTGGAGTGAGTTGGAGTAGGTAAAGGATGTGAACAAAGACATGAGCTGTTGGGGGAAACCTGAACAGAGGCATGGCTTGGAGTGAAGAATAATCCTGTCTAGAGGTCCTGCTGACTCCTCCCCTTTTACTGCAGGCTTCTTCTGTGCCTTCTCTGGAAATCAGAAATGCCTCTTACAGTCCCTGGTGCTGTAGGCAAGACTCAATGGAGTTCCCAGTGTTAGAGGGTTTGCTTGTCAACATAATGTTACAAGCAGGGCTCACTGGAGTCCCCAGTGTTACAGGCAAGGTGGAAAGGTTAATTGGAGTCCCCAGTGTTAGAGCTGGTGTTCACTTGTGAACAGTGCTGCAGGCAGGGTTCACTGAAGTCACCATTGTTACAGGAAGGGTTCACTGCTGAACGCAGCTGCAGGCAGGGCTTACAGTGGTCTCTACCATGGCCCAGTGGCCGATAGGTCCAAGCTCCTGATGCCAGGCCAGGGTGGAGAACATGGTAAACCCTCACCCTGAACTTGCCATCTACAGGACTGAGCCTCCTTCACAGGTCTCCACTCAACCCTGCCAACCCACTGGAGCAAGCCTCCATTGTGACTCCCACCCTGGTCCCAGCGGCTCACAGGAGTGAGCCTCCATCACGAACTCTCACCCTTGTCCCAGTGGCTCACAAAACCGAGCTGCTGTCATACACGGTATCTCTCTCTCTATGGCCCCTCACCTTCTCCCTTCACCCTCTGACTTCCCTAACCCTCTCCCTCCCTTGCATCCTTCCTATCCTCCTACCCTCCACCTCCTGATCCACCCCCGACACCTCCACCTCATTGACTCTTTCCCCCAAACCCTACCTAGTCTTCACCATCCCCTCCGACCTTCCCTTCTCGGAGACGGAATGCTCTGTCTTCAGTAGAGGCCTCACCTTTGACCCTCTTCACCATCACCTCAATGAGCTCCATGCATGCCAAGATACTGAACTCTTCTTCCATCGGCTCTGTATCCATGCCCACTTCTACAACCACCCCCATTACAGACCCTTTCACCTGCCTTAAACCTTGTTTCTCCTCCTGGACACCTTGTCCTGGCCTTCTGCCTGCTCTGGACCTTGATATTTCCAACTACCGCTAAGACATCTCAACTTCACCACTCCCCCTACTCATTCCAATCTCACCCCCTTGGAACCCCTGACCCTCCACTCTCACCGCACTAATCCCAACCTCACCATCAAACCCGCAGACAATGGTGGCACTGTTGTGGTCTGGCACACTGACCTCTATCTGGCTGAAGCCAGACAACAGTTCAGACATCTCTACTTACTTACCCCTCCAATAAAACCCCACAAAAACTAATCAAACCACTGTATCACTCACCATCTCTGAACCCATCACTTCTGGTCACCTCCCTAGCACAGCCTCCAACCTTATTGTTTCCCAGCCCTGCACTATCCATTTCTTCTACCCAAGATACACAAACTCAATTGTTCCGGCAGACCAATCGGTTCCACGTGTTCCTGCCCCACTGAACTGGTATCCTCATACCTCAACTCCATTTTGTCCCCCTGGTCCAATTCCTCCCCACCTATCTCCAGGACACTTCACACACCCTCCATCAGTTCAACAGCTTCCAGTTCCATGAACTTGACTGCTTCATCTTTACTTTGGACTTCCAATCCCTATACACCTCCATCCCTCATCTCAAAGCCCTTCATTTCTTTCTCTACAATAGACCCAACCAGTCTCCCTCCACCACTACACTCCTCCAGCTAGCAGAATGTATCCTCACCCTCAATAACCTCCTTTGACTCATCCCACTTTCTCCACAAAGGGGTAGCCATGGGTACCCGCATGGGCCCCAACTATGCCAACCTTTTTGGTGGCTACATAGAGCAGTCCATGCTACAAGCCTACACAAGCAAGACCCCTCAAATCTTCTTCTGCTTACATTGACCACTACTTTGGTGCTGCCTCATGCACACATGTTGAGCTTGTTAACTTTATCTGCTTTGCTGCCAACTTCCACCTTGACCTCAAATTCACTTGGTCCATCTCTAGCAACACTCTCCCTTTTCTTGATCTCTCTGACTCCATCTTGTGAGACAAGCTCTCAACAGATCTTTTACAAACTCCCCAACTTCCACAGCTATCTCAACTATACCTCTTCGCACACTGTTTTCTGTAAGGATTGCATTCCTTTCACTCAATTCCTCCATCTCCCAGGATGATGTCTTCCATGGAAGATTATTAAAGATGTTTTCCTTCTTCAAACAATGTGGTTTCCCCTCCTACCACCATCAACTCAGCCCTCATCCACATATCCTCCATTATCTGCACATCTGCCCTGGTCCGCTCCAATCCCAGGCACAATAAGGACAAGATTCCCCTTGTCCTCACCTACTAACTCACCAGCCTCTGCATCCAACATATCCTCCTTCACCTTTTCTGCCACCTCCTATGTAATCCCACCACCAGACATATATTTCCCCCTCCTCCCCTCTCCACTTTCTGCAGGATTGCTCCCTCCATGATTCGGTCCACCAATCACTCCCTTGGCACCTATTCCTGTGAATAGAACATTACATCACAGTATAGGCCTTTTGGACCTCAATGTAGTGCTGACCTATATATTCCTACCAAAAAATACTAAACGTAACCCTCTATTTTTCTTTCATCTATGTGCCTATCTAAGAGTCTCTTAAATGCCCCAATGTTTCAGCTTGCTGATGCTTCACTTGCACCTACACCTCCTCTCTCACTACCATTCAGGGCCCCATACTTCACTTGTGAATCTGTAGGGGTCATCTACTGCATTGTGGTCTCCTCTACATTGGAGAGGCTAGACGAAGACTGGGAGATTGCTTAGTTGAGAACCTCATCTCTGTCTGCTGCAATAATGTGGATCTCCCAGTGGCCACGCATTTCAATTCCTTGCCCCATTCCCTTGCTGACATTTCTGTCCATGGTCTCATACACTGCCAGACTGAGACCACCCAGAAATTGGAGTAACACCTCCAACTGGATGGCATTAATAACGAGGTTCTGTTAGAATCCTCCCCACCTTCTTCCCCCATCCCTTTCCTCTCACTCTCTCACTCCCCTTTTCCCTCTGTCTCCTTTCACAGAGCCAAAATCAACTCTCACCATTCCTCATATCATATCCACACCTTTTGACTATTGGTCTGATCTCCTCCCCCTCCCATTCTTCCTCCTTTCTTTCCCTAGTCTTTCATTTTTTTTCACTCGTACCTTGAGGGAGGGCTCAGCCCCAAAACATTGGTAATATATCTTTACCTCCTATGGATGCTGAAAGACTGGCTGAATTTCCCTAGCATTTCTATGTTTTGTTTACAGGTGAACACAGTGTGGGGTCTGAAGGACACTGCTTTCACCATAACATCTTTAATTAGTTGATGGGGGCATGTAAAGCCATAATACTAGTTAGAATGTGGTGTGCACTCACACTGGGCTGTGCTGGTCTGGCGGCCAGCCATTTGTAAATCCCCTGAAGATGTTATCATGGTTGGGAGCTCTACAGCTGTGTGAGCTGATCAGGTGATGGCTTTACTTTCTACCCTGAGCTTTCGAGAGCTCGTGTCTATTTAACTATATTTGGACAGGACAACAAGGTCTTAATGTCAGGTGTTAGGTTTCCAGTGTACCAAATGGGTGCCTGTGAGTTTCTCTGAAAATCAATTTTCTTAAGTGGTTTGTTTCTTTATCCAAGAGAAGGAAGGATCTCAGCTGAAATCGAAGCATCACTCAGTTTAGATTCCCTTCCAGATAAATGCAGCCCTAAGCTCAATGATTTATATTCAATGGCCCAAACCACTCCTGGAACAACGTGACACTAACTGGCTCTCAGCAAGTACTGGCTATTGCTGTAAAGGTTGGCGTAGTTTGCCCATCCTTAATTGCCCTTGAGAAGGTGGGGGTGAGTTGCCTTCATTGTCATTCAGGAGAACGAGCTGCCCCAGTAGGAGGAAGTTCCAGAATTTAAATTTGGTGGTGATCTCAGGTTCCACATTCCGCAGACAGGGAACCGTCCCGGATTCCAGACTCCATAAACAGGGAACTGTCCCAGTTTCAGACCTCCCAGATAGGGAAACCATCCCAGGTTCCAGACCCTACAGATGGGTCCTCCCTGCATGCTAAACCCTGTACCTCTTCAGTATCACGACTGCGCCCTTCAACAAGAATCTAATGAATGGATGTCAAGTTGACCCAGTCTGTCCCCATCCCATTGTCCCTGGAGCTAGTCTGGCCAACATACACTACACTCCATCTGCCCCAAGGAAATTCTTCCCTGGGTCAGGAGACCAAGACCAAGGACTTGCTACTCTTATTCACAGACTTGATGGGACCAAGTCTACCAGGTGTGGTCTCACCATGGTTGGTACTATAGTAGCAAGATCTCGCTTCTCCTGGAGACACATGGAGAATGGCAGATGCTAGTATCTAGAGCAACACACAGTCTGCTGGAGAGCTCAGTGTGTTGAGCAGCATCAGTGGGACATAAAAAGAGGTCAACCTGAAATGTCGGCATCCTTTATCTCTTGAAGATGCTGCAATACCCGCTGAGTTTTCCCTCTCTGGTGTCAAAATCATAAAGGACCTCAATCTCCTTGGTCACAACCTCTTCTCACTGTTACTTTTGGGGAGGTGTTGCAGAAGCTCAAGGTCCAGCACCTCATGATTCAAGAACAGGTTCTTTCCAATAGCTATAAAGCTCTTTTACGTCCCCTTGTTACATGAATCAGGGACTGCTCCTACACCATAAAAGGTCTATCTGCACTAATACAAGTCACTTTATTTGGGACGAGGATTACTGTGAATATATATATTTTTTATCTATCTAATGTATTCATTGTCCCTTTTAATTTCAATTCATTTACTATTATAGTTTCTGTTTGGCTGCAGCAAGTAAGAATTTTGGGGCAATCTCACGATCAGCATCATTATGGGGAACTGGAAAAGAAGAGGTGTCTGCGGGATGAGGGGGTGGAAAGTAAGGGGGTCTGGATTCTTTCTGGCAAAACACAGCTGCTACCTCCTCTCCAGCCTCCCCTGTGATGAGACACAAGTCTGCCTGCACAAGTGCAGATCCCAGATCCAACTGAGGCACAGCCAGAGAAGAATCAGGTGCCTAAGGGTGCTGGGGACACAGTGAAAACCTGGGTGATGCAAGAGAGCCAGGAATGGGGTGCCCATTCCCAGATACCTGACTGGAAGAAGCCCCTCTGCTGATCCCAGGGGTGGGAGCAGCCGCAAGCCTGTTTGGTGGTCTAACCCTGTGTCAGCCGGGGATTGGCCAGGATTAGCCTGGCATTTCCAGGGGGCCACGCCTGTCTCCTTCTCAGTCCAAAGGTGAGGCAAGCTGTCCTCGCGGGGATTGTGATGCCATTCTCACCTGTCTGTCTGGTCCGCATTGTCCGTTCAAAGGCTTATCCCTTTCAGGAGGCCGCCTGGGATTAGCCTACTGATCCTGACGACCAGTCACAAACCCTCACGCTCAGTCAGAAAGTCAAGGCTCCTGCATATAATCCCTGCCATAGCACACAGACCTACTCCTCTACCTGCAGCTCGAGGAGTTGGGTGTCAAGGAGAAAATCAAAGGGGATCACAGTTAGTGTAGTGGTCAGTACAACACAATTATTGTGCCAGTGACCAGGGTTTGAATCTGGGGCTATATGTAAGGATTTTGTACATTCTCCTCATACTTGTGTGGGTTTCCAATAGGTGCTCCAGTTTCCTACCATGTTAAATTAAATCTAAATAAAAGAACTGCTGCCATGTTGGCTCTAAAGCTCAGAGAGGTTCATTATCTCTGAGAAGATCAGCCACACAGGCTGGGGTAGATAATACCCAGCCCCAGTGAACATACTCAGTTACAAGAATTGAGTGGAGTTTTCCCTCCAGATGGCTGAGGAAGCTCCTCACGGAGCACACATGCAGTGTGAGGGAGCTCCTCACAAAACACACACAGGGTGAGGGATCTCCTCACAGAGTGCGTGCTTACACACGCGCGCTCTTACACACACACACACACACAGTGGATAATCAATGAAGTAACTTGCCTTCAAGCTGATGAAGGAGATTTGTAGACTGCACAGTGAATCACTTAGCTACAGATCAGCACTCAACTCTGCATCTCAATGAAGATTAATGACCCTTAATTGTAAATTATTCAATATTTATGTTAACTATTTGCTTTCTTTAACACATGTAAATGGCTAAAATCTGTCTGTGACTTAGAAAAATCCCTGACTGTTCGTGACTGGGGCAGCTCCCTCACTGTCCGTAACTGGGCCAGTTCCATTACCTTTGCGGATCTCCTCGCTCAACCCGGAGTCTTGGTGTGTAATCCAGCTACAGGTGCCTTTAATATTCTTTGACTGGAAATTTGTTCATCTCATACCTCTACTTTCTGTTGAACCGTGAATTATTTAGAGGCCAATCAGCCCATCAAGATGATTCCATCATGACTGATCATCCTCAGCTGCCACCATTTTCTCCACAGATCGATATAATTGCTTCTCCTGCCTTGGCCATGATGGTTGGCCATTCCACAGAATCAAAATCAGACCAGAATAGTTGTTACAAACATGTGACAAAATTTGTTTTGTGGTCGCCGTCCAGATGCAAAATTGCTATAAATTTTATTTTTTAAAAATAAAAGAATTTGTGCAAAAGAACATGAGGATGAACATTCATTCAGAAATCTGATGGTGCAGGGGAAGAAGCTGATTTTGTATCATTGGGTGTTCGTCTTCAGGCTCCTGTACCTCCTTTCTGATGGTAGCAGTGAAAAGAGGGCTTGGCCTGGGTGGTGAGGTTCCTTGATAATGGAGGCTGCTATGTTGAGACACCACCTCTTATAGATGCCCTTGATGGAGGAAGGTGCGCTGGCCGATTTCACAACCCTCTGCATCATTGGGACCTCCATACCAGACAGTGATGCAACCAGTGAGAATCCTCTCCATGGTACACCTGTAGAAATTTGCAAGTCTTTGGTGAGGGTCAGAACTGTTATTCTCATTGCCATTTGAAAAACTGCTCTACCCATGTATGAAAAATGATGCAAATCTATTTTATCCACCTTGCCTGATACCACTTCTTGTAAATGTCCTTGATGGAGTGAAGACCATGATGGCACTGGCCGAGTTCAGAACTGTCGTTTTTTTCCTATCCTGTGTATTGGGACCTCCATACCAGACAGTGATGCAACCAGTCAGAATGCTTTCCATGGTACACCTGTAGAAATTTGCAAGAGTCTTTGGAGATATGCCTCCTCTTCATGAAGAAAAGCCACTGATGAGCCTTCTTCATGACTGCATCAACATGGAGCTCCTAGGATTGATCTTCAAAGATGCTGACACCCAGGAATTTGAAGTTCTTAATCGTAAACCCACCGCTAACCCCTCAATGATGACTGGTTTGTTTTCACTCTCCTGAAGTGCACAATCAGTTCTTTAGTTTTGCTGATGTTGAGTGCAAGATGTTGTGGCACCATTTAACCAGGTGATCTATCTCACTCTTATACACTTCCTCATTGCTGACTGTGATTCTGCCGGTAACTGTGATGTGTTTCACCAATCCATGTACAGATAGCTTCTGATTTCTAAAGAGCTCCAAATGACATTTCACCGGGATGTCACTGGGACAGGATGGCAGGGAAAGGTTTAGTAGATTGGCTCTTTATTCCCTGGAGCAAAGGATGCTGAGGGTGAAACTTGGTGAGGTTTATAACATCATGAGGGCATGAATCAAGTGAATGCTCACCATTTATTTCCCAGAGTAGATGATTCCAGAACTTGAACACAAGTTGTAATATGGGGGGGGGGGGTTAGATTTAAGGGGGCAACACTTTTGCTCTGAAGTTGATCTGTATCTCCCAG
This sequence comes from Narcine bancroftii, assembly GCF_036971445.1. NCBI lineage: Eukaryota > Metazoa > Chordata > Chondrichthyes > Torpediniformes > Narcinidae > Narcine > Narcine bancroftii. Next base: position 277,098,617 of record NC_091470.1, read on the forward strand.
AGAGAGCTGTAAAGTGGGTTCAATTAGTGTGTTTAAAAGACATTTGGACAAATATATGGATAGGAAAGGTTTACAATATGGACGAAATTCAGGCAAATGTGGTCAGCATGGTCAAGTTGGGCTGAAGGGCCTGCTCCTTGCTGTATGACTCTGTGACTCTATCCCAAGGCTGTGGGCCTTGCTTTGGAGCTGAGACCCATCTCACATCTTCTCTACCTAGTCCACGTGGAATTATACAGGGTTCCTCAGTCTTCCAGCCTTCAGTGCACACAGGATGAATCATTCCAATCTCTCCTCCAATGGCAGTTCAGTGGCCTTGCCAAAGACCAGTGGAATTTTCACCAAGACGTTCTCAGCTTCCCAACTTCTAATGTAACTGAACACATTACCTTCAGTGCACAAAGACACCCTTTCCCCAACCTACCCCCTCCACCCAGCCTAGAAGCAGCACCACGCTGGACACTCATAATCGTTACATCTCCTTGGTCCCTTACACTGCTTTCCATCTCTGTAATCTATTCTGGTCCTTAGTCCCTCTCTATGTCTGTAGCCCCTCCATCCCCTATATCCCTCTCTATATAATCTATTGTGTTGCACAGATCTATTGGATAAGTGAATTGCCCTGCGCCTGTGTTGAGCAGATCTGTTGAATTGGCGAACTGCTCTGGGACTGTGATGCATAGATCTGTTGGATTAATGAATTGCCCTGCGCCTGTGTTGAGCAGATCTGTTGAATTGGCGAACTGCTCTGGGACTGTGATGCATAGATCTGTTGGATTAAACTGCTCTGGGCCTGCGTTGCACAGATCTGTGGAATGGGTGAACTCCCCAGGCCTGCGCTATGCAGATCTGTTAAACAACTAGAATCCAATGCGACCCAGCAACGCAGGGCTTAAAGAGGCATGGGATTTCTCAGAGAAGATGGTGTTATTTCCCAGGAAGGCAAAATGCCAGGGTCAGAAGCAACCTGCTGATACACAGCTTGTTCCCCCCACTCACTGCTGGTGTCCACCTGTCAATGTGATTGGAGAGATATTGTTAGCATTAAATTTACCATTTACATTTCATTGTTGACATAATTGAAGGATGGGTGCTCTTATGAAGATTAAACTTGTGGTTCTCATGGGCAGCAGTAACCCTGTTAAAATGTAATGAGATTTTTTATGCGTCTTGTTTTGATTTTTATTAAATAGAATAAGGGAATGAGTAATTCCATGAGTCTGGACTCCGACAGAAGGTTATTGATAGCTCTGTGTACAATGGGCCTCTCAATCCAACCTTTAATGGTTTAATAATGCATTATACTCCAACCTAAAATACTTTTTACTCGAGTGCTTATTGTGATTATTGAAAACACCTGGATCAACCATTTATCACGGTCCCACGCAAAAAGGTCCATCTATCATTAGTCTGTCATATGCTCCTAATTCAGTTAACCCAGAGTGCTCGATGCCCACATATTAATGGGCCCGGTTAACAGTGCCCACACATTAACAGGGTTAGTTAACCAGTGTTGACATGGTAACAAGGTTGGTTTAGCAAAAGAGTATATGCTCTGGGAGGGGCAGTACTGAGGGAGGGTTACTGTGGGAGGAACAGTACTGAGGGGGGCAGGGTCATTCTGGGAGGAGCAGTACTGAGGGAGGTCACTCTGGGAGGGACAGTACTGAGGGAGTGCTGGATAGTGTGGGTACTGAGAGACCAAGGAGGAAGTCCAGCTGTGTGGCTGTCATGTTGGGGAGGGAGCATTGGGACACACCAAAGGGGCCAGGAGTGGGCAGGAATCTGTGTGCCATGCCGGGGCTGGGGTTAGGCACAGGAGCTGAGTCTGAGAGGATGGCCAGCAGGGAGAGGGGATCTGCAAACAGCCGGGTGCATAATTAGATTGCCCGTCAGGACTGGAAGGAGAGTGAAAGATCAAAGATAAAAGGAATTTGATTGGATAAAAGCCAATTACCAGAAGCCAAAAGGGACTGGGCTGGAGAAAATGGAAAGTTATATTGTTAAATAAGACAATGGGGCTAGCTCTAAAGCTGATGGTGTGCCGGGTGAGAGGGGAAGTGGACAGGCTCCCCCCCCATCTGGCTGCAGGACAGGGGGAGGAACAGCATTGTGCTAGAGGGAGTGGTGGGACAGAGAAAGCCCAGAAGGTGGGGGGAGAAGGAGGGTCAGTGAAGAGGGTGACGTGAGGGAGAGGGTCAGTGAAGAGTGGGTGAGGGGAGAGTCGGTTAAGAGTAGGTTTGGGGGAGGGTCAGTGAAGAGCAGGTGAGGAGGTGGGTCGGTGAAGAGTGGGTGAAGGGGAGGATCAATGAAGAGTGGGTGGGGGGGGGTTCGGTGAAGATTGGGGAAGGGTCCGTGATGAGTGGGTGAGGATCTATGAAGTTTTGGTGATGGGGTTCAGTGAAGAGTGTGTGAGAGGGTGGATTGGTGAAATTACAGTGATGTTTGAAGAGTGAAGATGTGCTCCCCTCCTTCCACCATCCTCCACCTTCTCATACAGGTGGTTGAGACCCGAATAGTGCCTGGTGCTGTGATGTTGGACTGTTGTGAACCCTCCATGTCGATGCAATCACGAAGAAGGTTTGCCAGCGGCTTACTTTGTGAGGTGTTTGAGGAGATTCTGTTTGTCATCGAAGACTCTTGGAGAGCATTCTGGCTGGCTATATCACCCCCTGATATGGAAGCGTCAACTCTCAGGACAAGAATAAATTCCAGACGGTTGTTAACTCAGCCTGCAACATCACAGGCATCAAACTTCACTCCATCAAGGACATCTACAGGAAGTGGTGTCTTTAAGAAAAGCAGCCTCTATCCTCAAAGAGCCCCACGACCCAGGCCATATCCTCTTCACTGTCCTATCATCGGGGAAAAGGTACAGGAGCTTAAAAACGAGCACTCAACAGCACAAGGACATCTTCCTGCTGCCATCAGATTCCTGAACAATCAACAATCAAAGACATTGCCTTACTTTTCATGCACTATTTTGATTTTAAAAATTTATTTTTGTAAACATGGTTTATATGAATGCACTGTGATGCAAAACACTGAATTTTGTGACTTGTACATGAGAATAAATTCTGATTCCGATTCTGTTAATGACCTGGTTACACCAACAAATGTGTCTGATGAAATTCAGCTCAGGGTAAGAACTAGGATGTTGAACAGAGAATCAGTAACAAACCAATTGTGTTGAAGTGTATGAATCTTGCAAAGGGCTAATCCCAAAAGACAGATCTCCTCTCATCCAGGGTCACATTAGTCCCCCAGACCTCATCCCACTCCCACCCAGAAGCAAGCAAGCTCCAGTGTTTTGAGGACAGCACTCTGAAAGTGGCAGAGTGGGGGCAGCCTCACAGTATCTCTGAACACAAGAGAGAGGGAGGAACCTCTTAGGCGGGAGGGGCTCCTGGATAGCATAGGGATCCCATCAGACTAATGGGAACGAGCAGTGAGGATCTGCTGGTGACTCCACACTATCACAGAAACATCGCATAGGATGTCCTAGGAGTGTTATCAGTCAGAGCTTGGCACGAAGTCGCATGAGTTGACAATGACACAGTTCCATTGGCTATATTGGACTGCAGAACTAAACTGAAGTTCAGAGAGAAGGGTAGGAGGTGGATTGAAGGAATTCCAGAGTTTAGGTTGAGGTCAGTGAGAGTCAGTATAGGTCAGTGGGGCTGGTGCAGGTTGGTGTGGATCAGTACTGGCCAGTGTGGGTCAGTGGAGAAGGTTGGGTCAGTCTGGGTCATTATGGGTTCGTGCAGGTCTGTGGGGAGGGTTGGGTCAGTGTGTGTCATTGCAGGTAAGTAGAGAGAGTTGGGTCAATGTAGGTCATTTTGGGTTAGGGTGGGTCATTTTGGGTTAGTGTGAGTTAGTGTGTATTGCTGTGGACATTGTGATCAGTGTGGGAAACTGAATGGTGTCAAGATAGATAAGTGTCCCAGAACAGATGGATTGTACCCTCGTGATTTGAAAGAAGTAGCTATAGTGATTGTGGAAGCATTAGTAATGATCTTCCAAGAATCAATAGATTCTGGCATGGTTCTGGAGGACTGGAAAATTGCAATGGTCATTCCGCTATTTAAAAAGGGAGGGAGACAACAGAAAGGAAATTATAGACCTGTTAGCCCAACACCAGTGATTGGAAAGTTGTTGGAATCTATAGTCAAGGATAAGGTTATGCAGTACCTGGAGGTGCATGACAAGAGGCCAAAGTCACCATGGTTTCCTTCAGGGAAAATCTTGCCTGACAAACCTACTGCAATATTTTGTGGAAACCACACACAGGCTAAAGGAAATGCAGTGGATGTTGTATATTTGGGTTTTTCAAAAGGCCTTTGAGAAGGTGCTGCACATGAGGCTATTTATTAAGATGAGAGCCAATGGAGTTATAGGTAAAATACTAGCATGTGTAGAGCATTGGCTGATCAGCAGGAAACAGTGAGTGGGAATAAAGGGATCCTATTCTGGTACTGGTTACTGGCGGTGTTCTTCAGGGCTTGATGTTGGGGTCATTTCTTTTTATCTTGTATGTTAATGACCTGGATTGCAGGTTAAACGGCTTTGAAGTTGTTTGCAAATGATACAAAGATAGGTGGAGAGAGACTTAGATTCAGAGAATGGTCAAAGAAGTGGCAAATGCAATACAATGTTGGAAAGTGTCTGGTCATGCACTTTGGTAGAGGGAGAAAATTCAAAATTTGTGGTGCAAAGGGACTTGGAATTGCTCCTGCAGGATACCCTTCAAGTGGTAAAGAAGGCAATACAATGTTGGCATTCATATCTAGAGGAATAGGATACAAGAGCAGGGATGTGATGTTGAACTTTATAAGGCACTGGTGAGGTCTCACTTGCAGTACAGGGTACAGTTTTTAAGAAAGGATGTGCATGTTAGAAGATTCACAAGAATGATTCCTGGAATGAAGGGATTAGCATATGAGGAACATTTGATGGCTCTTGGACTGTACTCCTTGGAGTTCAGAAGAATGAGAGGGGCTTCATAGAAACATATTGAATGTTGAAAGACCTGGACAGGGTGGATGTAGGGAGATCATTTCCCATGGAAGGAGAGCCTTGGATAAGAAGGCAGAACTTCAGGATTGAAGTGTGCCCATTTAAAACAGACATGGAGGAATTTCTTTAGCCAGAGAGTGGTGAACCTCTGAAATTTGCTACCATGGGTGGCTGAGGAGGCCAAGATGCTGGGCGTATTTAAGGCAGAGATTGACAGGTATCTGAAATAGTCAGAATATGAAAGGTTATGGGGAAAACATAGGGGAGTGGGGCTGAATGGATCAGCTCATGATGGAATGGCAAAGCAGACTCGATGGGCCAAATGGCCTACTCTACTCCTCTATCTGATGGTCACACTGTTAGGTCAGTGTGAGAACTAGATATGGGTCTGGGCAAGTTGTTCAGTGTGAGCATGTACCAAGAGAGACTGTGAAATCCACTCCAAGCTCGGCCCCAGATCCTCCCAACCTACGACAGGCTGCAGGTGCTGTGTGTGATGAGTCCAGCTTATCCACTCACACTGGGTCACCTCTCTAGGCTCTTTCAAACTGCAGCACCCGGGTAGCCCTCCTGAGACCCGGGTGCGATTACTGGGTCTTGGGTGCAGGGTGCAGGATTCAAATCGAAGGTGGACCTACCTGATAAATCTGCAACTTGGCACTCACCAGAAGTTCATGGTGTTCAGATGCAACTCTGCAGTGCTTAACATCACTGGAGTAAGCGGGTTGGCCGGGGAGGAGACCTAGGTAAGTTTAACTGGGGGGCCTGATTGGGTTCTGACGGGGTTAACTCGGTTGGACTCTTTCAAATTGCCATGTAAGTGGGTGCTAAACTGGCAAATTGCCTAATTAACCCCATTTTACACAGCAGTTTGATTTACTTTGGACAGTCTGGGCCCTCATTTGGACTGTGCTGGTTCCTTTGAGCCCTCTGGTGGACGATTCTCACAGACTATGCAACGCTTCTTGTAACGTGAACAGATCAGTGTGGTTGGTGAGAGCTCTCTCTGACCTCGTGGTCAGCGACCTATGGATACTTGTGCAGGCTTGGGTCAGTTCCACGCTGTTTGTGACTGCTCTGCAGCAGACTAACAGTTGGTTCCCTGCCATCTGTCCTGTGTGATGGCACATTTCAGGGCAAATACTGGCACGTTTAGTTCACGGTTGGACCAGAGATGGGGTTCAGGGCCGGATTAGGCCTGGACCAGGGTTGAAATGACTCAGTTAAATCCTGGTGTGAAGGGCTGGGTTGAATGGCCTGAAGCAGAGTCGGGGAAGCCTGTGTGTTGAGGACTGGTGGGAGGGTGCCCACATTTCCTGCTAGTTGATCCAGCCCCACAGCGGGGCAGGCAGGTGGGTCAGTGTGCTCAGGTAGCAGGGAATTAGATGGAGCGGTGAAGAAGTGAGGGGAATGCAGACTTCAATGTGGAGACTGTTCCAGTGGTTCCTCTCTGGAGGAGTTAACGGCGGATGAGAGCGTGCGGGGGCTCCAGAAATGGTCTTGTGATCCCATTCTGGCTGGGCTGAGCCTGTCATATGACCAGGGGCACAGGAGGGGAGCAGACGTTCGGCGCTGCTTGTTCGAGGGTGGGAAGTGGCCCTTGGACAGGGTCGGGGGCACCCCGTGTGACAGGGAAAGGGAGAGAGAGAGACGGGAGGGATTCCCTGGTGAAACAGGCAGGCACTGTTTAACCCCCGAAACGCCGCGTTGCTCTGGGGAGTTCAGGCATTTCATCTCCAGGGCTGACTCACAGCTCCCTTAGAGAGGAGTGGTGTACCAGACCCCTGCACAGTAAGATCACATAGCAGCGACCTGCTCGGGTCGGGCATCCCCGTTTTTCACTCTGCTTTGCAACCCGGGTCCTGGACACAGACGGACGGCAGGGCCGACGCACACCTCTCCAGGGCGGATAGGCTGAGGGTCAGGCGCGTTCCCGGGGGTGGGGGGGTTACCCCCCTGCGCCTGAGCAGAAGGATGAGGGAGGGGCAATCAGACTGTGTTCCTCTGACTGGCCCGAGGCTGAGCATCTATCTGCCTGAGGCTGGGATCCAGGTGCAGAGGATCAGGGCTGCACCTGACCCACGGCCACAAGATTCAGGGCACCCCTACCCCCTGCAGTTGGTCAGACTGCCTCCTAACCTCACTATTCCCCGAAAACTGCCTGTGAGAACTCCCTCACGGAATCTCCCTGTGGCCATAGATCTTTGGGGGTGGTGGTATTAAGCAGAAGGGTCGACTATGAGAATCAACCGCCTAGGCTGCCAACACATAGGGTGCAGGCGACCACGCTACAAATAATCTGTCCCTGACCCTCGATCTGGTGTCACCGGTCAGACTAGCTACCCAGGTGAAGTTCGGATCACTGCATTCATATATTCACAGTGCTGGGAGAGAGCCCTAGGATTTGCAAGCAGTGTATTGGTGGTGATGTTTTTGTACCTGCTACCCTTGATGGGAGAGGTGGGATGTTCGGGAGGTGCTGTCCGACCAGCCTGGGTGAGTGACTACAGACAGTTCAGACACAGGGCGCAGAGGGAGGGAGGGATTACAGAGGTGGATGCACATTGAATGTAGAGGATGTTTTGTCCGGCAATGGTGTTGAACTACTTGGCAAGCGGAGTGCACTGTGCCCTATTTCTGGAGTGCCTTGGGTGTAAGGAGATGCCAGTCTCTAACCTGCTCTTATAGCCACAGAATTTATGTGGCTGGTCCATTTGAGCTTCTGATTGGTGGTGGGTTCTTGCCATTGAATGTTGAGTGTAGGTGGTTGTACGATCTTCTTTTGGAGTGATCTGCCTGGGACTTGTGCAAATGTTACTTGTCACTGGCATGTGCTTGAATTTTTTTTTTAGTTCTTGCTGTGTGCAGACATGAACTGCTTCAGTTACTGAGGAGTTGTTAATGGAATTGAACATTGAGCATCTTCAGTGAACACCCAGCCCATGGCTGGCAACTGTTACAGAATATTTAGAGGTGGTTTGGGAGAAATTGTTAGAGCAGCTTGCACACACAAATTTTAAAACATTTTACAGGACTTTTGCAGAGTGCTTTTTGCAAGAGGCAACAAAGTATTGACAACAGCTTGCCTGGGAGACCATGTGATCTTTCCGGTCAGAGGAGAACAGTTTTGCTCTCAGAGAGGGAGGGTGTGAAACAGAGAGAGAGAGGAGACAGAAATCAGTTCAAGAAGGACAAGCTGGCAAACTTTGGAAGGCTGCTGGGTCGAAGGAGAAGATTGGCTATGTGAAAGGTGACCTGAAAGAAAGAGGATCATCTGGAGAACCCTGAAGGGGGCAAGTTTCATCACAACACAAGACTGATTGAGGAGGAATCAGTTGCAGATGTCCTGGAAAAGGAATCTCTTTCTGAAAACCAGCAAGAACCCTCCTGAGTGGTAACCATTTGCCTGTTAAGCACCAAAGACAGGTGAACTTTGTTAATGATAACTTCTGTGCACAGTAGAAGAATTGCCTGCAACCAGTGAGATTGGATTGTGATCCAAAGAACTTTTCTAATCTTTTTTTTAAATTTTTTATTTTTCACACCATAAACCACATTAACCATGATACATACTTTTTTCTTTTCAAATATATACAGTGCCATTTTCTCCCCCCCCTCCTCCCATCCCACCCTCCCTACCTCCCCCCTCCCGTCCATTTAAAGTACAAAATCTAGGATACATTAAACCAGTCAAACAATGTTGTCATTCAATAAAAATAAACAAGAAATTCCACTGAGTCAATTCTTTTCATTTCCTTCTCCTTTCGTTAATTTAGGTAGTGAATGTCCCCGGTAGGTTTTCGCTATTGTGTTTCATGTAAGGGTCCCATATTTGTTCAAATATTTCAATATTATTTCTTAAACTATATGTTATATTTTTTAATGGAATACATTTATTCATTTCTATATACCATTGTTGTATTTTCAAATTATCTTCCAATTTATAGGTTGACATAATACATTTTTTTGCTACGGCTAGAGCTATCTTAACAAATCTTTTTTGTGCATCATCCAAATCAATTCCAAATTCTTTGTTTTCTATGTTACTTAGGAGGAAGATCTCTGGATTCTTTGGTATATTGTTTTCTGTAGATTTATTTAATATTTGGTTTAGATCTTCCCAAAATTTTTCTACTTTCTCACATGCCCAGATTGCATGAATTGTTGTTCCCATTTCTTTTTTACATCGAAAACATCCATCAGATACTGTTGGGTCCCATTTATTTAACTTTTGAGGTGTAATGTATAGCCTGTGTATCCAGTTATATTGTATTATATGTAACCTCGTATTTATTGTATTTCTCATCGTTCCAGAACATAACTTCTCCCATGTTTCCTTTTTTATCTTTATATTTAAATCTTGTTCCCATTTTTGTTTAGTTTTACCATTTGTTTCCTCATTCTCCTTTTCTTGCAGTTTAATATACATATTTGTTATAAATCTTTTGATTATCATTGTATCTGTAATCACATATTCAAAGTTACTTCCCTCTGGTAAACTCAGACTGCTTCCTAATTTGCCCTTCAAGTAGGATCTCAATTGGTAATATGCCAGCACTGTATCTTGAGTTATATTGTATTTATCTTTCATTTGTTCAAAGGATAATAATCTATTTCCTGAAAAACAATTTTTTATTCTTTTGATCCCTTTTTTCTCCCATTCTCTAAAGGAAAGGTTATCTATTGTAAAAGGGAGTAACTTATTTTGCGTCAATATTAGTTTTGGTAATTGATAATTTGTTTTATTTCTTTCTACATGAACCTTCTTCCAAATATTGAGTAGATGATGTAATACTGGAGAACTTCTATGTTGTACCAATTTTTCATCCCATTTATATAATATGTGTTCAGGTATCTTTTCCCCTATTTTATCTAATTCTAATCTAGTCCAATCTGGCTTTTCCCTTGTTTGATAAAAATCTGATAGGTATCTTAATTGTGCGGCTCTATAATAATTTTTTAAAGTTTGGCACTTGTAAGCCTCCTTGTTTATACCATTCTGTTAATTTATCTAGTGCTATCCTCGGTTTCCCCCCTTTCCATAAAAATTTCCTTATTATTTTCTTTAACTCCTTGAAGAATTTCTCTGTCAGGTGTATTGGCAATGCCTGAAATAGGTATAATAGCCTTGGAAAAATGTTCATTTTAATACAGTTTATCCTTCCTATTAGTGTTAGTGGTAAATCTTTCCAATGCTCTAAATCGTCCTGTAATATTTTTTCATTAGTGGATAATAATTGAGTTTATATAGTTGGCCGAGATTTTTATTTATTTGTATACCTAAGTATCTTATTGCTTGCATTTGCCATCTGAATGGTGATTCCTTCTTAAATTTTGAGAAATCCGCATTATTCATAGGCATTGCTTCACTTTTATTTACTTTAATCTTGTAACCTGACACTTCTCCATATTCCTTCAATTTCTTTTTTTTAAACTTTATTTATTAATTTTAACATATAAAGAAAGTCAGTAATTCACATACAAAAAAAATACAAAAAGAAGTAATACAAATACAAAGTAACATAATTAATACAATACCAATCTCAAAATCTCCCCCTGACAACTAAAAACTAAGACTAAAAGAAAAGAAACTATTTTTAACCCCTAAACCCCACCTCCCCACCCCCACAATAAAGAGTGAAGAATTAATAGTTAGTATAATAAGAGAAAAAAAAATTAAAAAAAATATCTTAAAAAGAAAATCAATATATATTAAAAAAATATTAATTAAGTATTAATTATTAGTCCACAAAATTTTTATTATATAAAACTATATATATAAAAAACAAAAACAAACAAAAAAAACCTTAAAACGAAAAAAAAGCCAAATAATTAAAAAAAACTAAAAAAAGGAAAGAAAAAAAACATATATATAGAAAAAAATATATATATTTAAATGAAAAGTTTTTTTAAAAAAAAAGAAAAAAAAATTAATTCAAACTTATTTAAATTGTATATAATCAATAAATGGAGTCCACTTTAACTCATAAAAAGACATCTTATCTTGTATAGAAAATGATATTTTTTCCATGACCAAACAAAACTTCATCTCTGAATACCACCTATCTAAAGACAATACATTTCTATCTTCCAAGTAATCGCTATACATTTCTTAGCCACTGCCAACGCTAAATAAATAAAAGAAATCTGGTAATTATCTAATTCTAAATCAATCAACGGTTGCATATTCCCTAATAAAAATATATCAGGGTCTAATACAATATGAAGATTATATAGATTATTAAATACAGATTGAATACCTTTCCAAAATTGTTGTAACCGATTACACAACCAAACAGCATGTAAAAAAAGTACCAGAAACCTGATCACAACAAAAACAAAGATCTGACTTACTAAAGCCAAATTTTTAAAATTTTTCGGGTGTTAAATATAATTGATGTATAAAGCTATAATTGATCATCGCCAATCTAGCATTGATCAATTTTCGAACACTGTTACGACAAATTTCAGACCAATCTTCTTCAGTTATTGCTAAGCTTAAATCTTTTTCTCATTTCATTTTATCTTTATCCCAATCTATTTTACTTTCACATTCCAACAAAGTACGATACAAGCCTGATATATAACCCTTTTTTGGAAATGAGAGCACGTATTTCTCAAAATCAGTTTCAGACAATAAATTCATTTGGCAACCACATACCTGTTTTACAAAAGATCTTAACTGATAATACACAAATATAGAATGAGCACTTATATCAAATCTCTTTTGCAATTCTACAAAAGAACAAAAATGACCTTCTAAAAAACAGTCAGATAAATTATGTATTCCTTTCTCCTCCCATTGTTTCAAAATAGTATTAGATACTGTGAAAGGAACAAGTTGATTATTAAATAATGGTAATCTTCCCGACCACTTATTTTTCAATCCCATTTTATGTAATTTACTTGTCCATAAATTCATTAAATGTTTCAATATTGGTACATCATAAGTTTGTAACAAATTTTTATTCCATCGAAATAAAAATTCATTCGAAAATTTTTCAGAAATAACTGCCAATTCTATCTGTGCCCAACTAGGCGTTTCTTGTGTGGCCATTAATACGCTAAGAAATCTAAATTGAGCTGCTTCATAATAAAATTGAAAATTAGGTAGTCGTAACCCTCCAAATTGAAAATCCCACATCAATTTTTTCAACGCCACCCTAGGGAATTTTCCTTTCCACAAAAAATCCCTAATTACCTTATATAAGTCCTTAAAAAATCTTTTTTGTAAACAACAGGGAAATGATTGGAATAAATATTGTATACGAGGAAAAATATTCATTTTTATAGTATTAATTCTTCCTAATAAACCCAAAGGTAAATCTTTCCATTTAACTAAATCTGCCTTAATCTTCTTCATTAAAGGAAGATAATTAAGTGAATATAAGTTTTGGTAATCAGTATTAACATTAATTCCCAAATATTTAATTTGTTTCGTCCACTTCAAATTCGTAATATTTCTAAACATTGAATAATCATCTTTACTAATTGATAAAATTTCACTTTTAGTCCAATTAAACTTATAACCAGATAATTGACCATAAATCTCTAAAGAATCTTGAAGTGCTGGCAGAGAAACATCAGGATCCACCAAATACAGCAAAACGTCATCCGCAAATAAATTTATTTTATAATCTTCATTCAAAACTCTCATACCTTTGATACTTTCATTCTGATGTATTAATTGTGCTAAAGGTTCAATAACTAAAGCAAATAAAGCGGGTGATAATGGACATCCTTGTCTAGTAGATCTTGTTAAATTAAAAGATTCTGAAAGCAAACCATTAGTAACAACTCTAGCTTTTGGGCCATTATACAAAGCCCTAATCATACCAATAAATGAGGGACCAAACGAAAACTTCTCAAGTACTTTAAATAAAAACTTCCACTCTACTCTATCAAATGCCTTTTCTGCATCCAATGAAACCACCATTGGATAATTCTTCTGAGATTTAGATCTATTTATTAAAGTAATTAATCGTAAAATATTATCCGAAGCATACCTATTTTTAATAAAACCTGTTTGATCACGATGTATTATCTTTGGTAAATACTGAGCTAACCTATTAGCCATAACTTTAGCCACTATTTTATAATCTACATTTAACAATGATATAGGACGGTAAGAAGCTACCTGTAAAGGGTCTTTATTTTTTTTGGTATAACTGTAATTATAGCATTAAAACAGGACTCAGGTAAATGAAAAGTATCATAAAGTTGTTGTATTACATTCTTAAATAAGGAAGATATATCAACATAAAAAGTCTTATAGAACTCAATAGAAAAACCATCTCCACCGGGCGCTTTTCCATTTGGCATATCTTTTATAGCCATTTCAATTTCATTATCCATAAAAGGTTTATCTAACTCCTGCCTATCTTCTTGAGTTAACTGTGGTAAATTAATATTTTTCAAAAAAGAGTCTATTGCATCTTCTTTTATCTCTTTACATTCAGTCAAATAAAGTTTTTTATAAAAATTACAAAATTCATCATTAATTTCTTTTTGACTAAAAGTAATACCCGATTTATTTCTAATAGCTGATATAATCCTAGATAACTGTTCTTTTTTTAATTGCCAAGCTAATACTTTATGAGCTTTCTCACCCCATTCATAAAATTTATTTTTTGAACGATTCAACAGACATTCAAATCGATATGACTGTAACTTATTATACTTCAACTTTAAATTAGTTAATTGGATCTTTTGAAATTCAGTAGCTTTCTTTTGAAATTCTTTTTCACAGATTGTTATTTTCTTCTCCAAATCCTCAGTTTCTCTAACTCTCTCTTTCTTCAATTTAGATGCATAACTGATAATTTGACCTCGTAAAAAAGCTTTCATTGCATCCCACAAAACAAACTGATCAGAAACAGAATGAACATTATTAGCAATGAAATCCTCAGTTTGTTTTTTCAAATAAACAATAAATTCTGGCTTTTGTAGTAACATAGTATTAAATCTCCATCTTAAAGTATGTTGTGTAACTTGAGAACTTTGATATTCCAATAATAACAATGAATGATCCGAGAATAACCTTGCCTTATAATCCACAGATATAACTTTATCCTGTAAATGTGCCGAAATTAAAAAATAATTAAGTCTTGAAAAAGAATTATGTCGAGAAGAATAAAAAGAAAAGTCTTTCTGTGTAGGATTAAATCTACGCCAAATATCAACTAAATTGAAATCTTTCATCATATTAGCCATATGTATCGCCATCTTTGATTTCTTAATTACCTTTGGATACTTATCCAATAATGGTTCTAATACCATATTTAAATCCCCCCCAATCATCACATTGGAATTAGCTTGTCCCAATAATAAAGATATTTCTGTAATAAAAGCAGAGTCTTCAACATTTGGGGCATAAACATCAATCAAAGTCCAAGCTTCATTAGAAATCATACAGTTCAACTTAAGTAGTCTTCCTCCATTTTTCTCCTCGTCTTGCAATTGAAACGGTAAATTCTTATGTACCAAAACCGCAACTCCTTTTGCCTTTGAATTAAATGAAGAATAGAAGTCTTGTCCAACCCAATCCCGCTTAAGTTTCAGATGTTCTTTATCTGTCAAATGAGTTTCCTGTAAAAAGGCCACATCTACTTTAAATTTTTTTAAATAAGCAAGTACTTTCTTACGCTTTATAGGATTATTCAAACCCTGAACATTAAGAGAAGCAAACTTAAATTTCGACATATCTTTCAACAATTAGAAAAAAAAAACCCAACTCTTACCCCTTTACCCTCTCTTAATACAATCAAAAAAAAGAAAAAAAAGAGAAAAAAAAGGAAAAAAAAATTTTTTTTAAACAAAAAAAAACCCCTTCACTCTTTAATATGATAATACAAAAAAAAGAAAAGAAAAACCGGGTAGGAGGTTAAAAATACCTCCTCCCGTCTAAACCGCACAATGCGGTAACTCCCCCCCAAAAAATGGGGGTGAGATAACTCACACGTAGCTGATGACTGCTGGAAAATACTGCCCATCCAGCCCCCTCTCCCAACCCCCATATCATATTAACATAATCATTATCTAAAACCATCTCCAGAATTTTCTTTTAATCAATTTAATCTCTACGGCCACCCTTATCTCCATTTCTTCTTGGGGATCATTTCCCTTCTTCCATCTCCAAATTTTTCTGAACAATTTTATCTCTCTTATCTCCCTTATCTCCATTTCTTCTTGAAAATCGACTCCCTTCTTCTGTCTCCACTCTCTTTGGAGACCATGGTGGACTACGTTTTTCTTGAAATTGCATAATTGACAAAGATTGAGCAAAATCCATAGCCTCCTTAGGATTATCAAAAAATTTGGGTTGATAACCATCTTGAAAAATCTTCAATACTGCTGGATATCTAAATGTTGCTTTATATCCTTTTCTCCATAACACTTCTTTCACAGGATTAAATTCACGCCGTTGAAACATAACTTCTTGACTCAAATCCGGATAAAAGAAAACACGATTATTTTCGACCATCAAGGGGGATCTTCTTTGTTGTGCATTTCTTATAGCCGTGCGCAAAATTGTCTCTCTATCGCAATAATTTAAACAACGAACCAAAACCGATCTTGGATTTTGTCCTGAAAAAGACTTTCTTCTTAAAGCTCTATGGGCACGTTCCAAAATTAAACCGTCCGGGAACTTATCCCGTCCTAACACCTGGGGATCCATTCAGTAAAAAATTTTCTTGGATCCGGTCCTTCCATACCTTCTGGTAAACCAACAATTTTTATATTATTCCGTCTAGATTGATTTTCTAAATAATCAACCTTTTTCATCAGATTCTTATTCTGAATTTGTAAATCTTCAATTGTTTTATTTACTTCTTGCATTTGTTCCTGTACTATATCCATTTCATGATCAACATCTTCAAATTTTTCTTTCACTTCAAGCTTGAAAGCTCCATAATCAGCCATCTGTTTAGTGATAGTTTCCGTCAAATCCTTAAGCTCAGTATTAGTTTGAACTACAACTCTGGATAATTGCGTCATTGTAAGATATATCTTGGTTTCAAAATTCTGAAAATACATATCCATTTGAGTAGATTCAACTACAATAGGCTCCTGCCGTTTCTGTTTCACTGAAGGATCTTCTATTTCTTCCCTCATTTTAACTTTAGCAGTTTTTCTTATAGTTTGGCTGCGTGTAGAAACCCCTGCCACAGCCTCCTCAGCAGTATCTGGAGGTCTGTGGCTAGGGATATTCTTACCCCATATTTTATCAAATACTTCTTGTAAATCGGGTTTTAGTAAAGTCTCCTTTGTTAATAGTACATCTTGCAGCACTGGTGCTTTATCCAAGGTTAAATCTCCACTCCCTGTCGGATTTTCAGCGGACAGCATCTCAGCTGGTTGTAGGAGTAAAGGTTCATTCATAATATTTACAGCTAGTGCTGATTCTCGCACATGCGCCCGGCTAGCCCTTTGTTCTAAGGGCTGCCGGGCGCCATCTTCAAAGAGTCCTACCAACAAAGAACTGGACTCCGCTGCCGAACCTCGGATCTCCTCCCCTGGGTCCATCTCGCACTGTAGTCTGGCTTCCCGTGTGCAGGTAGGCTTGGAATCTTTAAGGCCTGGAAAATGTAGTTTCTTTACAATCTGTTGCCATTTTTTTTTTACTTTTCTTCAACAACTGTACCATCAGGGATTAGCCTAACACCTCTAACTATTTTTAAACTTTTAAAAAGTTTTAACGGGCATTTCTAGACAAAACAATAACAAAGAGTCGGGAGAGGACTGGAAGGCACGTCTGATCCTTATGCCATCTTGCCACGCCCCCTCCATTCCTTCAATTTCTTATATAATTCTTTTATTGATAGTTCTGGTTCTGTAAAGTATACTATAACATCATCCGCAAATAAACTGATTTTATATTCCTTGTCTTTTATTTTTATCCCTTTTATATTATTTTCTGTTCTTATCAATTCTGCTAGTGGTTGTATAGCTAACGCGAACAATAAAGGTGATAGTGGGCATCCCTGCCGTGTTGACCTGCTTAAGTTAAATTGCTTTGATTTTTATCCATTTACTGTCACTTTCGCCAATGGTCCCTTATATAATGCTTTAATCCAATTAATATACTTCTCTGGTAAACTGAATTTTTGCAATACTTTGAATAAATAATTCCATTCTACTCTGTCAAAGGCCTTCTCTGCGTCTAAAGCAACTGCTACTGTTGGCGCTTTACTCCCTTCTACTGCATGAATTAAGTTAATAAATTTACAAATATTGTCTGTTGTGCGTCTTTTTTTAATAAATCCAGTTTGGTCTAGATTTACCATTTTCGGTACATACTCTGCTAATCTGTTTGCTAATAGTTTAGCTATTATCTTATAATCTGTGTTAAGTAAAGATATTGGTCTATATGACGCTGGTGCGAGTGGATCTTTCCCTTGCTTTAGTATTACTGTAATTATTGCTGTTTTACATGAATCTGGTAAGCTTTGTGTTTTATCAGTCTGGTTGATTACTTCCAGGAGGGGAGGAATTAATAAATCTTTAAATGTTTTATAAAATTCTATTGGGAATCCATCCTCTCCTGGTGTTTTATTATTTGGTAATTTTTTTATTATCTCTTGTATTTCTACTATTCCAAATGGTTCTGTTAATTTATTTTGTTCCTGTATTTGTAGTTTTGGTAGTTCAATTTTAGTTAGAAATTCATCTATTTTCCCTTCTTTCCCTTCGTTTTCAGTTTGGTATAATTGTTCATAGAATTCTCTAAAGTTTTCCTTGATCTCCTTTGGATTATATGTGATTTGTTTGTCTTTTTTCCTTGATGCCAATACCATTTTCTTAGCTTGTTCTGTCTTAAGCTGTCATGCTAGAATTTTGTGCGTTTTTTCCCCTAGTTCATAATATTTCTGTTTTGTCTTCATTATATTCTTCTCCACCTTATATGTTTGTAGTGTTTCATATTTTATTTTTTTATCTGCCAATTCTCTTCTTTTAGTTGTATCTTCCTTCATTGCTAATTCTTTTTCTATATTTACTATTTCCCTTTCCAACTGCTCTGTTTCCTGATTATAGTCCTTCTTCATCTTGGTTACATAACTTATTATTTGCCCTCTAATGAACGCTTTCATTGCATCCCATAGTATAAACTTATCTTTCACTGATTCCGTGTTTATTTCAAAATACATTTTAATTTGTCTTTCAATGAATTCTCTAAAATCCTGCCTTTTGAGTAACATGAAGTTTAATCTCCATCTGTACATTCTTGGAGGGATGTCCTCTAACTTTATTGTCAATATTAAGGGTGAATGGTCTGATAATATTCTAGCTTTATATTCTGTTTTTCTTACTCTATCTTGCATACGAGCTGATAACAAAAATAGGTCTATTCTTGAGTATGTTTTATGTCTAGCCGAGTAATATGAATATTCCTTTTCCTTTGGGTGTTGTTTCCTCCATATATCCAAAAATTGCATTTCTTCCATCGATTTAATTATAAATTTGGTTACTTTGTTCTTTCTGTTAATTTTTTTCCCAGTTTTGTCCATATTTGAATCCAAATTCAGGTTGAAATCCCCTCCTATTAATATGTTCCCTTGCGTATCTGCTATCTTCAAAAAAATATCTTGCATAAACTTTTGATCTTCTTCGTTAGGTAAATATACATTGAGTAGATTCCAAAACTCCGAATATATCTGACATTTTATCGTTACATATCTCCCTGCTGGATCTATTATTTCCTCTTCTATTTTAATTAGCACATTTTTACTAATTAATATAGCTACTCCTCTTGCTTTTGAATTATACGACGCTGCTGTTACATGTCCTACCCAATCTCTCTTTAATTTCTTGTGCTCCAATTCAGTTAAATGTGTTTCTTGCACAAATGCTATATCAATTTTTTCTTTTTTCAGTAAATTTAGCAGTTTCTTCCTTTTAATTTGGTTATGTATTCCGTTAATATTTAAAGTCATATAGTTCAGCGTAGCCATTTTATACTTTGTTTATCTTCCCTTTCTGTTTCTCCATCATTACCTTTCCTTCTTATCCATTTCTGCTTTCTTGTTTTGAACACTTTATAAGACAAAATTTCTAAAACATCAAACATTTTCCCTATTCTCCTATTTAAAACTTCTTTAACCCCATTCTCCCCTCCCCCTCCTGAGTTGTCCTTTATCCCTTGTCGGACAACCACATCTCCCCTCTCCATTTGGATTTGCGAATTCACTCGCAAACGTCAGCTGATTTTGCAGTGACCGTAACTCCTCCCCACCCAGCCCCCCCCCAGAAAAGATTTCAATTTTCATATGTAACAAAGGTCACTCTTTTAATTCCCTCCTTATTCCCTCTATTCCATTTCCCTTCCTTATTAATTCTTGTCTATACTCTATATATTTTCCTCTAAATATGGATACATTCATGTATGCACACTATATATACACACATATACCCCTTTACACACATACATATAGATCGTGGTCATTTTTACTCTTATTACATGTCTTCATCTCTCTGCTTGTTTTGTAGTTGTTCTGCAAATTTCCTTGCTTCCTCTGGATCTGAGAATAGTCTGTTTTGTTGCCCTGGAATAATTATTTTAAGTACCGCTGGGTACCTTAACATAAATTTATATCCTTTTTTCCATAAGATCGTTTTCGCTGTATTGAACTCCTTCCTCTTCTTCAGGAGTTCAAAACTTATGTCTGGATAGAAAAAAAATTTTTGACCCTTTATATTTCAGTGGCTTTTTGTCCTCTCTTACTTTCTTCATTGCTTTCTCCAATATATTTTCTCTTGTTGTATATCTTAAGAATTTTACTAAAATGGATCTTGGTTTTTGCTGCGGTTGTGGTTTCGGGGCTAAAGTTCTATGTGCCCTCTCTATTTCCATTTCTTCCTGTAATTCTGGTCTTCCTAGGACCCTGGGGATCCAATCTTTTATAAATTCTCTCATATTCTTGCCTTCTTCATCTTCCTTAAGGCCCACTATCTTTATATTATTTCTTCTATTATAGTTTTCTATTATATCTATCTTCTGAGCTAACATCTCCTGTGCCTCTTTAGCTTTTTTATTAGATTCTTCTAATTTCTAAGTCTTTTACTTCCATATCTACAAATGTTTCTCGTTTTTCCATATTTTCCACTCTTTTTGCCAATTCTGATATGGCCACTTCCATTTTATTCATTCTTTCTTCTGCATTCTTAATTCTTCTTTTTATCTCATCAAATTCTTGTAATTGTCATTCTTTCATTGATTCCATATATTCTTTAAAAAAAGATACATCCATTGTCTTGCTTTTCTCTTCTTCTTCCACTTCTTTCTGTTCTTCTTCTTCTTCTTCCTCTGGGTTGACCATCTGTTGTTTCCTTGTTTTCTTTTTACCCTCTTCTTTCTTGTTGTCATTATTGTCTGTGTTCTGCACCTGCTGCTGTGCTGCAGGTGTCTCTCTCAGCTGTGGAGCTCAACTCCACAGCTGTTCCCCCCTCCCGTCAGTGTGTTTTTTTTCATGCGCGGTTGCGCACTTTTACTCGGCTCTGTGAGCCATTTTTGTAGTCCCGAGCCCGGGACCTCCACTGACCTGTGGGAACAGGCCTCTCTCTCCGCGGCGGGCCTCTTCGGACAGGTAAGGCCTTCACCTTCTTCTTCCGACGTCTTTCCTTCTTCTTTTCTTCCCATTATTTTTGGTTTTTCTTTCTTCGCTGCCATTTTCTTCACACTTTTACTTTCACTTTGTTTTGGTTTTTAAGTTTGTGCCTTTGCTTTTTCTCTATCTTTTTTTAACTTTTCTGGAGAGGGCTGGAGTTCCCCTACCGGCCACTACTCCATCACGTGACTCCTCCAACTTTTCTAATCTTAAGTATACATTACCCACACCTACGCTTAGTATTAGAGGGGGGATTAAGTAGTTAGGTAGGTTAAGTAATAAGTTAAAGTTCAATCTGTTTTCTTGTTCAAATATAATTTAAAAACTAACTGTGTTGTGCAAATCTATTGCTGCTGGGTTTTGGGGTCCTCTGGGAGAGCATGTGATCTTTGCAGGCAAGCTGCTGTTGATACTTTGTGGCCTCTTGCAAAAAGCATTCTGCAAAAACTAACCTTTTTGCTAAAATAAATGAAATATACAAAATTAAGAAAAGAAAATTACATGCACATGACATCAGAAAGGAAGTTGTGTTGTAATGAGTTAAATGCACAAGCACACATAACATCACAATGGAAGTTGAGTTGGGATTCCATGTGCCCACCAGATTCAAACCTGAATAAAGTGTGCTCACAGTTTCTCCATTGCAAATTGATTCTTAAAGACACATACACAATAGAAATGAATACAAGAAAATGGTTGGACTTGTCTACTTCTTCAAGGCCTCCTATAGTTCCACCAGCACCCTGTGTGGCCTCTTCTATAAAGCCAGAGCCTCCTGCAAGCACTCACCATGATGCACCTGCTAAAGTAAGCGATATCTGTAGAAGACAATCATAGCCATAGATGACCTCGGGACTGACCAGCCCAACCTGCCAACATTTTCAGTGATGGGCAGCGTTAATTTGTCTCTGCTTGGTATCACAACTGAGACTGGCTTGAATACAGTAGTAAGGCTGCTGCGGAATTTTATTTTTGCTGTCGGCTGTCTAGCACCACTCGGATGTTTTGTACACTGGATGCCTTTGTGAGTGTAGGCTTTTGTAACTGGAAAAATGCTGTGGAGAGAGATCAGGGATTTCATAAACGAATCTCATATCTCTTGCTACACACTGGAAGGAGCAGGAGAGGCATGTCAATACTGGAAAGGAGATTTCAACACTTGTTAACATAGACCAACTATGAAAGAACAGATAATTACGTTTCCTCTATCATCGATGTTCTTGGATTTTTAGTGGAAAACCAGTTGCCTTTATGAGGGAAGATGGAGGCTTTTGATAACATCTTGAAGTAGGGGAGTGGACTTTTCCTCTCCTTACAGGACTAAATGCTTCTTAAAAAGAACCCTGAATTGGCTGAGGATGTGAAAACCTGTCATGACATGCAAAATGAACTCATAAGTACACTGAGCAGTGTGGTGACAAAGGCTATAGTGGAGGAAGTAGGTGACTCCTATTACACTTTCAAAGTAGATCGAACCCACCAGGTGTGAAAATATATTAAATGTCATTCGATTTGTAAATGAGTCATATAAGGTCACAGAGCGTCTGTTAACCAAAGGTGATGCACAGACATTAGCAGACACCATTTGGCAGAGCTAAGTGAAGTTGGACTGGACACATCAAAGATTCTAAGCCAGGTAACTGATGGGGCTGCTCTGATGTTTGGGAAGCATGGTGACATTCAGAAGCTATTGCAAGAGAAACTAGGCGTGAGATACCTGAT
The DNA here is from genome assembly GCF_036971445.1 of Narcine bancroftii. Lineage (NCBI taxonomy): Eukaryota > Metazoa > Chordata > Chondrichthyes > Torpediniformes > Narcinidae > Narcine > Narcine bancroftii. Next base: position 277,120,960 of record NC_091470.1, read on the forward strand.
GTATACTGTCTTAACCATCAGCTACATTTAATGGTAGTATACGCAATGTCAGTAGAGACAACTAGTGGACTTCTTTCATGTGTGTGATACCCTCTATAAATTCTGCAGGAAGCCCACAGTTGCTGTACACTATAAGGGTGTGCATCTTAAACAGCTTCTGGAACAGAGATGGACGGAACATCTTGCCACCATGTCAGTCATTCTAAAATCCTTTGATGACATAACATCTTTTGACTAGTGAGATTGACTCTGTGCTAGTTTATGGTGCAGAGAAATGAATGGAGGCTGTGGGTCTGCTGCGCGAGTCCAGTTCCTCATTCATTGCCAAGTTGGTGCACTCAGTTCTTGCCCTGTTGGTCCCACCAAACAGGCTTCTACAGCTGGAGAACACTGACTTGATGACAGGTTTAAATATCGTAGATGATGTAACAGCTTGTGTACTGAAACGTCGTTGTGGCAAGGAGTTTAATAAGGTGTGGGACATAGCCACAGCTGCCAGTGCTTCACTGAGTCCCACGATCACCAAACAAAGATGCAAAGTGAAAACGATTATGGATGATTATGTCGTTATGGGAACTGACGATGATGACAAAAAAACAGAACTTCAGAGACTGTACCAAAATACTATTGATTCAGTGCTTGGAGAGATAGATCATAGATTCAGGGAGCGCTACTCACAGTGGGCTAGTGCACTTGTTGCACTGAATCCAGAAAGTGATACATTTCTTTATGGAAAGGCTGTGAAGCATATTATGGACCTGTCATGGTCGCCTATAGTTGAGACAGAGTATGAAGTTGCTAAACAGTTTTTCAGCTCATAAAAACAATAGAGGGGGATTGGACTATGCAGCACATCCTCTCAAAGTACCACACACATCTGATCAGAATGCCCAGTGTCCTCACTACTTTCAAACATGCCTTAACATTTGGCGCCTCCACAGCAATGTGCGAGAATTAATTCTCCATTCTGAGAAATGTATTTTCGGATCACAGACGCGCAAAGAAAGAAAGACCCAGTTGGTCCAGCTAGTGTTTGAGAGGGACTTATTCTGAAAATTCATAATTGAATGGAAGGGCACCATTCTTAGGAGATTCAGCGCCAACACTCGCCACCTGCAACTCTTCTAAAGCTAAGCCATGCGTTCAATTCACTTTATGATGCCAGCCTTGGCTTTCATGATTATTACACAAAATGTTGAATGTTTTTTGGGTCTGTCTGCATTTATTTGGTAAGAGTGGAGTATATAGTCTATTTCAAATGATGTTCTAATGACGTGCACAGTGCAATGTGTGTGTGAAAGAGAGAGACTTTGCAGCGTGCTTTTAAATTGGAATTGGGTTGTTGGTGGTTGACCGCAAAATCTTATTATCAGCAGCTTGAGAGTGGTTAGATGAAGCCACAGTGGTGATAATGGTGTAAATAGAAATGAATGTAACAACGTACAGTGATGGAAGTTTATGGATACGAAACTTTGAACTGTTTTCCTTTTGTTTTTACTTTATTGTGAATAAAGTTCTAATTTGGTTGAGGTTCAACGTTCATCTTATTTATAGCATTGATAAGATGATAAATGCATGTGAAGCACGTATTTGCTTTCGAAAATAGCTTTATTCCCGACCCCTAGGTCTTTAAGCTGCAGGTCCAAGTGTGGAAACCCCAGCAATAGCGTCACTAGGGGTTGTGGATGACGCCATCAGAGGGGAATGAGTCTTGTGGTTTATGATTGATTACAAGCACCCATGTAACTCATGGCACATCCAACAGAGAAATAACTGAATATGTCACAGCTTTTTATTTATTTTTTTAAATATCAAAAAGAAAACAACCTCCCACCCACTAATCCTAACTAATATAAAAGAACAGAAACAAGGAGAATGTCAATAAAAATTATTAATTCAATACATATAATAATGGAGTTAAAGGTTACCAGGGATGGGCCTTCAAGAGTCTCTTAGACCTTCAAATTAACATGTAGTAAGTATGGGCTCCATACTTTCAAGAAAAAAATGATATTTATTACTTAAATTATGTTCAGCATGTAATATGTCACAGTTTGATATAAAACTTTTTTTTCCAATTTATGTGTTTTCTGCAGAAAAGTAACGCATTTTTGTCATTGGCATCGCTGTTTTCAATTGTGCTTAACTATATTCACCATAATGAGTCACGTGGTTTTCGAAGCCACGTGCTTGTGTGAAATGCCGGAATGATGGGGAAGTGTGATGGCGCGGCGGATGGAAGAAGTCATTGCAGGTAAGGTAAGCACCCTCCCTCGCCCTCCCCTCCCCCCACTGAGTGAGTTTTCCAACTCACTGAGTGAGTTTCCCAATTGGCACATTAAGCGGAGTTCCATAGCAGTGATGTGGACCTCACAGACCACGTGGAACTGGGTAGCTTTCGCTGATTGATGGCTAGCATTCACACCTCAAACACCACCAACTTTGTGGCCATTGTGGGATCTTTCTGTGCCCAGGGATGCCTTTTTGTAAATAGCAGGGGTGTGAGTCAGGTAGCTCCTAGATGCCCCCCCCCCCCCGCCAGGGTGAGATTGGGAGCACAATGCTGGGGGGCCAGATTTTAGGATGAGCTATTCTACTCAAAAAGGGGGAGGGCGTGCACTGTGCTGAGGGAGCTGTGTATTCCTGCCAACAGTGCAAGTTAAATACCACCTGCTACACAGCATTAGAAAACAGGACAGTGAAGGTCTACTTGGTCGACCCCAAGCTGGGATCAGATTGCAGCAGGTTAGAAGTGTTCTCTCCCCAATGCGCTAGGATATTCCCTCCTAATCTGGATCTTTCCAAACATTATACCTATTGTCTGCAAGGTGATGAGATTATAGGAGGAAGAGAAACATTGAACTCTTAAAACAATCACATTCATCAAATATTTTGCACTGAACCAAATGGCAGAATGGCAGCAATTATGATAATCAGTGAGATCCTGCTGGAGCTAGGGCATTGCATGGATTTGTCTGAGCCACTTTAACTCTCACTGAAACAGTTTCTGCTGTTGGCCATTCTGACAATGTAAATGCACTGCACTTTGCAATCTTTAAAGTACTTTGCATTAAAAGTGCTCCAAAATTAAACCCCAAGTCTCCAATCAAAAGTTCAGGTGTTGAAAGTCTGAACCCACTTTTCATAAAGCATGGAATAAAGTAAGTCCCATTTACAGAAGAGCGCAGAGTCCCTACTCCTCCCTCATCCTTCCTCTGGAATCTTCCCTGAGTAAGGAGACCACTCTAGGCATTCACACTAATACCCATATATCCTTTGCACCCAGCTTGCAAAGTACTTATTAGATTCTTAGGCAGATAGTTATTGAGCAATGTTAGGTGAAAAAGATCTGCAGATGTTAAGATCCAGTACACAGTACACAAGTGCTGAAGAAACTCAGCAAGTCACACAGCATCCAAAAGAAGGGCTAAGGGTAGAAATGACAGTTACTCTTTACTTCCTGTGGATGCTGTGTGAGTTTCTTCAGCCTATTTGTGTACTCCATTGAACAACGTTAGAGATGTAGAATTACACCACATGGAAACTTTGACCCCACTCGCAATATACCAATGCAGAAGATCCCCTTGACAAACTACCTCTGTTGAAGGTTAGGCAAACACATCATCAAACCTCATAAAGCTGGAGACCTGACAGATGTGGAGAGCAGGGTCAGGAATACCACGGGTCAGAGAGGTGACGTTACCTGTTCCCCGGAGGGTCGACCTCTCATCTTTGACTCAGGATAGGAAAGGAGGATGTGTAAAGGAGAGAAATGGGTGAATTACCAAGTTCTGGCCAGAGGCTATGGAAAGTTGGAGGGCAGGGGAGGTTAGAGATTGGGAGGGAAGATGGTTCACAAGAACACAGGAAAAGTTGACGAGGTTCCATGCCAGCTGCTGAGACCTGCAATCCAAGCATGAGGGCAGGTTGGGAAGGTATGCAGGACTGGGGGCAGGCAGGATGAGAGAAGAGCAGTCAACAGGAGGTCAGTGCTGCTCATTGACCAACCAATGGCCATATTGCTGAAGTCCTGGATTGTCACTGGAGTCCTGCCCCCTTGGTGGTGAGGCTTCCCACTCAGCTAGAGGTCCTGGTCAAACCCTTCGTTGAGATGGGATTAACCAATAAAATCCATGAGGACCCCTACCCCACCTTGTGCAGCACCTTCCAGCTGCTCCTGTCCGGAAAGAGATACCGAAGTATTCAAGCCAGAACCATGAGGCTGAAGAATAGCTTCTTCCCACAGGCAATGAGTCTGCTGAATGACGGATGAGCTGGTAAAATAACTCCCTGAGACTCCACTATGTATGAATAATATTTATTTTAAATACATGTATACATGTACTGTACTTGTCTTTATGTGTGTTTTTACCGTTTTGCACTGTGGACCGAAGAACGCTGTTTCATTATATGCTGTTTCAATGGGTTGTATTGGTGCAATCGAATGATAAATAAACTTGAATTTGAACTCTCCATTGCACACTGATCCCAGCAATTTATCTCCATGATCCAGCAATGCTTCCCCAGGGATTCCTTCAAAGTAATGCCTCCCTTGTGATTTCCAATGATGTTTGTTCCCCTTTGATCCCCTACTTCCATAGTGATGTCTCTTGCCAATGATGTCCCTACCTTCAATTATCTCTCCAGCCCCACGATTAAAAACAATTGTCCACCATTATTTTCTGCATTGTTGATGAATCTCTCCAATGTGTTGTGATATCTCTCTCCATTATCCAGTGATCACACTCTAAATTGATGTCTTTCTATCCATTGTCTCTCCAAATCCCAGTGCTCTCCTCACCATCAGCAATGTCTCTCCAGTGTCCAGTGATGTCTCTCTTCAGTATCATAAGAACTTGAGAAATAGGAGCATGAGAAAGCCATCCAGCCCATTGAACCTACTCTGCGATTTAATAAGATTATGGCTGATCTGACCGTGGACTCAGCTCTTTCTCTCATAGCCCTTAATTTCCCTACTATTAAAAAAATCTGTAACCGTTTAAAAAAAAAAAAAATATATATATATATATAATTTTTTTTATTTTTTATTTTTTAATTTTCACACCATAAACCACATTGACCATGATGCATACATTTTCCTTTTCAAATATATACAGTGTCATTTTCTCCCCCCCTCCTCCCATCCCACCCTCCCTACCTCCCCCCATCCATTTAAAGTACAAAATCTAAGATACATTAAACCAGTCAAACAATGTTGTCATTCAATAAAAATAAACAAGAAATTCCACTGAGTCAATTCTTTTCATTTCCTTCTCCTTTCGTTAATTTAGGTGGTAAATGTCCCCGGTAGGTTTTTTCTATTGTGTTTCATGTATGGCTCCCATATTTGTTCAAATATTTCAATATTATTTCTTAAACTATATGTTATTTTTTCTAATGGAATACATTTATTCATTTCTATATACCATTGTTGTATTCTCAAATTATCTTCCAATTTCCAGGTTGACATAATAGATTTTTTTGCTACGGCTAGAGCTATCATAACAAATCTTTTTTGTGCACCATCCAAATCAAGTCCAAATTCTTTGTTTTTTATGTTACTTAGGAGGAAGATCTCTGGGTTTTTTGGTATATTGTTTTCTGTAATTTTATTTAATATCTGGTTTAGATCTTCCCAAAATTTTTCTACTTTCTCACTTGTCCAGATTGCATGAATTGTTGTTCCCATTTCTTTTTTACAACAAAACATCTGTCAGATACTGTTGGGTCCCATTTATTTAACTTTTGAGGTGTAATGTATAGCCTGTGTATCCAGTTATATTGTATCATACATAACCTCGTATTTAATGTATTTCTCATCGTTCCAGAACATAACTTCTCCCATGTTTCCTTTTTTATCTTTATATTTAAATCTTGTTCCCATTTTTGTTTAGTTTTACCATTTATTTCCTCATTCTCCTTTTCTTGCAGTTTAATATACATATTTGTTATAAATCTTTTGATTATCATTGTATCTGTAATCACATATTCAAATTTACTTCCCTCTGGTAACCTCAGACTTCTTCCTAATTTGTCCTTCAAGTAGGATCTCAATTGGTAATATGCCAGCACTGTATCTTGAGTTATATTGTATTTATCTTTCATTTGTTCAAAGGATAATAATCTATTTCCTGAAAAACAATTTTCTATTCTTTTGATCCCTTTTTTCTCCCATTCTCTAAAGGAAAGGTTATCTATTGTAAAAGGGAGTAACTGATTTTGCGTCATTATTAGTTTTGGTAATTGGTAATTTGTTTTATTCCTTTCTACATGTATCTTCTTCCAAATATTGAGCAAATGATGTAATACTGGAGAACTCCTACGTTGTACCAATTTTTCATCCCATTTATATAATATATGTTCAGGTATCTTTTCCCCTATTTTATCTAGTTCTAATCTAGTCCAATCTGGCTTTTCCCTTGTTTGGTAAAAATCTGATAGGTATCTTAATTGTGCGGCTCTATGATAATTTTTAAAGTTTGGCACTTGTAAGCCTCCTTGTTTATACCATTCTGTTAATTTATCTAGTGCTATACTCGGTTTCCCCCCTTTCCATAAAAATTTCCTTATTTTCTTTACTCCTTGAAGAATTTCTCTGTCAAGTGTATTGGCAATACCTGAAATAGGTATAATATCCTTTGGAAAATGTTCATTTTAATACAGTTTATCCTTCCTATTAGTGTTAATGGGAAATCTTTCCAATGCTCTAAATCGCCCTGTAATTTTTTCATTAGTGGATAATAATTGAGTTTATATAGATGAACGAGATTTTTATTTATTTGTGTTCCTAGGTATCTTATTGCTTGCATTTGCCATCTGAATGGTGATTCCTTCTTAAATTTTGAGAAATCCGCATTATTCATTGGCATTGCTTCACTTTTATTTACGTTAATCTTGTAACCCGACACTTCTCCATATTCCTTCAATTTCTTATATAATTCTTTTATTGATAGTTCTGGTTCTGTTAAGTATACTATAACATCATTCACAAATAAACTGATTTTATATTCCTTATCTTTTATTTTTATCCCTTTTATGTTATTTTCTGTTCTTATCAATTCTGCTAGTGGTTCTATAGCTAACGCGAACAATAAGGGTGATAGTGGGCATCCCTGCCTTGTTGATCTGCTTAAGTTAAATTGCTTTGATATATATCTATTTACTGTCACTTTCGCCAATGGCCCCTTATATAATGCTTTAATCCAATTAATATACTTCTCTGGTAAACTGAATTTTTGCAATACTTTGAATAAATAATTCCATTCTACTCTGTCAAAAAGGCCTTCTCTGCGTCTAAAGCAACTGCTACTGTTGGCGCTTTACTCCCTTCTACTGCATGAATTAAGTTAATAAATTTACAAATATTGTCTGTTGTGCGTCTTTTTTTAATAAATCTAGTTTGGTCTAGATTTACCATTTTCGGTACATACTCTGCTAATCTGTTTGCTAATAGTTTAGCTATTATCTTATAATCTGTGTTAAGTAAAGATATTGGTCTATATGACGCTGGTGCGAGTGGATCTTTCCCTTGCTGTGGTATTACTGTAATTATTGCTGTTTTACATGAATCTGGTAAGCTTTGTGTTTTGTCAATCTGGTTGATTACTTCCAGGAGGGGAGGAAATAATAAATCTTTAAATGTTTTATAGAATTCTGATGGGAATCCATCCTCTCCTGGTGTTTTATTATTTGGTAGTTTTTTTTATTATCTCTTGTATTTCTACTATTTCAAATGGTTCTGTTAATTTATTTTGTTCCTCTATTTGTAATTTTGGTAGTTCAATTTTAGTTAAAAATTCATCTATTTTGCCTTCTTTCCCTTTGTTTTTAGTTTGGTATAATTGTTCATAGAATTCTCTAAAGTTTTCCTTGATCTCCGTTGGATTATATGTGATTTGTTTGTCTTTTTTCCTTGATGCCAATACCATTTTCTTAGCTTGTTCTGTCTTAAGCTGCCATGCTAGAATTTTGTGCGTTTTTTCCCCTAGTTCATAATATTTCTGTTTTGTCTTCATTATGTTCTTCTCCACCTTATATGTTTGTAGTGTTTCATATTTTATTTTTTTATCTGCCAATTCTCTTCTTTTAGTTGTATCTTCCTTCATTGCTAATTCTTTTTCTATATTTACTATTTCCCTTTCCAACTGCTCTGTTTCCTAATTATAGTCCTTCTTCATCTTGGTTACATAACTTATTATTTGCCCTCTAATGAACGCTTTCATTGCATCCCATAATATAAACTTATCTTTCACTGATTCCGTATTTATTTCAAAGTACATTTTAATTTGTCTTTCAATGAATTCTCTAAACTCCTGCCTTTTAAGTAGCATGGAGTTTAATCTCCATCTATACATTCTTGGAGGGATGTCCTCTAACTCTATTGTCAATATCAGGGGTGAATGGTCCGATAATATTCTAGCTTTATATTCTGTTTTTCTTACTCTATCTTGCATACGAGCTGATAACAGAAATAGGTCTATTTTTGAGTATGTTTTATGTCTACCCGAATAATATGAATATTCCTTTTCCTTTGGGTGTTGTTTCCTCCATATATCCAAAAGTTGCATTTCTTGCATCGACTTAATTATAAATTTGGTTACTTTGTTCCTTCTGTTAATTTTTTTCCCAGTTTTATCCATATTTGAATCCAAATTCAGGTTGAAATCCCCTCCTATTAACATGTTCCCTTGCGTATCTGCTATCTTCAAAAAAATATCTTGCATAAACTTTTGATCTTCTTCGTTAGGTGAATATACATTGAGTAGATTCCAAAATTCCGAATATATCTGACATTTTATCATTACGTATCTCCCTGCTGGATCTATTATTTCCTCTTTTATTTTAATTGGTACATTTTTACTGATTAATATAGCTACTCCTCTTGCTTTTGAATTATATGACGCTGCTGTTACATGTCCTATCCAATCTCTCTTTAATTTCTTGTGCTCCATTTCAGTTAAATGTGTTTCTTGCACAAATGCTATATCAATTTTTTCTTTTTTCAGTAAATTTAGCAGTTTCTTCCTTTTGATTTGGTTATGTATTCCGTTAATATTTAAAGTCATATAGTTCAACGTAGCCATTTCATACTTTGTTTATCTTCCCTTTCCGTTTCTCCATCATCACCTTTCCTTCTTATCCATTTCTGCTTTCTTGTTTTGAACACTTTATAAGACAACATTTCTAAAACATCAAACATTTTCCTTATTCTCTTATTTAAAACGTCTTTAACCCCATTCTCCCCTCCCCCTCCTGAGGTGCCCTTTATCCCTTGTCGGGCAACCACATCTCCCCTCTCCATTTGGATTTGCGAATTCACTCGCAAACATGAACTGAGTCTGATGGTGGAGGGAAGGAATGGGGTGCCAGAGACCAAGGATTTCTCAGAAATGATGGTCACCGTGCCTTCACATGCCAATGGCATAAAAACAAGGAGGCATAAAAACAAGGGGTCTGACGGACAGGTGTCACCCAAGGTAGGGGGTGGGGGGGGAGGCGAGATTTACTCCAGGTAAAGGCTGTGTGCTCGGAGTGTGCCTTTCCAAAGCTGGAGGGTAGCTCTGCTGCACAGGGGCCACCTAAGGGGAGTGATGCCCATTGTTGGGGCTGCACATACAGTGTGTGTTAATGAGTTAGATGGCCCCAAAAACCAAGGGTTACAGTGGGAGGAGAATCACGCAACAGGGTGGTCTATCAAGGCTAGATGAGGGATGTCCGATCCTTGGATTATTGGTCTGCTTGATCCATGGGTCACCTGCGAATTCCGTGAAGAATTGTGGTGACCCCTATGGCTGGGGATGGCCGGGAACCTTCTGGTTCTGCTTCTAGGATGGATGGCTGCAGTGCAGAGGTGGTCAAGACAGACAATTCAAGCCCTCTGTTTGGGGACAGGATACATGGTAGTGTGAAGTGGTGGTGTATGGGGTACCCATCACATCTTCGGACCTGGATCCAGAGGCAGCAGGGTCTCCTTTGGTCATTGACATTGGAGGTGGGGTTGTGCCTCAGGTGGGACCACCGAATGGGACTCCCACACTGTGGAGTGGGCATGTCAGCCAGTGATGGCGAATGCGAATCTCTGGAGGAGGATGTGAGAAGCAGTGAAAAGGATGAGGTAGACTCCTTCAATGCTGAGCTGGCAGATCATTTTCGTCCCCAATACTGTGTCATTGCTCATCAAGCCAGGGGAAGTCAGGAAGTCCTGGCGGACACCCTGTTAGATAGTGTAGGGTCCATTTGGTTGCTGCCCACTGGTTGGATCTCCCTTGGGTTGTTCAGTACCTCCATAACATCCTCAAAAAGGTGGATAAGGGGGTGGATGTGATCAAGAAGGAGCAGTGCCAATTTCTTTATGAAGGCTACTCTGGTGGAGGGGGGTTGGTAGGGAGGCCTACTCCCTTCACACTAGGTGCTGGCGAGGGAATCTCCAGTGACTTATCATGAAGATTATCATCGCCTGTTTGAACATCAATGGCAGAAGAGGGTCTATCCACAGGTTACACCATCTCTCATTCCCCAGGGATTGGAGGTATTCAGTGAGTTTCCAGCAGGAGACCCGTACTCTTCCAGGAGACAGATCCACCTGGCTCCTGGAGTGGCTCAGGATTGGAGGGCGGGGCCGGGGGGTGGGGAAGGATCTACATGAGTCACTTCAGCTCCACACCAAATGGAGTGGCTATCTTGTTGGCCCCAACGTTCCAGCCTGATATCCTGAAAGTTCAGGAACTGGTGCCAGGCCATTTGGCTGTGTGTTTAGACTGCGTGCCGTTGCACCTTATCAACATTTACGTCTCTGGATGCACGTGTTGCAGGATGTGTTTTCCCTGCTGGCTTGCATTAGCCAGGGCGAATGTGTCATCCTTGGGGGTGATCTTAATGCACCCTTGAGGACAGGGATCATTCCGCCTTTGGTCGTGCCAAGCCTCGATGAGGCTGCTGAGAGAGCTGGTGGGTTCCTCTGATCTGATCAATGTTTGGCAGAACCTTCATCCGGACTCCTGTGCTTACTCAAGGAGGGAGAAGCTCACGAATCGACCGGCTGTGCATCTCTAGAGCACTTGTATCCTGGGTGTCGGCTGCCTCCGTGCGGCCAGTGGTGTTTTTGGACCTTCATCTGGCGTGGGTGGCTCTCAGTCCGCTGCTCGGTCGGCCAAGGTCCACGTACTGACATTTTAACCACCAGCTGCTGGATGACCACCAATTGAGATTCATTTAGTAATTTCTGGGTGACTTGCAGGGGGGAACGGGAGGCAAGATCGGTGCCGGGGAGGAGGGGGGGGGAGCATCTGCGGGCATCGCTCCCCCTCCACAAGCGAGGTGCTGTGCCCCCTATACGGTCGCAGCAACCGCTCACTGACAGACCTGCCCCTGTCCGCATTACTAGCATCGAGCTCGACACACTAGTGACTTCACCTGACCCCGGTCGTGTCACTAGCATCTAGTTTGTGTGTCTGTTGGAGGGATGGAGGATGTTAACATTCGTCAGCAGGTAGGATCAGCATCCATCATCCCCCCCCCCCCCCCCGCCACTGAGTGAGTTTGCAAGCTTTGCATTGTGTTCCCCCCTTCCCCCCCCCTCAACACGCTAATGCCCCCCTCGAACATTCATCCTAGCGCTGACCCTGGGGAAGGTTCACCTCCTTCAGGCTCTAGTGGGACGTCGGCAAGGCTCACGTATGATTGTTTTGCCAGGATCACATGTCCGAGATCGAGCGGCTCAAGCAGGAGCTACTTGATTTGGAGTCTCAGCTGAGGCCAACTGTTGAGGACTCGCTCCTTTGGCAGGGCTACCAGGAGAAGGAGGAGGCGCTGAGGGATCTGCAGTTTGAAAGATCCCGACGTGTGTATGAGAGGACACAGGTTCAGATGCTAATAGATATGGGAATGATGGTTATTCCCTCAGTCAATTTGGTCATCTTCACAGAGCTGCTTGTAGGATCTTGCATTGCATGCAATGGGATCAGTGAAGCTTTACACTCAGGAGAACAGGGTCTTTCACTGTGTTCCGCTCGACTGCTTCATACCAACCCTGAGTGCACCTTCCTACAGCAGCCATTTGGCTCCCAGTCTGCACATACACATGCAAGGGAAGAGGGGAGGAAAATCAGCCGATGATGGCAGGCAGTCCAGAATTCTGGAGGGAAGTCAGCCAGTGAGGGAGATTGCATGACAGCTGGCAACCTGTTAACTCAAGCCAGGCTGATTGCAGACAGATTGGAGAGAGAGTGGAATGAGCTGTCAGCTGATGTAGTGAATTCAGACTCAATTTTGACAGTAAAAAGAATTGAATAGGAGGGAATCATTATTCTTTGCTTATTCCTTGAAGAAGTGCTCAGGCTAAGTTCCTCCAGTATTTTGGGGTGTGTCTGCAGACAATGTTTTATGTGGATAGGAGGGGAATGAAGGCTATGGTCCAGGTGTATGTCAATGGGATGAGGCAAAATAATAGTTTGGCACAAATTAGTTGGATCGAAGGGCCAGTTTCTGTGATGTCATGATCTATGGAGAGAAAGAGGGTCTTCACTGAGGGAGAAGATGCTTCTGGTTGCTCAGCAACCAGACATGGCCACCGAGTGATGGAGAGGAGGGAGCAGAAGGTCTTGCTGCACTATGAAGAAATTCCCCGGGCAAGATGGCATGTATTGGGTTTGCTGAGGGAGGGGAGAGCTTAGCCAATACCTGCATGAAGACTGGGTTACACTCTTCTTCAAAAACAAGGTGAGCACAAACTGTCCAACTACTGACCAGGTGGGGGTGGGGTAGGCAGGGGGAATGTTCTAGAAACAATCATCAGGAAGAGGAGCGGCAGTCACTTGAGCAGTTGTGGATGGTGAGGGAAAGTCAGCATGGAGTTGACAAACTCTTTGATGATGTACCGGAGGCTGATGTAGTTTGTATGGGATTATAGATGCCCAGAAGGTGATGGATGAGGGGCATCTTAGGGTGGTGGTCGGGAATGGGATGCCAAGGAATGGAAGTGTGGCAAGTCATCTCATCGGTAGCGGTGCATGGTTCCCATCAGAAGGAGAGGGCGGGGTCCAATCAAGGGCAATCCTCTTCTCCTGAGTGTGGACTTGGATGTTGAGAGCTACTGAACAGTGCTAAAGAAATTGTAGATGTTGTGGTCATTCCTGATCAACTCATGGTCATTGCTGATCAACTCCTGGCCCTCTCACCTTCACTGCTTCTCACCCCTTGGCTACTCCCACCTCTTCACCCCACCTCTTCTCACATTGCCCAAATGCTTTCAAAAGATTGGAATTGCACCTGTCTCTACTTTTCCTGTGGAAGCTTGTTCCATATACCCACCATCCTCTAATTGAAAAGTTTCTCCAAAGTTCCCTTTCAAATGTTACCCCCTCACCTTAAACCTGCACCCTCTAGATTTAGATTCCCCTACCATGAAAAGAAGATTCTGACTATTTACCTTATCTTTATCCCTCATGATTTCATAGACCATTCATTATAAGTTCATCTCTCAGCTTTCTATGATCCAGGGAGAAATGTCCCTGCCTTTATAATTCAAGCCTACTAGTGCCGGTAACATTTTTGTGAATCTGTTGAACCCTTTCCAGCTTAACTGAAGGTGGCACTGTTGGCTTAGCTGTTAGCACAACACTGTTACAGTGCCAGCGATTGGGACTAGGGTTTGAATCACTTGCTGTCTGTAAAGAATTTGTTCATTCTCCCCATGTCTAAGGGTTTTCCCTAGGGGCTCTGGTTTTCTCCCACCATTTGAAATGTACTGGGATTGTAGATTAATTGGGCAGCATGGGCTCATGGCCTGAAATGCCCTGTTACGATGCTATATATCTAAATTTAACATTTAATACATTTAAATTTTAAAAAATAAATTAACAATATTCTTTCTATCACTAGGTGATCAATACTGCATACAACACTCCAAGTGTGGTCCCACAGCTTTAACGTGATGTCCCAGCTCCTGCACTCACTGCTCTGATCAATGAAGGCAAATGTAACAAACACGTTGGTCAACAGCCTTTCATGGAACAATATCTGAGGCACCTGCAAGCTCACACCAAGACACAAGAGCAACTTGTCCGTGAACTACTCTTTGCAGACGATGCCGCTTTAGTTGCCCATTCAGAGCCAGCTCTCCAGCGCATGACGTCCTCTTTTGCCAAAATGTTTGGCCTGGAAGTCAGCCTGAAGAAAACTGAGGTCCTCCATCAGCCAGCTCCCCACCATGACCACCAGCCCCCCCACATCTCCATCGGGCACACTAAACTCAAAACGGTCAACCAGTTTACCTACCTCGGCTGCACCATTTCATCTGATGCAAGATCGACAAAAAGATAGACAACAGACTCGCCAAGGCAAATAGCGCCTTTGGAAGACTACACAAAAGAGTCTGGAAAAACAACCACCTGAAGAAATACACAAAGATCAGCATATACAGAGCTGTTGTCATACCCACGCTCCTGTTCGGCTGCGAATCATGGGTCCTCTACCGGCATCACATACAGCTCCTAGAATGCTTCCATCAGCGCTGTCTCCGCTCCATCCTCAACATTCATTGGAATGACTTCATAACCAACATCGAAGTACTCGAGCTGGCAGAGTCCGCAAGCATCGAATCCATGCTGCTGAAGATCAAACTGCGCTGGGTAGGTCACGTCTCCAGAATGGAGAACCATCGCCTTCCCAAGATCGTGTTCTATGGCAAGCTCTCCACTGGCCACTGAGACAGAGGTGCACCAAAGAAGAGGTACAAGGACTGCTTAAAGAAATCTCTTGGTGCCTGCCACATTGACCACCGCCAGTGGGATGATATCGCCTCCAACTGTGCATCTTGGTTCCTCACAGTTCGGTGGGCAGCAACCTCCTTTGAAGAAGACCGCAGAGCCCACCTCACTGACAAAAGACAAAGGAGGAAAAACCCAACACCCAACCCCAACCAACCAATTTTCCCTTGCAACTGCTGCAACCGTGCCTGCCTGTCCCACATCGGACTTGTCAGTCACCAACGATCCTGCAGCAGACGTGGACATACCCCTCCATAAATCTTCATCTGCGAAGCCAAGCCAAAGAAAAAAGAAAGAAGCTGTACCCCCATGACCCTCTGTCGTACAACTCTCCCCTGAGCCGTACATTGTTTGTCCTGCCCTGGTTTAACCTACCATGTGCAACACCTTGCCCTTGTCTGAGTTAAATTTCATCTTCATTTCCAGATTCTGTTGTAATCTTAGATAACCATTGTTCACTATATGGCTGGCTATTCATGGTGTCTTGATAACAGTGCTACCTACCTTCTCATCCAGATCATAGATGCCAAACTGTGAACCCAGTACTGATCCCTGTGCCACACTATTGGTTATAAGCCTCCAATTTGAAAAATAACCCTCCACTACCACTCTTTGTCTTTAAGTCAACTCTGTATCCAATTGGTAGTTCTAGGATGTTCCACCCTTTGAGCTGGACCAGAGGCAGGGAACACTGATAGTGATGTTGAATGGCCTTGGCTGCCGCCTTGTGAGGGCATGTCACTGCCAAAAGTTTGTGGAGAAATGACATTTGTGGGGCTGTCATGTGAGCAGCTGAGGGCGACCAATTGAAGAAAACTGACATCTGCCCTAAAGTTTTCTTCCCTCACCTTATACAGATACCCTCTGGTAGATGCTACTCTCAACCCATGAAAAAAGTGCTGGCTGTCCACCCTATCTATGCTTCTTATATTCTTGTAGACCTCTAGTAAGTCACCTCTCACCCTTCTTCGCTCAAAATAGAAAAGTCCCAGCTTGACTAACCATGTCTCATAAGACACGTTCTCCAATCCAGGCAACATCCTGGTAATTCTCCTCTGTATCCTTTGATATCCTTCCTGTAATAGGACAACCAGAACTGTACACAATACTCCAAGTGTGGTCCAACCAGAATTTTATAGAGCTGCATCATTCCCCTGAATAATGAAGGCCTGCATATCATAAACATTTTTAAACACCCTATCAACCTACATGGCAACCTTGAAAGATCTATGGATTTAGACCCCAAGGTCCCTCTGTTCTTCCACATTGTTAAAAATTATGACTTTAACCATGCACTCTACCTTCAAGTTTGATCTTCCAAAATGCATTGCCCTATATGCATTGTGTAGATGATCTGAAACTTTAAAATTCACCTTATATCCTAGACAAAGGGTCTACAATTCTTACCCTTGTCAACGAAATCATAACACTGCCACCATCTTCCTGCCAGCTCCAACGCAATCTCGCTCATGCCCCGTTAGTTATTTACAAAGTCCCAGTGTTCCTCCCTGGGGTCCATCCACCTGGCCCAGCTACTGTCGGCTCTGAACAAGTTTTAAACTACTTGTTTCAGGAGCCGATGGTGGTTTACTTTAAAATGTTCAAATAAAATTTAATCCTTTAAATGATAGTTTGTTATTAAAGTATTGTGATTTGCTTTTAACAGCACCTACTGGTCAGTGGTAAGTGCCAGATTTTGGGTCATCTTATACAAAAGGTATCACTCAAAACCAACATTTTAGGAGGAAATTCCAGGTTGTTCTATTCACGAGTCATTCTATACAATGGGGTATATGTTACTTCACACTTATCTGGATTGAACTCTATCTCCCATCCGCCCAAATCTGCATCCTGTCTATATCCTGGTGTAACGTATGACAACCTACATTATCACAACACCTCCAATCTTCATGTCATCTCAAAGCTTACTGTCCCATCCCTCTATTTCTTTGTCCAGATCATTTATAACGATCACAAAGAGCAGGGGTCCCAGAACAGATCCAGTTGGAACTCCACTAGTCACTGGCCTCCAGGCAGAATATGTTGCAACTACTACCACCCTCTGCTTTCTATAGGCAAGCCAATTCTGAATCCTCAGAGCTAAGGTTCCATGAATCCCATACCCCATGACTTTCTGAATGAGTTTAGCATAGGGGACCTTGTCAAATGCCTTACTAAAATCCATATACACCACATGTACCACCTTATCTTCATCAATTCTTTTGATACATCCCCAAAAATCTTAATCAGGCTTGTGAGGCACAACCTTCCCCTCACAAAGCAATGCTGACTAACCCTAAAACTATGGTTCCCTAACTGCTCGTAAATCCTGTCCCGAAGAATTCTCGCCAAAAGTTTTCCCACCAATGATTGGTCTATAATTCCAAGGATTCTCCCCATTGCCTTTTTTAAACAAGGCAATCCTCCAATCCTCCAGTACCTCCCGTACGGCCAAAGAGGAAGCAAAGATCATTGTCAATGCCCCAGCAATCTCTTCTCTCACTTCCTGTAGAAACCTGAAGTATATCTCATATGGTCCCGGGAACTTACAAATCCTAACATTATTAAGAAGATCTAGCACTTTCTCTTTCTTTACCTGAACTTACTCCAGCACATAGGGTGAAGCAAAGTATTCATTTAGGACCTCCGCTGCCTCCAGGCACATGGACCCTACCTTCACTCTAGTCACCTTTCTTCTTCAAGTATGCATAGAATGTCTTAGGGTTTAACTTAATCTGACTTGCCAAGGCCTCCTTGTGTGTCCTAGCTTTCCTGTCCTTTCTCAAGTTCCTTTCTGGCTGCCATAAAATTCTCATGAACCCTTCCTGTTTTTTGCTTCCTTCTTCTTCTTAACTGTCTCATCTCTTTTGTGAAATACAGTTCCATTATCCTACTATATTTTTAATAACATAACAATTACAGCACGGAAACAGGCCATTAGGCCCTTCTAGTCCGCACCGAACCAAACACCCCTCTCTAGTCCCACCTCCCTGCACAATGCCCATAACCCTCCATCTTCTTCTCATCCATATACCTGTCCAACCTTTTCTTAAATAATACAATTGACTCCGCCGCCACTATTTCTCCCGGAAGCTCATTCCACACGTCTACCACTCTCTGAGTAAAGAAGTTCCCCCTCATGTTATCTCTAAACCTCTGCCCCTTAATTCTTAACTCATGTCCTCTTGTTTTAATCTTTCCTCCTCTTAACGGAAATAGTCTATCCACATCCACTCTGTCTATCCCTTTCATAATCTTAAATACTTCTATCAAATCCCCTCTCAACCTTCTACGCTCCAAAGAATAAAGACCTAATCTGTCCAATCTCTCCCTATACTCTAGATGCTTAAACCCAGGTAACATTCTGGTAAACCTTCTCTGCACTCTCTCCACTCTGTTTATATCCTTCCTATAATTAGGCGACCAGAACTGCACACAGAACTCCAAATTAGACCGCACCAACATCTTATACAATCTCAACATCACCTCCCAACTCCTATATTCCATGCAATGATTGATAAAGGCCAGCATACTAAAAGCCTTCTTCACCACCCTATTCACGTGAGTTTCTACCTTCTTCACGTGTCACAGTGGGACAAACCTATCCAGAACCTCATGCAAGTGGTCCCTAAAAATCCTCAACATTGCTTCTGTGCTTTTCCCTGAGAATATTTTTCCCAATTTGCTCTCCCCAGTTCTTGCCTAATCCCATTGTAATTAGCCCTCCCCCCAATTAAGCATTTTATCATTTTGTCTGCTCCTGATCTTGTTGATAGCAATGCTAAAGGTCAGGGAATTGTGGTGACTGTTGTCACTGTCACCAAGAGGTCTGTCACCTGACCCAGTTCATTACCCAGTACTAGATCCAGTATGGCCTCTCTTCTAGTCGGCTTGTCCAGGAACTCTGCCCTATCTGTCCCACTTGATGTAAAGAGGTGCCAGTCAATATTTGGAAGGTTGAAGTGTCCCATAACAACAACCCTGTTATTTCTGCGCCATTCCAAAATCTGCCTAAATTATCTGCTCCCCAGGGTTCAGAGGGCTATTTGGGGGTCTATAGACTATTTCCAATAAAGTGAATGCTGCCTTCCTGCTTCTGATTTCCACCCATACTGACTCAGTGGACAATCCCTCCACAATTGCCTCCCTTTCTGCAGCTTTGATACTATCTCTGATTAGTAATACTACTCCCCCCTTTTACCTTCCTTTCTATCCCTTTTAAAACATCAAAATCCCAATCCCTGCATCAGCCATTCCAGTCCTTTGTGCCAGCCAAGTCTCTGTAACGGCCACATACTGATCCATGCTCTCAGCTCATCTCCCTTCTGGCATTGAAAGAAACACATTTTAATCCCTCGAACTGACTACATTTATGTTTTTCTCCACTCCCTATCCTTCCTCACACTCTCACTATGTTACACCCCTGAAAATGGGGAGAAATAATCACAATCGGGTGATGTTTCCTCAGTGGGAGTATTTACTCGAATCCAATTATCAAATACATACACAATTTCCAAACAACATACCAACTCGGTTACAATAGAATACATACCCTCTGTAAATTACAACGATATGCAGTATATCCCTGAGACATTGTTCTCATTGCAAAATAATATGTAACTATGGTTCAGTAAACTCTCGCAAAACTTGTAGAAGTTCCTAAATACACAATATACCAACAACTTTCAAATACATTTACTTATGACTTAACCACATGGCGGAATAACTTGGCACAGCTACGGGTTGCATTCTGGTAACATGCTGGCCCTTTGCATTTTGACTTACTCAAACTGTTACATCAACATTGTCTTGACACTTGAAACATCTTAGTGAATGATCATAACCGCTCTACCAGTGTGGAATACCCACAACATACCTGAAAATGGGGAGAAATAATTACAAAAGTAATTGGGTGATGTTTCCTCAGTGGGAGTGTTTACTTGAATGAGGGACATACCGCATACTATTATGGTTCCATTCTTACCAATAAAGAATGACATAAACAATTAATAAATTAAATTTTGGCATTTTAACCCTTTTTCACATAATATGAGTTTCTACTGTTTCAGGCATCTTTTGAACACATAAACACCTTTTAAGTACATTCCTTTTAAACACATTTTTATCCTTATCATAGCATTTTCATCTCATTACAGACCATGAATTTACTGTCTTTTAGATTTGTCACAACTACACATTGCATCAACTTTTCCACATTTGCTCTACTCTGTGCCCTTTCATTCTATTTCCCACCCTCCTCCCCTACAGCTCTAGCAAACATCTCAGCCAGGTTATTGGTCACTTTCCAGTTCAGGTATAACTTGTCCTGTTTGTACAGATCATGCCATCCCCAGAAGAGATTCCAATGATCCAGAAACCTGAAACCTTGCCCCCTGTACCAATTTTACAGCCACACATTCATCTTACCCTTACTCGCACATGGCATGGGCAGCAATCCTGAAATTACTACCCTTGTGCTCCTTTCTTTCAGCTTCCTACCTAGCTCCCTGTATTCTCTCTTCAGGATCTCACCCCTTTTCCTACCTATGTCACTGATACCAATATGATCTGCCTGCTCACCTTTTTCGGGTTGCCATGGACCCAATCCAAGATATCCCTTACCCTGGCTCCTGGGAGGCAACATAAGTGCCTTGCTTACAGAAAACAAATCTCGGTGGTATGTATGTCATGTATGTATTTTGATGATAAATTTGAAATCTCTACAAACCATCTAGGTATCTCTGTCTGCTTCTCTAACTATTGAATCCTCTACTACCACTTTCCATTTCTTCCTCCTTCCCTTCTGATCCACTGGGCTAGGCTCAGTGACAGAGACCTAGTCAATGCGGCTTTGCCCTGGTAGATTGTTTCCCCCCCCAACCCTGACAGTTTCCAAAGCAGAATGCTTATTATTGAGGGGAACAGCCTCATTACCAGCCTGCTTGCCTCACCTTTCCCTCTCCAGACTGTCACCCAGGGGAGGGGCAGAGGAATGGAGAGGGGAAGAGGGAGGGGGGAGAAGAAGAGAAAGGGAACAGGTAGAGGGAGAGGAATGGGAGGGAGGGGAATGTGAGGTGGAGGGGGGATAGGAGAGGGAGGGTGCGGGGAGAGGGAGAAGGAAGGGCCAGAGGAGGAGAGGGGAGAGGAATGGAGAGGGTGAGGAAAGGAGAGGGGAGAGAGGAATGGAGAGGGCAAGGAAGGGAAGCGGAGAGGAATAGGAAAGGGAGGGAATGGGAAGGGGAGAGAGGGAGATGGAGAGGAACGGAGAAGGGATGGGGAGGGAGGAGGATTGAGGGAGAAGAGGGGCAAGGGACAGGAGGAAGGTGCGGGGAGAGGGAGTGGAAGGGGAGAGGAAGCATAGCAGGAAGAAGGGGGTGAAGGAAAGGGTAGGAGAGGAAGAGCATTGGGAGAGGAAACGGGGAGAATGTAGTGATTGGAAAAGGTAAGAAGGAGAGCAGGGTAATGGAGAAGGGGAGGACAGGAGGTACAGGTATTGAAGGATGCAGGGTGGTTGGGAGTGAAGAAGGAAGAGGTGAAAGGAGGAAGACGGATATGGGAAGGGGAAAGGAAGAGAAAGGAGATTTTAAGGAGGGTGAGAGTTGAGATCAATGGTGATGGGAGGAAGAAAATGCAGATGGAGCAAGGGTAGGTTTGTTTAAATTTTTGTTACACATACAACGTTTAACAGGCTATTTCAGTTTACAAGTCTGTGCCACCCAATTTACACCTAATTAATCTACGCCCCTAGTACGTTTTGAACGAGGGGAGGAAACCCATGCAGACACAGGGAGAACATGCAAACTCCTTACGGACAGCGCAGGATTCAAACCCCGGTCCCAATCTCTGGCTCTGTAAAGGCATGCGCTAACTGCTATACCAACTGTGCCGTGCCGTGGGAGTAAGGCGGTGAGTCTGAGTGGAAGATAGGAGTGAAAAGGCCAGAAAGGGAGTCAGGTGGATATGGGGGTGTGGGTGGGGAGGGATTTAAATGGAATTGTAGTGAAGGATGGAGTGAAGATAGCAAGAAAAGTTCATTGCTAATTTTCATACTGGTTTGTACATCCTGTTGTTTTCAATTTGTGTTGGAAAAGACTGGTGGTGAAATGGGATAGATGTAAGAAATCAAGTTAATTCCCCTGTTAATCATTTTCATTCCTCCTTTCTCAGCTATCATCACAGGAATTCTACATTGGTGAGTATATTCTGAATAGGTTAAGATTATCAAAGCTACTGTTGGGCAAGAAATTCAGTGAAATTTTGGGCTCATCAAAATACTTAAAGTTAGAAACTAACTATATATCTGCTCTTGAGAAATTGAAAGTTGTTTCACTGTGATGTACCATATAGTCTGTTAAACGGGAAAGTCTGCAGTTGTTGTGATTGTAATTTAAAAGTGCTAGAGAAAGTCATCAAGTCTCACAGCATTCTTTATGCCGCAAAGATAAACAATATTTTGGCCCTGAGCCTTTCATCAAGGTATGAGCAAAAAGCAGGCAGACACCTAAAGGGGGAGGTGTGGGTGCAGTTTTGAGGCCACCATTTGGATACTTCACTTGTGAATCTGCAGGGTCTACTGCATTTGGTGCTTACGTTGTGCTCTCTTCTACATCGGAGAGACTGGACGCAGACTGGGAGATTGTTTTGTTGAGCATCTTTGCTCTGTGCGGTGCAATAGCGGGGACCTCCCAGTGGCCAACCACACCCCAGACCCATACTGACGTGTCTGTCATGGCCTCATACACGGCCAAACTGAGGCCACCCACAAATTAGAGGGACAACGTCTAATATCCTATCTGGACACTCTCCAATCAGATGGCATTAACACTGGCTTCTCTGGTTTCCAATAAGTCCCTACCCTGTTGCTATTTCCCTATCCCTCTCTCTTCTTTTCTCCAGCTCCCCACTCATTTCCCTCACCATTCAGAGAGCTATCCCCTTCCCCTACCACTTCCCAGCATTGTTCTCTTCTCCCCTCCCACCCATATCCATCTATGACTCGCCATGGGCCTGTGCTCCACCCCTGCCCTTCCCCACTCTGTTTTATTCAGGTGCCTGCCTGGTTTTTCTCATACCTTGACGAAGGGATCCGGCCTGAATCGTTGGTTATGTATCTTTGTAACCATAAAGAATGCTGCAAGACCTGCTAAGTTTCTTCAGCACTATTGTGTATTAAAATTTCAATCACAGGGTCTGGAGAATTTCTTGTTTCACTCCTTACGCCCCTTCTCCTTTTGTAAACAGGCAAGTGGTAAATCATGTCAAAGCAGGGTCTGGGCAGCTTTGGACAGTTGTAACAACACACAGAATGCTGGAGGTACACAGCTGGTCATGCAGCATCTATAGGTCTGCAGTCTATTTTGTTCACCTGAAGCAATTGTACCTGTAGAAGTATTTTGGAAATGTAAATCTGAGATGCAGGAGGGCACAAAGCATAATAAATGAGAACATTATTTCTTGAATAACTGACTGACATGCTGAAAATATATATTTACACTCAGCTTCCAGCAATTCACTTCTCTGGGAGATTTTGGGAAGCTTGAATAAGATTTGAATAAATCTTTAGTTTTTCCCCATCTTTTACCTTGCTGATTTGTTACAGTATGGTTTGTTATTAAATGATCTAGTGACCCATTTTGTTAGGAGATGCAAGATTTAAAACAATATGCTTTTTTTATCTTTGGATTTTACTAAGATGTATAAATAAGTTGCACATTGAGTGTGAATTGCAGCAGGATTGTACAAAATTTGGTCAGATAGGGGAGATTTTAAAAAAACACAAAGCTGTGAGTGTAGCGACGGCTACTCTGTTTACTGAATAACTCCACAAGTTATTCAGTGAGCAAAAACTGATTTATTGAGGTCTGCCTGGCTGTTCTTATTCTCCCAGCCCGGACCTGGCTGAGAACCCTGCCATGAGTCCAGACGTCATCAGGGCGTCACATGGGCCGCAGAGCGCGGGCTTCTAAACCTGGTGCCGAGGTCGGGAAGAAACCCCCGACGGCGCCATTTTGGCTGGCTGCCCCGCCGCATGCGTGACATGCGGGGCTAGTTCGCCTGCCTAATGGTATGCCGCCACATGAGATGATTTTGAGGGGGTTAAAGGAGCTTGGCGTTGAAAAATAATGAAACTGAAATTGTAGGAGGACTGGGAAAGTGTAGTTCACTGAACTTTTATTGTGGCTAAATTATGGAGTTTTTAATCAAGGAAAAAATGTCTGGTTATTTGACAAGGGTGAACACAATTAAACTAAGTCAATGGTTTCTTGAAGGAAAAATTATGTTTTACATTTGGTAGGGTATTTTTGATGCTATAACAAGCAGAGTTGATAGAGGGGAAACTGTGGTTATGGTATATGGAATTTCTGAATGTATTCCATGAAGTGCCACTTGAAAGGCTATTGCATAGGATGAGCTTGTGGTATTGAGTGCAGTGCATTAGTGTGGACCAAAGGTTGGTTATTGCATGGAAGTCAGAAAGTGGGAATAAATGGGTCTTTTTCAGGCTGGAAGGATGTAGAAAGCCCCAGGATCATCATGGCCCCTGATCAGTTACTATAATTATTCATAGCTTTAAACAGGGGTGGAGTGTAAGATATTCACACCTGCTGATGATGTGAAGTTGTGGGAGCGCTGCTGTGATGAGCTTGGGCTCTGCCACAGTATGTGGAGGGGTTGATCTGTAAAATGTTGACAAATGGAGTTTAATCTGGGTCAACCCATGCAGATGGGCTGGCCAAGTGTTCTGATAATTTGACACTAGACTTCCAAAACATTTCTGTTTAGTGCTCGATAACCAGGAAGCTAAAAGATAAAGGAAGGATGTTCTCGAAATTTCCTTGACAAATACAGGATTTCCATGGATTTCCGGGCATTTCTGGCCTGTGATTCTGAGAATGGATGGGGGATTTTGGGTGATATTGAGAGTATTGTTTATTTGTTGAAGCCAAATGTAAGTGATGGAAGGAGTGTGTCTCCTCACAATACTCACAGGTACCTCCTGCGCTATCTCTAACAAAGTCTCCACATGGGCCTCATCAGCTATGTTAGAAACCTCAAATCTGGGTGGAAGCAAGTCCTCCTCAAGCTCCAGGTATTACTGAGAAGAAGAAGATGAGATTTACCACTTTTGTGAAGAAGCTGAAAGCTCATCTGTTCTCTCAAGAGTGTGTACAATGCTGGAGTAAAGAGCCGAAGGCAGAACTACATTGATCATTGTTCTTGGACTGCACTCAGATTGAGGATGATGCCTGCAGTCTAGTCCAGCAGATTTCTGAGGAAGCCAATGTGGGACCTGTTGCTCGAACACTGTGGGGTTGGTGGTGTTCTGTTGGCTGCACACAAATAGGCTCAACCAACAGCGTGGATATGGACAAGGTTTCCCATCGATTAATGGTCTTGAGAGTATCCTTCAATCCTTTCTTCTGATTGCCTGGTAATTCTTGTGACTGAGCTCAGGTGAGGGAGTCTGTTTGGTATTTCATGTCAAGCACGTGATGGACTTGACTTGCCCCTCAGTCAGTCAGGTCCAGCTGTAATTAGATCATACTGCTCTTGGTCTGGGAAAGGAGCTGTTATTTTCAGTTATTCCTTCATTAGATGATGGAGATTATGTTTAAATTTAGACATAAAGCATAGTAGCAGGCCCTTTCGGCCCACTAGCCTGTGCCACCCAATTACACCCAATTCACCTACAACCCTGGTACATTTTGAATGGTGGATGGAAACCAGAGGACCCAGAGGAAATCAATGCAAACATGGGGAGAATGTAAAAACACCTTACATACAGCGGCAGATTTGAACCTGGGTCGCTGGCGCTGTAACAGCTTTGTGCTAACTGCTACACTAACCATGCTACCTCTATGCTAACTGTGGCACCATTTTGTGGAGCCAACAATGGAAACTCTCTCTTGCATTGAGGTGCCTGCTGTAGGTAGACCAGGATTTTTGTCATGAACTTTAACCGGTCCTTTCCTCAGCGCACTGAGTTCCTCCATCTTTGTCTTTCGCGAGCGCTAGCTCTTGAGATGTGGGAGGCAATTTGTTTTCTATGGTCTCATTATGGATTTTATTAGGGAGGTTGGTATTGTACAGTGGGGCAGCTTTGTATGTGGGGTGGGTGTTAATGAGGCCGATCCTCTTGTCCAGTTCAGCAAGCACATTGATTGTTGCTTGGAATGCATCCTTTGCAAGTTCTTGTGTTGAAGTGCGATTAGTAATGTAGAGATAAAGCTGTGTGGGTTGTCACATGTGGTAAAACAAGAAAGTAAACACAATGCTGGAAAAATTCAACAGGTTAAACAGTGTAGTTTACAGAGCCTTTCAAGGTATGAGTGAAAAAATGGTTGACACATTATCTTTGAACTAAAAGAAAACAACTTGAAGGATAAGCCAGGTAACCTGTTAGACAGGCAGGCAATGTCTTTGCATTGTAGTGAGTCCTTGAAAATGCCTTGAGAGAGCCATTATAAATTTGTTAAATAGGTTTAAAGGTTCCTTTTATTGTCACATAATAATACACTAAAAATGTAAGGCAAACAGAGTCGCCACGAGCACTGCCTGGCACCCATAACAAAAGAAAAAAGAGAGGCAAGAGAGAGTCCCTTCAGGGAAGCTGAATGTCCATGGATTCACTTTGAGTGCTCCTGCTGTCGCACAGGCTCCAGTTCAAACCATTGGCAACCCAAGCTGCAGATCCAAACCTCTAATATGATCAGGAAGCCTTTTGCACCTGAGGCCCTTTGTGAGGCCTTCTTGTGCTCAGCACCCTCTTGAAACCCAATTTTGATTCCTGGTTCCCATGAGTCAGTTTCCAGCAGCTCCCAGCTTGCATGAGTCCTTCGACCACCAAGTTGCCACAGCCCGCAGCCTACATGGGTCTTTTAACTGCAAGTCACCAACAGCCCACATGCTGTGTGGGTCCTTCTTCAGCTGCTGAGCCCCTCGCTGGTCCACTGCCACGGTCACTGTTCTGTAGTATTGTCTCCTGTGTTTCTCCTTTTCAACAGGGAAGTGTTAGTCATTTTTCTCGTGCCCTGCACCAGACCACTGAATCCCAGAGTCTGCAACCCCTCCTGGTACTCTGCCCTGCACAGACCCCATGCCTGCAGTATTTTTAAAATGCACAGTTGGCTCTTTTATCAGCCTGTTTAAAGCCTGTATGGAGCCATCTGGACTGGACAGTAGGGCACTGTGTCTCCACTCTCCTGGGTCTACACCAATGACAGTGCTGTCATTACAGCAGTTCCAGCAAAGCCATCTTTTTTTAGATATAAATATAACTTGTGCTTCATAATTGTGCAGGAATGAAGAAAAGATTGGATGCTTACTTCCCTGTGTCCCTGTGGTATTTTAGTCTCAGATGTGGCAAAGCTTTGCAATATAGGATGTATGTTTGAAAGGTGGGAAATGTAAAACCTAATTTGTGTACTGTGAAGTCCCACAGAAAAAATCAGCATTGGTTGAGGGATAAATTTGGGCCAAGACCCTGAGAAACTTGTGACTATTTTTGGAACATTTCCCTGGGTCCTTTGTCATTTCTGAAGTCTGATACAGTTTTCAAAATGTGACTCTAGTTGTGCTAAGATGTAAAGTACCATTGAAAGCAAGGCCAGAGTACAAGGAAGATACCTGGGTTGCAAAATCACCATTGAGGGCCAAAGAGAGGAAGATTATTTTTGTACGTTGAATGGTTTGGTAACTGTGACTGGAATTCTGAATTTGGAATTGTTCTGAAACAGTGAAGAGTGGTTTCTTCAGCTGACCTGTGTTCCTGGATTAAAGAGTTCTGTAACTTGAAGTTCTTCCATCAGATATTTTCCACCAACCTTCAGGGTGTCAGATATACACTCTGCACCCATGACAGTGTGGCTAGGCAGAATTTAAATGCCATCTACAAATGTGCCAATGAAACCATGATTGTCGGCAGAATCACAAATGGCAATGAGGAAGCGCACAGGAGGGAGATAGATTAGCTCATTGAGTGGTGTCACAACAATAACCTTGTACATGTTAGCAGAACTAAGGAATTGAATGTGGACTTCAGGAAGGGGAAACCAGGTGAACACAAACCAGTCCTCATCAAGAGGTCAGCAGTGGAGAAGGAAAGGAACTTCAAATTTCTGGGTGTCAGCATCTTTGACAACCTATCTTGGAGCCAGCATGTCAATGCTATCATGAAGAAGGCACGCTAGTGGGTCTATTTTGTTAAGAGCGTGAGGAGATTTGATAAGTCACCAAAGACTCTTCCCTGAATTCTGACTGATTGAATCACTGTGTGGTGTCAATGCACAGGACAGGAAAAGGCTGCAGAGGGTTGCAAACTCGGCCAGCACCATAATAGGCATTAGTCTTCATTCCATTAAGGAGATATTTAAGAGCAGGTGTCTCAAGAAACCAACTTCAAGTACCTCACCATCCAGACCATGCCCTTTTCTCAGGAAGGAGGTAAAGGAGCCTAAAGAAACATATTCAACCTTATAAAAACAGCTTCTTCCTCTCCACCATCATATTTCTGAACAGATGACAAACCTATGGACACTACCTCACTTTTTGCGTGAAATTTTTAAAAATCTTGTATTTAGGAACTGTAATTTATAGCAATTTTGCATCTGTAATGCACAATTCTGCTGCTGGAAAGCAACATATTTCCTGCTGTACATTTTCTTGCTCAACCTCTCTCTTTTATGGGCTATTAATATTGGGGGGTGATATTAAAGAATTTTTGGTTGCAATCAATAAATCTGATATTCAACTTAGTGTTAGGGCGAGGAATATTAAAAATATCAGGTGAAATGAGCTTCAGGAGAAGTCTTCTAATAGACATGAACATAATATTTCAGGAAATATTCTATCCTACAGAATGCTTGAGCAACGTTTTGGGTCTCAAGCTTTGTCAGGGTATGAGCAAAAAGCAGGGCCAGGTGTCTGAATAAAATTGTGTGGGTGGGGAAGAGGGAGGAGCACAAGCCCTCAGGCAAGAGGACATAGGTGGAGATGGGTGGGAGGGCAGAAGAGAAAAAAAACTGGGAAATGGTAAGGAAGGTTATAGCTCTTTGAATGGAGAGGGAAGGGGGTGAGGACCTCGAGGAAAAGTGAGGTTAAAAACTGTGTGGCACAGGATAGCGTCATGGGCAAGTAGCTAGGAAGGATGTGTGCTGTGCAAGCAAATCTGTGTGAGTACATGGTATTGGAAACCATGTGA
Organism: Narcine bancroftii; assembly: GCF_036971445.1. NCBI lineage: Eukaryota > Metazoa > Chordata > Chondrichthyes > Torpediniformes > Narcinidae > Narcine > Narcine bancroftii. Next base: position 277,149,925 of record NC_091470.1, read on the forward strand.
CCCATTCCCCTCATCACTTCCCACTATTTCTTTCTCCACCTTCCCACCCATATCCACATATAATCTCTTGCCTTTGGGCCTGTGTTCCTCCCTCTGCCCCTCCACCAACATTTTATTTTGACACCTGCTTTCTTTTTGCTCACACCTTGATGATGGGCTCAGGCCTGAAACATTGATTATGTATTTTTGCTAACTGCAATCACAGTGCCTGCAGACTTTCTTGTTTAAATCGAATAATTTATATTCACTGTTCATTCAATGACAGATTTTTGTATACCTGCTGAATAAACTAATGTTTAAAACTTCCAATTTTGTTTGATTTACTTCAGGTACCATATCACTTGCCTTTTGGAAAATAATCGACATTTCTCTCACCTTTCAACATTAGAACGTGAAATGGCCTTTCATACTGAAATGGTAAGCATTTGCTTTAACTTATCAGTGATTAGCCTCAGTCTCCAGTATACCTAAAGACAACAGAATGGAGTTGGGAGTTTACAGTTAGCTGGTCTTCTGCATTGGGCCATCTCCATTGGTGGGTTTTGCCACTGATGTACTGGAGCTTTCCGCTCAAAGGTATTGATGCCCCCATACCAGGTGGTGAAGCAGCTGGTCATCACACTTTCCACTACACAACTGCAGAGGTTTGCTAAGCTTCTGATGTCATATCAAAACTAAACAAACTCCTGAGGAAGTAGGGAGACTGACATATTTTCTTCACAATGACATTAGTATTTTGCGTCCAGGTAACCCTTCTACAAAGTGCACCTAGTTTCTGCAAAGTGAGCTGCTTTGCTAATCATTTAATAGACACAATCCCCATTGCAGGTAGCATTGAATCATAAATACGTGGGATTAAGCATATTAAGTTGTATTTAAAATGAAGGTTGTTTATTGGAAGAAATTAGGTGGTTGTAGTGACTAGATATTTTGATACAATGAAGGAAACAAGATTAGAGAGAATAGCAAGGGGAAATTCTGCAGTTAGCACTGCATTCTGCCCCTTGAATACAAGAATGATGAAATGCTTACGGTTGAGCATGGATAGAGGGAGGATCTTGTCTTCTTTGGATGAAAACACTTGTAAGAAAAAAAATGTGTCCTCATATTTCTGACTTGATGTGAAACCAGCCTGAGTTGGTGCTGCTTCTTCAACTCTGTTCTACATTTGGGTGGGTCAGAATTGCGTCCATTATGGGATCAAATCTTCTTCTCACACTGTATATAGCCTACTGTGAAGTCATTATTATGAGATGCTGTTCCTTGTATGCTGGGATTTCCCATGTTCAGCCAATGTCTCCCTGAATCTGTTCTAGTCTAAACAAAACCAAGCCAGTTTATCTTATGGTTGTAATTCTATCCACACCCTACAAAGCCTCTCCAAACCTTCAGTAGAAATGAAAGAATGATGAAAGAATGAGGAATGTAGCAAAGACTCAATTAATTATAGTGTTCATTTGGTTTTCCTTCCCTCCAGATGCTACTGGAAGTACTGTTGGAAAAGAGTAACTGGGAAAGTCAGCACATCAGCTCAATTAATTTAGAACTGCTCAAGGAAATGGAGCAGATGAATGGCAGATGGATGAGTGCTCAGTACATTTATTACCAACACCTTTAATGTCATCTTTGTTCATTTATAAATTAAAGCTATTCGTATTGGGGGTGATATCAATACATTTTTGGTTGCAAACAATGAATCTGATATTCAACTCAATTTTAGAGTGAGGAATATTAAAAATATCAGGTGAAATGGGCTTCAGATGAAGTGTTCTAATAGACATGAACATAATATTGCAGGAAATATTCTATTCCACAGAATGCTTGAGCAATGAGCTGGAGTTCATTGTTCCCTCATCATTTTTGCTTTGTACGTCAAAGTTTGTTTTGGACATTTTGAAGTTTAGTTATGATGCTTTTGAATGTTTTTCAACATATTTTCTGCTTTTAGGGCTTGTATTATTTGTTTAAGACCATTATTGAGGCACCTTCATATTATAAAGGGTTAACTTCCATAATGAACGATTGATTGACTGAATATCCTTTGGTTATCAACACCTTGAAGCGGTTCAATCTTTACCCAGAGGTTGGTAATCTTTCTGAAGATTTTTATTCTCGTTATGACATCTGGTTTTGAATCTGGGATCTAATTCAAATGCATCTATTTCCTATTTATCCAGGAGTATAAGGATTAACATAGGCAGAATTCCAGTCAGCATCTAGGAGGCTTGAACATTCTTTAATGCTCTCTCATTCTGCTCATTTCTCCTGCACGTCCAATGTGAATAAACATCAGGACATTCAGCACCACACTCTCCAACATTGTCTTCTCCATGATCATGCACACTCTTCAGTCTTCCTCTTCCACATGTCTCTCTTCATCAATCTCAACCCCTCTAGTACCAGTGCAAACCCTCTGGTATACTCTAACCCTTGCCTTCTGCTTGAGACCTTGATTTTAGTAAATGAGTCTTTGTTTGTTGTTTTACTTTTTATACAACCCAATACTATAGCAACAGGTCTATGGCAGATGCCATTTCACTGGCTCAACACATAACAATAGAACACCTGGACAGCAAAGATGCATATATATCAGGATGCTTTTTATTGACTACATTTTGGCATTTAACACCATCATTGCCTCAAAACTGATCAGCAAACTCCAAAACCTGGGCCTCAATACCCCACAGAGGAATTGGATTCTGGATTTCCTCACCTCCAAACCACAGTTAGTGAGGAGTGGCATGAATATCTCTGTCAGTACTGATGCATTACAGGGGTCCATAATTAGCCCCCTACTCTACTTGCTTTATACCTATGACTGCATGGTTGGTATAACAACACCATTTAATAATCTGCTGATAATATCACAATTGTGGGTTATATAAAAAGGGCAATGTCAGTATACTGGAGGGAGATTGAAACCTTAGGTGAATGGTGTACTAACAACAATCTCACACTCAATGACACCAAAACTAAGGAGTTGATTGTAGATTTTAGGAAAGGAAAACCGGAGATGAACGATCCAGTGATCATTAGGGGATCAGAGATGGAGAAAATTAGCAAATTTAAATTCCTGGAAGTCACTATCTCAAAAGACATTACCTGGATGCAACATACTAATGTCATTGTGAAGAAAGTATGTCAGTCTCCCTACTTCCTCAGGAGTTTGTTTAGTTTTAATATGACATCAGAAGCTTAGCAAACCTCTACAGATGTGTAGTGAAAAGTGTGATGACTAGGTGCTTCACTGCCTGGTATGGGGGCATCAATACTTTTGAGTGGAAAGCTCCAGTACATCAGTGGCAAAACCCTCCCCACTACTGAGGACACTGGAGTCGGAGAGCAGCAAAAATCATCAAGGATCCACACTATGGTGGAATACGGTATTGCAGGCTTGACCTCGCTGGACTGGAGAGGCTGGCCCACCTTCCATCCCTGTAGCTCCTCCCTGTAAAACCCTTAATAAAGACTGATAGCCCAAGTCTCCTCCTCCATACCTGCCTTAGACATGAGCCAGCAACATGTAGAGGCATGCTAAGATTTTCTGGTTAATAAAACCTTTGACTACTTCCTTCATGCCTGTGGGTGCTCATTGATAGTGCTACAATTTATTAGCCAGATTTTTATTTGCCATTGTCAAGGCAATTAGTCTGGAGAAGCTGGAAACTGATCCCAAGGAAGCAGGGGCCTTTGTTGTTCAATATGTGACTACATTGCTTGAAGGCCTACTTGAGGTGCCTCGAGATGACAGCGCACGGCGTTAGAACAATCTGCTCTTTGCAGCGGTGGGCCACTGAGTTTGCCAGATAATCCATTACTGTGAAGAGTACAACGAGGTAATGGCCCTCCTGCGAAAGCAATACAGAGCACAGCTGAATGCCATGTATGCCTGCTGCCAACTAGTCACCCGACGCCAGGGGCCCTGGTGAGTCCATCAAGGATTTTGTAAAGACCACACAAGCTGGGGCGATCAATGATGGACATTGAGGTAAACAGCCACACCACAGGCTGCCTGTTTGATACAGGGAGCACAGAGAGTTTCATACGCCCGGGCATGGCCCGGTGTTATTCCCTGACTGTGTCCCCGGTGAAATGCAAGGTAGCTCTAGCCTCTAAATCCCTCTCTGCAGAAATCCGCAGGTGTTGCACCATGACCCTAATCATGAGGGGTACAAAATATAAAAACTTCAAACCGCTGATGATGCCCCACCTCTGTGCACCCATCATACTGGGACTGGATTTCCAGTGCCAGCTTAAGGTTGTGATGATGCAGTTCAACGGACCTCCCCCAACCCCCTCACCCCTAACAGTCAGTAATAACCAATTCCTGGAGGGCCCGTCCATCCTCCCAACCGCGCTCAATTGCACACTGGAACACCATGCAGGGCACCTGACCTGCGGTTTGGCTTTTTTTTTTTGCCATGGTTGAGATGTTGGGAGCAATAATGAAGGAATAAAGATTGGCAAATAAACTCTCAGTACTCTGAGGTTATACTTCCTTGAATTAACAGCAGGGCATGTGAGTCCTTATTTTGCAGGATGCACAGTCTAGCACTACTTCTACTGGCGTTGTACACTTCATTGTTTACAACCTGAAGAAGATCACAAACCCACAACTTTATGTCACCCAACTGGGGTCGCTACGAACAGTTGTACATAATTGGTTTGCTTATTTAAAAAAATAAGTTAAATGTTTTTGAAAGTGGTGATGACTGCCTCATTAGCAAGGTTTTGCGTGATTGTAACCATATGTATGGGAGTTGAACCCCATTACTGGAATTGTAATATTCTTGACCCTATTTAAGGTGTTACTTCCAGGTAACACAAGTGTTGTAGTCGGTGAAGCTCCTGCTTTGCAGCTCCAGTGATCTAGTTTCTATTCTGACCTCTGCTGGTGGCTGGGTGGAGTTTATATGTTCTCCATGTCAATGTGAAGATTTCCCTTTGGTGTTTTGGTTTCCTTCCACATCTCAATAGTATGTTGGTTGGAAGATGAACTGCCCCATTGGCCTTTATTGTAAGAGGTTATGAATATGGAGCTTTACTGCAGTATTATGAGGGCTTGGTGAGGCCACACCTTGAGTATTGTGTACAGTTTTGGTCTCCTAATCTAAGGAAGGACACTCTTGCTATTGAGGGGGTACACCAAAGGCTCCAGTTCATTTCTGCTCCCCATTGCCACATCTGCATGTCTGTCCATGGCCTAGTGTATGTACTGCCAAGGTGATGCTACCTGCAAATTGGAGGAACAGAACTCTATACTCCATCTCAGCAGGCTCCAACCAGACGGCATCAATATTGACCTCCAATTTCTGTTAACTTCCTCACCTGGTCTCATCCCTTTGTCTCCCTTCCTCCAGCTCCCAACCCCCTGAGGAAGGGCTTGGGCCTGAAGTGATTTGCTGAGTGTCTGCAACACTTTTGTGTACTTCAGATTGATTCCTGTGAGGGCAAGATTGGTGATGAAGAAAGACTTCATAGACCAGAGTTATACTCACAACTACCTCTGTTTACTTATTCTCATAAATTCTCCTTAATTATCCTTTTTATGGAAATGTCTTGTATTAGCCCTTCCCTGCCTTTTCTGTTTGCAAGTGTGCAGAAGCTTGCATTGTTTTATATTTTGTGCCAGTTTATTCTCATTCTTGAAATATTTTCTCAAATTCTTCAATCTTTGCCGCATTCTTAAATACTCCCAATTCACAGGCCTGCTACTATTTCTTGCAAATTTAGAAATATCTTGATTGAATACTTTCTTTAATTTCTCATTGGTAAACTACTTTTCACGTTTCATTTTAAAAATTAATTTTTAAAATGGTGGTCATTCATTATCTGCTATCATACCTTTCAACATAGTTTCTTTTATTTAGGATGAAGATTTTAGTTTCTGACTGAACTATATCTCTTTAAAGCTCAGTGTAATATTATTTCTGTATTTTGGTCATTTTTCCTCAGAAGCCCTGTTTTGCCATGGCCAATATTACAACTACCATTTGGTGTCCTTTAAGTAATTCCCACCATTTTCCCTGCCCAGCAGTCTGGTTTTGATTGCTTTAGAATGCAACTCCCAGTCTTCTCTGCTTGTGTTTAAGATGGTCACCATTTCCACGTGGCCAGTTCTTCTGAATTCCTTTTTGAGTTGCTGAGGCAAAAACCCTGTTCACTTTTAACAAATACCTGAATGTGCAATTAAAGAACTTCCCTGCAGAGTTATGGACCAAGGATGGAAGATGAGATTAGGTTGCTGGCCACTTTGGCATACACAGTGTCAAATGTATTGTGGAGTTTTTAATGATTATTCTATCCACAGCTTTGTAACCCTCCTGGTCCCAGTCACCTGCTATACTCACAGGCTTGTGATACTTTTGTTTCCCTTATTGTGTGAGAGTTGGTTTTTTTGTTTGTTCCACATGGCCCTGCAGTATTTGTAAACCTGTGTTTTTGATTTTTGTTAATTTTATGACTATCCCTTTAAGGATAAATTATTTTTGTCGAGTTACCATAGTTACTATAACTTTATATGTTGTAATATCTAGGCGAACAGGGAGCTTGCGTTCAGTCTTTGAAGAACCATGGAGGTGTAAACATCAAAATACTTTTCTTTGAATTTGTCTTATTTTGTCATCTTATCATCTTATTAGTCTTAATCATTTCTTATATCACTATGTCTTTAAATATAATCAAATGCTTTGTTAATTCATTGTTACAAAAATCTGAATGCTAAGTTATGCAAATATTATACATTTATATCAACTAATTAAAGGCTACATAAAGCAGCAATGAAGAAGTTCGATTTATTGGAGAGATAGATTGTAAATCGGAATATCAAAGCTTGGGTTTCTTAGAAGATTACATATTTTGAAATTAGGAAATAGGAAAGATATGGAAAGTGTCATCTATAGTATTTTCCCTTATCCATTTCTTTTTTGGAAGTTTCTATTGAGTCTGTTTTCAAAGCTTTTCTGGGCTTTGTCCCAAATGTTAAAAACACTGAATAAAATAACCTCTTCATTTCCTCTGTAGAACCTTTGGCAGTTACTTTAAATACAGTAAAAAAAACCCCGTATCTGGCATGCATGGGGATTGATTGATAAATAAGTGAATTTGCTGGTTGCTTGAGATTGTGTGTTGCTTGATTGGTGAAGGGGACACCAATTTTAAACCTGTGTATTTTTTTAGCTATTTATTTTCTGCAATTTTTTTTGCCAGTTGCTTGAAGCTGCCATTTGCATAAATTCCTGATAACAGGGAATTTAGTTTATGTGTATTCTGGTTACTGAATTTCCAGCCAACTATGTTCTTCCCAATTATATAGTAAAATCTTGCAGTTTTGAACACAACATTGAAGATTCTGGAAATCTGAAATAGCAATTGCTCAGGGTCAGGCAACATCTGTGGAGTATGTGATAACATAAACACAAGTTCTAACAGGTTATCAATTCGAAATGTTCAGAGTTAACATTTCTCTCCATTGATACTTTCTGATCTACTAAGCATTTCCTGTCTCCTCTTTCACTTTTGAAGACTTCTCACTTCTGTAAAGGGAACAATCCCAACTTCTCTCGTCTCTTAACTAATGAAGCTATCTTCTGCATCCACCAGGAAAACAGTTATGAATTCGGCAATTGATATTTTTCAATAATATATACACTGACATGAGTGGTTTTTCAACTGATAGTTTCTTCCTTCTATCCTTCCAGTTGAAGAAATATCACTCTGTTTTCAGTTGTTTTCTGTGTTAATATCACATTGTTCCAGGAAGTGTTCATGAATTTTATATCACAGTGAGAAACTGAATAATGCAAATTCAACAATTGTTAATGCATTATTTTTGCTGGTTGCAAAGTACAAAATACCTAAATACAAGGTATACTATGAGTGACGCAGTTGTCATGGTTCCATGCTTTGGGTAAGGGAAATTATCCATAGTTCCTACTCCTGATTGTTACCTACTTAGTCCTTTCGTGAGTGTGTATCTCATGGTTATGTAACAATGAGTGCATTGTACTCTGCATTTTGACTTGACTGTGTTCAGCACCAGTTAATAACTTGTGTGAACTTTTATTGTGGGTTTCTGTCACGTAACAGTGGCCATTCAGAACTGCTTTATTTGGTTAGAATGTTCATTGTGATGTTATGAAGTTGTATAAAACCTGTCTCTCTATCTTGAATAATGCAAGGCACCAAAGGACAGGCTGCTCAGGTAGGATGTGAAATAGGGGAGAGAAGTAGAATGCTCCAAATGTCTCTTCAAACGTTCCCCAACAATGTTGAATGATGTAAACCCAGCGCTAATCAGTTCATGACAATACCATTCTTTGAGTCACTAAAGCTGTAGTTATTTTTTACTTAAAATGTTAAATCCCATCTAGCAATCTTTAATGCCTCTAATTTGGCAATTCAACAATTAAAGGATTTTGTGATGTGTTCATGACAATAAATTCTGACTTTGATTCAGTGTGTAAAATGGAAAACTGTCATTTTTTTAAAAAACAATGTCTTTTTCAATAACTGCAAGGAAACCCCTAAATGCTTTTTTAATTGACAAAACTTTCACACTTTCTGTAATCAAGAGTAAAAGCAAGAATTTTCACATTGTGTACTGGCCCCATCAGGTCAGATTGCAGAATGAGATCCACATTTCATGTTTGGTCATTTGAATTGTATTTCCATTGAATGTTTGTTTTTGGATTGTTGCATTGTTTTGTTTTACTTTTGGAGCTAGTTTGGGACATGAAAGATGAGGAGAGGAAAATCCTGCTGGATTTCAATTTCCTGCTAAGAATCAACTCCCTTTCAGTGTCTCTGCTCCCGGATCTTACCATCCTACTTCCTGAATAGCTAATCTACTTTGCAGATTGGAATTGTTATTTGTACTTCACATATTTCTAATCCTTTGATGAAGTAGTGCATCTTTAAAGAAGTTAATGAAATTCCTGGCATTTAACCAGTTAGAGAGGTGACAGCATGAAACTTTGTGAAGTGACAAATATGTGTGATGGGAATTGCAACTACAGAAGTATTAGTTCAGGTTCATCCAGTTTATTAGTGGTTAGTTGTCATTTAGTATTCTTTTCCCTTTTTCCACCCACTTCCAAAAACCTGGAGGAGGACAATCAATCTGTTATATCTGTAAAAAATCATGCAAAATACTTATAGCACCATCTGAAAAGTAATTTTATTCTCCTTCGGTGTGCCTGACTAGGCTCCCATAAGCTGCATTCAGAATGGAACTAAAAAAAATGCAGATACTAGAAATCTGAAGCAAAAGCAGAAAATAGTGGAAACACTTTGCTGGTCAGGCAGTATCAATATAAAGAGAAACAGAGTTATAGCTTCAGGTCAATTACTTTTTATCATTTTTATAAGATGAATGCTTGTGGGGACATCTGAAGGGATAATTAATAGATGACAGGATTGGGCCCTGAGTTCCATTTAGGTCAGTTCAATTAAGGTGCAACAAGTATCCTCCATATACCCTGAGTAGGTTGTACGAGTTTGTAAATTTGGTTCTGTGTTCTGAAGTTATTCAACTCGTTAAATTGAAGTACTCCTCGTACCCTGGTTCAAGCCTCGGAGAGTTGGTTGTACATTTTTTTGCCATCTTTCTGAAGAGACATATTGTGGCCAATGAAGTTTGATACGTGGTGATGAGAAGCAGTCCCTTTGTCTTTGTAATTATTGATTGAGAGGATAAATATTGGCCATAGGGTCATTTACCTTGTCATCTTCAAAATATTGTCATGGAATCTGTTACTGTTCTCTCTTCCTCTTCTTTCTTTTCTTTCTGCTGGGTCTTTGAAAACTTCATCCAAAAACTGTGTTGTTTCCCTTTACATTGTTGACAACTTTGTAATGCTCCACCTTTTGGTCCCTTTTCTGTTTCAAAGTTGTGAAATGTTTTGGGTGAATAGAAATTTCCTCTCACTAAATATTCAAGATATTGGTTGAAGTTGTGCTCGCAGACTACATTTCCCAGCTACTGGCTCAAACTCTTTTCCTGGCCATTGTCTGATACTGTTCCAGATTAATGATAACTTGTTAGCTTGACCCCAAGATGAGATAATGCAGAATTTATTGTCATTAACATGTCATGAAATTTGTTGTTTTGCTATTGTATAACAGTGCAAATATTGCTATAAATTAAATTACAAAAATAAATTAATAGTGTCTGTGGTTCATTGTTCATTCAGAAATCTGATGGCAAAGGGGAAGAAGCAGACTTTGTGCCACTGGATGCTTGTCTTCAGGCTCCTGTACCTTTTTCATGATGGTAACAGTGTAAATAGGACATGGCCTGAGTGGTGTGGGGCCTTGAGGATAGAGGCTGCTTTCTAAACACACCACCTCTTGTAGATGTCTTTGATGGCATGAAGTCTGGTGCCTGTGATGTCGGTAGCCGAGTTAAGAACTCTCTGGATTTTATTCCTGTCCTGTACATTGGCATTTCCTGATGCAACCACAGAATGCTCTCCATGGTACACTTGTAGATATTTTCGAAAGTCTTTGGTGACATTCCTAATCTTCTCCAACTCCTCATGAAATATACCCATTAATGAGCCTTCCTCGTGATTTCATCAACACGAAAGCTGCCAGATAGAACCTCGGAGATGTTGACATCCAGGAATTTTAATTTCTTGACCCTCTCCACTGCTGATCCCTCGATGAGGGCTACTTCATGGTCTGCTGATTTCTTCCTGAAATCCACATTCAGCTTATTGGTTTTGCTAACTTTGAGTTCAAGATTGTTCTTATGACACCACTCAACTACCTGATCTATCACCCTCCTGTATGCTTCCTCATTGCCATCTGTGATTCTGAAATTTGTAGACGACATTTAAATTGTACCTAACCACACAGACATGGATGTAGAGTGAATAAACATACATCCTTGAGATTTACTTGTATTGATCGTTAGTGAGGTGGAATCGTTTCCAATTCGTACTGACTGTGCTCTTCTGATGAGGAAGTCAAGGATCCAATTACACCTGCAAATCGTGCTTTATTGGTGAAACATTCATACATAAAGTATGTATTTGGAAAGACCTACCATGACAATTTTTTATATTTTTAATTTAAAAAAAATAGACATACAGCATGGTAACAGGCCATTTTGGCCCACTAGCTGTGCCGCCCAATTACACCCAATTAACCTACAAATTCTAATACATTTCAAATGATGGGAGGAAACTGGAGCCCATGGGGAAAATCCTCACAGACATGAGGAGAACATTGCTGGTGCTGTAAAGGCATTGCACTAACCGCCATGCCAACTGTGCCACCATTAGTATTGACTTGGTATTGCATAAAATGTAAATCATTGAATTGAAGAAATTTACAGCAGGAAAGATGGCCATTTGGCCTATTGTGACCATGCCAGCCAAAGAAATACTGTCTAAGCTAGCTGACCTCACAGTGATCACTCTGAAGCCTCGTAAGTTGTGCCGCCAATTTCCTAAATGTGATGAGAGTTTCACTGCCCCATCCCTTCAGTATGTGATTTTCAGACCTCCTTTCAAACATCCAATAAACAAACACCCCCTTTTCTCCCTTCACAGTAAGATACAGGCCGGAAACCGAGCCTTTAACTTGCTGAGTCTGTTCCAAATATCAGTCACCCATTTGTATTCGTCCATTAATGTTGCATAAATGATACATTCTCAATCAACTTGCTTCCCAGGGAAATAGATCTTTAGTCCACTCATTGAGCACCTCAATTAAATCTCCCAGTTGCCACCCTTGCTGCAAAGTGAACAGCCCGTCCTGCCCACTTCCATTTGTAAAGAACATTTTGGCAGTGCTTGTATCATCCCTCTGAATCTTCTCTTATGTCAACACATTCTTCTTCTGGTAATCAGAATTGTGAACAGTATTCTAATCATGGACTGATTATTGCCTTAAACTGTACCGGTAATACTTTCTAATGCAATCATGGCAAGTATCCTATAGCTACCTTTGCATATCTATCTTTGGGGATCTGACCACATCAATTCCAAGGACCCTCTGTTCTTCCACACTATGAAGTTTTTTTTTAAATTTAAATGTTAAAAAAATATTTACTGCACAGTAGAAACTGTCTCACCATTTAAACCCATGTCTCCCAATTCACCTACAACATCATAGGACTTTATTTCCTAGAGTGTAGAAGCATGAGGGGAGATGGGAAGAAACAGGAGCACCCATGGAAAATCCGCGCAGACACAGGGAGAACATACAAATTCCTTACAGATAGTGCTGGATTCGAACCCAATCACTGGTGCTGTAATAACATTGCATTTACTGTTATGCTAACCATGCCACATGTTAATGCATTTTAATTCCCATGCTTCAGCTGCCTTCTTAAAATAGATAACATTTACATTCAGAATTAATGTACCCATTTTAAGATTTCCCATCTCACAGTTGTACATTTTAATTAAGAAGTTCAAAGTATTTCTGAATTGTAACCTGCATTTCCATAGTCATTTTATACACATGTAAATTATCAAAAATTTTATTGACATAGGATGAATGTTTGGCTGAACTTGATTTTTACGAGGACTTTGCAATCTCTTGCACCTATCTTTTTTCTTTGGCTTGGCTTCGCGGACGAAGATTTATGGAGGGGGTAAAAAGTCCACGTCAGCTGTAGGCTCGTTTGTGGCTGACCAGTCCGATGCGGGACAGGCAGACACGATTGCAGCGGTTGCAAGGGAAAATTGGTTGGTTGGGGTTGGGTGTTGGGTTTTTCCTCCTTTGCCTTTTGTCAGTGAGGTGGGCTCTGCGGTCTTCTTCAAAGGAGGCTGCTGCCCGCCAAACTGTGAGGCGCCAAGATGCACGGTTTGAGGCGTTATCAGCCCACTGGCGGTGGTCAATGTGGCAGGCACCAAGAGATTTCTTTAGGCAGTCCTTGTACCTTTTCTTTGGTGCACCTCTGTCACGGTGGCCAGTGGAGAGCTCGCCATATAATACGATCTTGGGAAGGCGATGGTCCTCCATTCTGGAGACGTGACCCATCCAGCGCAGCTGGATCTTCAGCAGCGTGGACTCGATGCTGTCGACCTCTGCCATCTCGAGTACCTGGACGTTAGGGGTGTGAGCGCTCTAATGGATGTTGAGGATGGAGCGGAGACAACGCTGGTGGAAGCGTTCTAGGAGCCGTAGGTGGTGCCGGTAGAGGACCCATGATTCGGAGCCGAACAGGAGTGTGGGTATGACAACGGCTCTGTATACGCTTATCTTTGTGAGGTTTTTCAGTTGGTTGTTTTTCCAGACTCTTTTGTGTAGTCTTCCAAAGGCGCTATTTGCCTTGGCGAGTCTGTTGTCTATCTCATTGTCGATCCTTGCATCTGATGAAATGGTGCAGCCGAGATAGGTAAACTAGTTGACCGTTTTGAGTTTTGTGTGCCCGATGGAGATGTGGGGGGGGGGGCTGGTAGTCATGGTGGGGAGCTGGCTGATGGAGAACCTCAGTTTTCTTCAGGCTGACTTCCAGGCCAAACATTTTGGCAGTTTCCGCAAAACAGGACGTAAAGCGCTGAAGAGCTGGCTCTGAATGGGCAACTAAAGCGGCATCATCTGCAAAGAGTAGTTCACGGACAAGTTTCTCTTGTGTCTTGGTGTGAGCTTGCAGGCGCCTCAGATTGAAGAGACTGCCATCCGTGCGGTACCGGATGTAAACAGCGTCTTCATTGTTGAGGTCTTTCATGGCTTGGTTCAGCATCATGCTGAAGAAGATTGAAAAGAGGGTTGGTGCGAGAACACAGCCTTGCTTCACGCCATTGTTAATGGAGAAGGGTTCAGAGAGCTCATTGCTGTATCTGACCTGACCTTGTTGGTTTTCGTGCAGTTGGATAATCATGTTGAGGAACTTTGGGGGGCATCCGATGCGCTCTAGTATTTGCCAAAGCCCTTTCCTGCTCACGGTGTCGAAGGCTTTGGTGAGGTCAACAAAGGTGATGTAGAGTCCTTTGTTTTGTTCTCTGCACTTTTCTTGGAGCTGTCTGAGGGCAAAGACCATGTCAGTAGTTCCTCTGTTTGCACAAAAGCCGCACTGTGATTCTGGGAGAATATTCTCGGCGACACTAGGTATTATTCTATTTAGGAGAATCCTAGCGAAGATTTTGCCTGCAATGGAGAGCAGCGTGATTCCCCTGTAGTTTGAGCAGTCTGATTTCTCACCTTTGTTTTTGTACAGGGTGATGATGGTGGCATCACGAAGGTCCTGAGGCTGTTTTCCTTGGTCCCAACAAAGCTTGAAAAACTCATGCAGTTTGACATGCAGAGTTTTGCCGCCAGCCTTCCAGACCTCTGGGGGGGATTCCATCCATACTTGCGGCTTTGCCACTTTTCAGTTGTTCGATTGCCTTATATGTCTCATCCTGAGTGAGGACCTCATCCAGCTCTAGCCTTAGGGGCTGTTGAGGGAGCTGGAGCAGGGCGGAATCTTGGACTGAGCGGTTGGCACTGAAAAGAGATTGGAAGTGTTCTGACCATCGGTTGAGGATGGAGATCTTGTCGCTGAGGATGACTTTGCCGTCTGAGCTGCGCAGCGGGCTTTGGACTTGGGGTGAGGGGCCGTACACAGCCTTTAGAGCCTCGTAGAAACACCTGAAGTCGCCAATGTCTGCGCTGAGCTGGGTTCGCTTGGCGAGGCTAGTCCACCACTCATTTTGGATCTCCCGGAGTTTGCGCTGAAGATGGCTGCATGCGCGACGGAAGGCTTGTTTCTTCTCTGGACAGGACGGCTTTGTAAGGTGAGCCTGGTGGGCAGCTAAATGACAACAAACTATATGTATGTGTGTATGTAGGTATATATATATATATTTATGTGTGTGTGTGTGTGTGTGTGTGTGTGTGTGTGTGTGTGTGTGTGTGTGTGTGTGTGTGTGTGTGTGTGTGTGTGTATAAAACATACTCAAGGATAGACCTATTCCTGTTATCAGCCCACATTCAAGGGAGAGTTAGGAAAACAGAATATAAAGCTAGACTATTATCGGACCACTCACCCCTGTTATTGGCAATAGAGCTCGAGGACATCCCACCAAGAATGTATAGATGGAGATTAAACTCCATGCTACTTAAAAGACAGGATTTTAGAGAATTCATTGAACGACAAATTAAAATGTACTTTGAAATAAATACGGAATCAGTGAAAGATAAGTTTATATTATGGGACGCAATGAAAGCGTTCATCAGAGGGCAAATAATAAGTTATGTAACCAAGATGAAGAAGGACTACAATCGGGAAACAGAACAGTTGGAAAGGGAAATAACAAATATAGAAAAAGAATTAGCAATAAAGGAAGATACAACTAAAAGAAGAGAATTGGCAGATAAAAAAATAAAATATGAAACACTACAAACATATCAGGTGGAGAAGAACATAATGAAGACAAAACAAATATTATGAGCTAGGAGAAAAAAACGCACAAAATTCTAGCGTGGCAGCTTAAGACAGAACAAACTAAAAGAATGGTATTGGCATTAAGGAAAAAGGACAAACAAATTACATATAATCTAACGGAGATCAATGAAAACTTCAGGGAATTCTACGAACAATTATATCAAACTGAAAACGAAGGGAAAGAAGACAAAATAGATGAATTTCTAACTAAAATTGAACTACCGAAATTACAAACAGAGGAGCAAAATAAATTAATAAAACCATTTAAAATAGAAACAGGAGATATTAAAAAAATTACCGAACAATAAAACACCAGGAGAGGATAGATTCCCAATAGAATTCTATAAAACATTAAAAGACTTATTAATTCCTCCCCTTCTGGAAGTAATCAACCAGATTGATAAAACGTAAAGCATACCAGATTCATGCAAAACAGCAATAATTACAGTAATACCAAAGACAGGGAAAGATCCACTTGCACCGGCGTCATATAGACCAATATCTTTACTTAACACAGATTATAAGATAATAGCTAAACTATTAGCAAACAGATTGGCCGACTATGTACCAAAAATAGTAAATCTAGACCAAACTGGATTTATTAAAAAAAGACGAACAACAGACAACATCTGTAAATTTATTAACTTAATTCATGCAGTAGAAGGAAATAAAACTCCAACAGTAGCGGTTGCTTTAGACGCAGAGAAGGCCTTTGACAGAGTAGAATGGAATTATTTATTCAAAGTACTACAAAAATTCAGCCTACCAGAGAAATATATTAATTGGATTAAAGCATTATATAAGGGGCCATTGGCGAAAGTGACAGTAAATGGATATATATCAAAACATTTTAACTTAAGCAGATTAACAAGGCAAGGATGTCCACTATCTCCCTCACTGTTCGCATTAGCTATAGAACCACTAGCAGAACTGATAAGAACAGAAAATAAAATAAAAGGGATAAAAATAAAAGAGAAGGAATATATAATCAGTCTATTTGCAGATGACATTATAATATACTTAACAGAACCAGAAATATCAATAAAAGAATTACATAGGAAATTGAAGGAATATGGAGAAGTATCAGGGTACAAGATTAACGCAAATAAAAGTGAAGCAATGCCAATGAATAATGCGGATTTCACAAAGTTTAAGAAAGAATCGCCATTTAGATGGCAAACACAAGCAATGTGATACCTAGGTATACAACTAAATAAAAATCTCGGCCATCTATATAAACTCAATTACCATCCATTAATGAAATAATTACAAGACGATTTAGAGCATTGGAAAGACTTACCACTAACACTGATAGGTAGGATAAACTGTATTAAAATGAATATTTTCCCAAGGATACAATACCTATTTCAGTCATTAACAATACACCTAACAGAGAAATTCTTCAAGGAGTTAAAGAAAATAATAAGGAAATTCTTATGGAAAGGTGGGAAACCAAGGATAGCACTAGATAAATTAACAGAATGGTACAAACAAGGAGGCTTACAACTACCAAACTTTAAGAATTATTATAGAGCCGCACAATTAAGATACCTATCAGATTTTTATCAAACAAGGGACCAGATTAGAACTAGATAAAATAGGGGAGAAGATACCTGAACATATACTATATGAATGGGATGAAAAATTGGTGCAACGTAGGAATTCACCGGTAATGCATCATCTGCTCTACCTTTGGAAGAAGATTCATGTAGAAAGGAATAAAACAAATTACCAACTACCAAAACTAATATTGACGCAAAATCAGCTAATCGCTTTCACAATAGATAACCTTTCCTTTAGAGAATGGGAGAGAAAAGGGATCAAAAGAATAGAAAATTGTTTTTCGGGAAATAAATTATTATCCTTTGAACAAATGAAGGATAAATATAATAAAACTCACGATACAATGTTTGCATACTACCAACTGAAAACCTACTTGAAGGACAAATTGGGAAACAGTCTGAGGTTACCAGAAGGAAGCAATTTTGAATATGTGATTACAGACACAATGATAATTAAAAAGTTTGTAACAAACATGTACATCAAACTGCAAGAAAAGGAGAACGAGGTAACAAACGGAAAACCTAAACAAAAATGGGAACAAGATCTAAACATAAAGATAAAGAATGAAACATGGGAGAAGCTATGCTCCGGAACTATGAGAAATACAATAAACATGAGGTTACGCATGATACAATATAACTAGATACACAGGCTATACATCACACCTCAAAAGTTAAATAAATGGGACCCAACAGTATCAGACAGATGTTTTCACTGTAAAAAGGAAACGGGAACAACAATTCATGCAATTTGGACATGTGAGAAAGTGGAAAAATTTTGGGAAGATCTAAACCAGATATTAAATAAAATCACAAAAAGCAATATACCAAAAAATCCAGAGATCTTCCATCTAAGTAATATAAGAAACAAAGAATTTGGACTCGATTTGGATGGAGCACAAAAAAGATTTGTTATGATAGCCTTAGCTGTAGCAAAAAAATGTATTATGTCAACCTGGAAATTAGAAGACAACTTGAGAATACAACAATGGTATATAGAAATGAATAAATGTATTCCATTAGAAAAAATAACATATAATTTAAGAAATAACATTACAATATTTGAACAAATATGGGAGCCATACATGAAACACAATAGAGAAATCCTACCGTGGACTTCCACCATCTAAAATGACAGAAGGAGAGATAACGAAAAGAACTGACTCCGTAAAATTTCTTGTTTATTTTTATTAAGTGACAACATTGTTTAATGGGTTTAATGTATCTTATAGATTGAACTTTAAATAAATGGGGAAGGGAGGGGGGAAAAAGGGGAGAAAATGACACTGTATATATTTAAGAAGAAAAATGTCTGAATGTTTCTTGGTCAATATGGTTTATAGTGTGAAAAATTAAAAAAATTTTAAAAAAATATTAAAATTGATCCCATATTTACCACTTCATCTGGAAGCTCGTCCCACACTCCCACCACTCTGTGTGAAGAAGTCCTCCTCATGTTCCCCCTAAACTTTTCCCCTTTCACTCTTAAACTATTTCCTCTGGTTTGTATCTTACCTACCCTCAGTGGAAAAAGCCTATCCCACTCATAATTTTAAATACCTCTATCAAATCTCCCCTCATGCTTCTACGCTCCAGGAAATAAAGTCCTAACCTGTTTAACCTTTCCCTGTAACTCAGTTCCTGAAGTCGGAGCAACATCCTAGTAAATCGTTCGTCTCCATACAAAGCCAAATATTCTGATCTTCAAGGAGACCAATTTTGTCCCTTATTATCCTTTTGGTTTTGTAGAAACCCTTAGGATTTTCCTCACATTATCTACCAAAGCAACTTCATGACTTCTTTTAGCCTTCCTGATTTCTTTCTTGAATTTTTCTTGCATCTTTTATACTCCTCAGTTACCTCATTTGCTCCATGTTGCCTATACTTGTTAGATACCGCTTTCTATTTCTGAACCAGATCAAAAACCAAGGTTCCCTATGCTTACTAACCTTGCCTTTAATCCTGACAGGACTCCTCCACTTACCTCACACATCCTTTTTTTTGAATATTTTACTTATAATTTTCCAAACTTAAACTCAGTTATCAACGTTATCAGTGTTAATGTTAACAGAAGATCCAGCTGCGCTGGATGGGTCACGTCTCCAGAATGGAGGACCATCGCCTTCCCAAGATCGTGTTATATGGCGAGCTCTCCACTGGCCACCGTGACAGAGGTGCACCAAAGAAAAGGTACAAGGACTGCCTAAAGAAATCTCTTGGTGCCTGCCACATTGACCACCGCCAGTGGGCTGATAATGCCTCAAACCGTGCATCTTGGCGCCTCACAGTTTGGCGGGCAGCAACCTCCTTTGAAGAAGACCGCAGAGCCCATCTCACTGACAAAAGGCAAAGGAGGAAAAACCCAACACCCAACCCCAACCAACCAATTTTCCCTTGCAACCGCTGCAATCGTGTCTGCCTGTCCCGCATCGGACTTGTCAGCCACAAACGAGCCTGCAGCTGACGTGGACTTTTTACCCCCTCCATAAATCTTCGTCCGCGAAGCCAAGCCAAAGATTCCAGCATTGACGAGAATTTACAATTAACCATTTTATACAATTTTCTGCAGAGTTCAAGCTCTTTTCAACTCCCTCCCTCCCCAATCCCCACATTTAACATTTAACTAACCACAGTTACGCACAACATTCAAGACACTCACAACAAAGGTATAAGGCATATATCAGGGGTTTATGGGTTTGTCTCAGCACGATGGCCAATGCTCAGGCTCTTTTCTTCTCTTGACTTTTCCTGGTTGGGATGGGATGACCCCCCCACCCCTTTGTTTGAGGGATAGATGGGGAAGGTAGGGCGGAAAGGTGTGATAGTCCACACTATAATTGTGCTCCTATGGAATTTAAGTATGGTTGCCAAATTTTCAAAATAATTGTTATACTTTTTTCTTTAGTTATAAGTAATTATCTCCAGGGAAACATAGCTTTACATTTCTGCATTTCAGTGAGTAATGCTCAGGCAGGATTCGGATTTCCAGGTAATCTCGATGTACTCCTGGCCACTGCCATTGCGATTAATATAAATTAGATTTGAAATTTGGACAGATTCATTCTAAGTTTTATGTACATTATGTTTCCCAACAGAATCAACTCTGGGTCCTGTGGGAATTATTTACCTATGATTATTTCTAGGATTTGGTCTAGTTCCACCCAGATTTGGTCTGGAGGCTGTAGGAGGAAATAAACAACCCTGGCGGCAGTGTCCTGGTTCTCCTTTTTAGACAGGCTCCACAGTGCTTCATGGCAGGAAGAGCCTTTCCTTCTATTCATTTTTTTTAAAATTAAGCTGTCTGTTGATTTACTTATTAGTATGGAGCAGGGGTGTCAAACTCAAATTCACGGAGGGCCAAAATTAAAAACTTGGACTAAGTCGAGGGCCGAACTAAATATTTATTGAAATTTTTCAACAACATCTGCATGTTTTCTCTTCTTTCAACATATGTAATGTTAAACTTTAGGATATAACTTTAGGAGGATAATGTTACAGGTCAGGAGTAGGTAGCTCAAGTTCACCCTTTGCTTGACCTGAGGGAAACATATTTGGTCCCTGTGGAGATGTAGTCAGCATTCACAGGCTGTGTCCATTTTGGCCTGCATCAGGACTCAGCATTTCCTGCTCACTCCTCAGGCTCTAGGCCTCTATTCACCCTCGACCCACCATCCCTCTACCTGACCAGTCCTTTACCCAACCTCTACTCACCCCTCACTCCACTCGCTCTGCCTCTACCCTCCCCATCCTATACACGCCGCTCTACTGCCTCTCCCCTCAACCTGTTCCTCCCTCTACCCGTCTCTCACCCTCTAATCTCCCCTCCCCTACTCACCCTGCCCCTCCCCTTTTACCTTTTCCCTATCCACCCCTCCTACTCATCCCTCCCTCTAACTGCCCCTCGCACCACCATAACATCCCCTGCCCACTACTCCTCACCTACATCCTCTGCCCACCCCTGCTTACCCACCCACTCAGGCCCAGCACGCTGCCGATCAGCCTTTGCAGACAGCCACCATCTCTCTCTTCACGTGCAGGGCTGAACCAGCCGTCTCTGGGGTCCGCGCGGGTGCAAGCGCTGAAGGCCGTGGCGACCGGGAGAAGTGCGCTTGCGCTGTGGAAGGGCCGTCCAGTGCCAGTCGTGCGGGGCTCGCGCTGCCCGGGGGCCGTGCGCAGCCTGCCATGCCCGTCGCGCCGACAGGAAATCACAGGTGCTCGCCCATCCGCCGCACCGCTCGACATGTGGGAGAAATGACTGGTTGGGCGGGGAGCCTTCCAACTGGCTTGCCGGCTGATGACATCGACAGACTTCTCGTGTTACAATTTCTCGTGTTACAATGGGGAAGGATGTGCAATGAAGGGGGAGGATGGTGGGGGTGACATGACCAAAAAACAGCATCGGCTCTCGCTGCAGGGCGGGCCACCTCTAATACATTTTTGAAATGATCTTGCGGGCCAAATATAATTATATCGCGGGCCAAATTTGGCCAGAGTTTGGCATGTGTGCCCTAGAGGATGGACATAATCGCGGAGCATATGACCTGGACTCCGAGGGGTTGGGGATCGTTACAGTCCTAGGTACTGGGTGCAGGGGGATCTGCTCAAACCAATGCCCACTCAGGCAAAAGGTTCTTCTTGTTGAGTTCACATATATTGTGCAGCACCCAGCAGGCAAACACAACATCTGGGACAAAGGCAGTCGCAACATCAAGAAGCTTGGACAAGCATCACCAGCAGCCTTTTAGACAGCCAAAGGCATTCTCCACCGCTATCCTTGCAGAATTCAGAACCTTGTTAAATTTTCGCTGGTCTGCATGCAGTACTCGATGCTGTGTGAAGCCCTTCATCAGTCAGGTTCCAAGGGGGTATGCCGCATCGCCCACAAGATGAGCTGGGACCTCCACTACATCAACATTTTTGGACACCTGTGGGCACAAAAGTGCAGAGATGCCATTAGTTCACCAACTTGCCCATTTACCCACGAGACATGAGCGTGTAAGGGTTATCACTCACGTCACGTGCAAAGAAGTATCTAGCCTGCTCCTCCGCCTTTCTGTACAGAGGGGAGCTGGCAAGCATGCGTGCATCATGTGTGTGGCCAGGCCGACCACAAACACGTTTGAGAAGCTGCCACATGATGAATAAAGTAGCCTGTACCTGTGAACATGGGCAAGCGAGATGCCGAAAAAACTAACTCACCAGAAATGTGGTCAACAACCGCTTGCAGAATCACGGAGTGCCACCCTTTGCGATTGTAGTAGGCCACTGGGTCAACGCTGGGGGTGAGAATGGGAATATACGACCCATCAATGCCGCCAGCACACATTGGGTAGCCCCTTTCCGCAAAGATGTCAATTGTCTCCTGGAGGCATGTTCCACTTGGCAGGGAGATGAAACGCTTACCGAGGATGCTCTTCAAGGCTCCTGTCACCTGCCGTACCATCATACACACAGTGCTGACGCCTATCCCGAAGATGGTACTGATGGATCGATACTCACAAAGGGTTGCAAACCACCACAGGGCCACAACCAGTCGAATTCCCGGCACCAACGGAGGTTCAATGAGTCCAGCATGAAGTTGACCGCCCCACGTCATACTCGTCTACTCATCATCATCAAATTTGGTGAGGACATAACTCTAGAATGTAGCTCCCTGGAATCTGTTCAACCTCCAGAGACCAATTTGTAATCATGGCCAGTTGACTGAAAAACAGCATTCGTCTCTGTCTGCAGCGCCTACATTCTGCAAGCCTTTCCACCTCGATCTGCTGCCTTCTGGCCAACAACATTTGCAGGAATTGTCCTTTGATCTCACTTATGCGCAGTTCAGATCGCATGGAGCTGATAAGAACCTCAACATACATCATGATCTCACCAAGGATTTTGCGTATCTTGTCCTGGTCACTGACACAGGCTGACAACATCCCCATAAGCATTTCTCTTCTATCCTCCATGATCCTGATTCTGTATTCCGCTTCAGCCTTGACGCGCTGTAATTATGTCAAGGCAGCGTGGACGGGACTAGGCCATAGTCCCGAGGAGCCGGCGTTCGCTGGTAGACGGCTATCCATCAGCTTGCACATTCAAGTCACAGAAAGGCATCCTCTCCGTGGCCACCTGAACGTGCCAGCTGCACTCCCCCAGCCACGACTGCCGGCACATGATCTACCATCGGAACACCTGAAAGTGGCTAAAAAGAATCCACACCATCTAGGGCATGCTTAATTCTTGCTGCTGCCATCAGAAAAGAACCACCAGGTTCAGGTAAAAACACAACAAAATGCTGGAGGAACTCAGCCAGTCTTTTAGCGTCCACAGGTGGAATCCAGACCAACAAGAGATGTTAATTGGATATGATAAGTGGGGAGGTGAGAATTTATCATGTCTGTGAGAAAGGAGGAAGGGAGAGAAAGTGTTGGGGGTAAGAAGTGGGAAAGGGGGTGATTTAACAAAAGCCAAAGATGATATTAATGCTATCCAGTTGGAGAGTGCCCAATTGAAAGATGAAGTGTTTTTTCTCCATTTTGCAGGTGATCTGTCTGGCAGTGCATGAGACCATGGACAGACATGTCAGCAATTAAATGGATGGGGAAATGAAATGGCTGGCCACTGGAAGATCCACACAATTGTGATAGACACAGCCAAGGTGCTCAATAAAGCAAACAGTTGCTACCGCTCCACCATCAGACTCCTAAACAACACTCAATCAGAGACTCATTTAAGGACATTTATTTTCTGTATTTCAGTTTGTTTGCACTTCCTTCTTCTTTACATTTATCTCTTTTATATACATTTTTTTTAGTTAATCATGGAAACAATTGCACTGTTTAGTTTGTACTTTTAGTAGTTGAAAATCCTACTTGAATGGTTAAATACACTATGCTCTGCACTTGAAGACTGATTCTCTCACTATTAGGATGGTGCTTTGGGAGATTCTTCGCCAGAGATCATTGCACTCTGTGAAAGCATTGCAAATTGAATATATCAACCCGCCCAGGCTCGCCCGCTGATTGGCCTGTTGCACAATTCCACCCGCCTCCTTCCTTATGGCAACGGCGCCAATCGCTTCCAGAGTCGTCCCCTTGACGCAGGGTTTTTTGTGGTCCCGCCTCCTCGTCGTCGTCGTCTGCCAGACCGGTAACCATCCAACCCTCGCTCGATCGGGGGTCGGTGCCTTTCGCCCTCCCCCCCCCCCGTCTCTCCACCCCCCCCCCGGTCTCTCCCCCCCCCTCCCCCCCGTCTCTCCCCCCCCTCCCCCCCGTCTCTCCCCCCCCCCCGTCTCTCCCCCCCCCCCGTCTCTCCCCTCCCCCCCCCCCGTCTCTCCCCCCCCCCCGTCTCTCCCCCCCCCCCGTCTCTCCCCCCCCCCGGTCTCTCCCCCCCCCCGTCTCCCCCCCCCCCCGTCTCCCCCCCCCCCCCCGTCTCCCCCCCCCCCCCCCGTCTCCCCCCCCCCCCCCGTCTCCCCCCCCCCCCCGTCTCCCCCCCCCCCCGTCTCCCCCCCCCCGTCTCCCCCCCCCCCGTCTCTCCCCCCCCCCCCGTCTCTCTCCCCCCCCCCGTCTCTCTCCCCCCCCCCGTCTCTCCCCCCCCCCCGCCTCTCCCCCCCCCCGCCTCTCCCCCCCCCCGCCTCTCCCCCCCCCCCGTCTCTCCCCCCCCGTCTCCCCCCCCCCCCGTCTCCCCCCCCCCCCGTCTCCCCCCCCCCCCGTCTCTCCCCCCTCCTCTGAAAAGTGGGGCATACCCGCGGGCTCCCGATTTAAATAAACCCCACCCCTCTCAACTGTGATTGGCCGGTAGGGAAAGCCCGCCCGTACCTCTCGCGTCTTTTTTGATACCGGGTGCACTGCCGCTCCGTGATTGGCTGAATGTTCAGCCTTCTGGGCCAAATTTCTGACAATCTGCTCTGATACTCCGATTTTTTTTTACAATCATATATCTCTTTCTCCAGGATTTCTGTGTTTTTATTCTCTCCTCTGATTGGGCAGGTTTGTGGTCCGAACCTCATCGTATACTGTAAAAAACATAATGCTGGAGGAACTCAGCAGGTCAGTGTACTTTATGTTCCAATGTAATGTCATAACCAATGAGCCCTTTATCAAGTATTGGACCGTCCTTTACCTAATCAAGATTCGTGACAAGAACCCTTGGTGGCGCCACGTTTAAATTTTTGACACGTGCAGGTCGACGTCCATCTCGCTCGATGTGACGTGTTCTGTCATTGGCCAGCAGCGTTCGATGCCGCACCCCTCTCGCGCCCTCCTTTGAATTCCGAGACGCGCTTTCTCTGCTCTGATTGGCCACTCCCGATTGGCTGGGCACTGACCCGCCCCCGCAGTTTCCGACCGCCCAGCCACCCGACTAACCGTCGCCCAACTGCCACGGGGGACCCGTTGGGCGTTGAGGCCAGCACCAAGAGGCGTTCCCTCTCGGTCCGGGCGATGCCCCTACCTTTTACGAACCATACATCATGAGAAGGGGGTTTGTTTAGTGGGCTGGGTGGGGATATCCGAAGGGGGGAATTGGGTGGAGTAAGGAGAGGTGGACAGGACGCCCAAAGATGGAATTGAGTGGGGTGGGGATGAATGAGACGTGAATGTTAGGGTCACCACAGACTGGTGGAGGGCACACCCTGAAGGACTTAGCAGAATTAAGAGCAGTTGCCGTGTGATTCGGCATCAAAGGAATGGCGCCCAAAGCTGGCACGGTGCCCCGGAGATGCAAGGGTGGGGTCCGCAAGGTTTGTACTTCCCGGGCTCGCCGGAGGGTGGCACCAGGGGCGAAGCGCAGACAGGTGACCTCCGCCATCTCTGGCCCAAAGAGTGGGCGTTCCCAGGCGAGATGCAAGAGACCAGCCTGTTCTGCACGGTCCCGCAGAAAGGGTGGAACATCCTCCAGTCTGAGGGGTTATCCCTCAGCCCGTTGCCAGGCCAGAGGCAAGAGACCCACTTCCTCCACCCGGTCCTGCAGAAGGGGCAGAATGCCCTCAGACCCAAGGAGGGTGCATCCACTGGCCTGTTGCTGGGCCAGTGGCAAAACACCCTCCTCCTCGTCCTGTAGGAGGGCCGTAACAACCCATTCAGGGGACAAGGGTGGACGTCCCGCTGCCTCCACCCGATCCTGCAGCCGGGGTGCAAAGGCCTATACTCTGTTAGGGCCAAATGGTGGACATACTGCCTCTTCTGCCTGGTCCTGCAAGAAAGGTGCAACTCCCTACATCCGTTCACGGACAAAGAACAGACGTCCAACCACCTCCACCCAGTGTGGGGGAAGAGAAAGGGCTTCCTACACCCCTGACCTCCTCCTGTTGGAAAGGGAACGCCTGTTCTTGCCCCGGGACTCAGAGAGGACAATCATCGGTACCCTGCCCCACTGCCCCATCGTGACTGGAGCAGAATCAACAGGACCCGACTCCTCCAATGCCAACAACAGCAATAACAACTGCATCTCCGGCGTCCTCCCAGGAATCCCTGACCCCTGGGGGGTACACCCAAGGCCAAGCATGACCAGCCTCCTTGATGCTCGATGGGACCCCCGTAGCGGGAGTAGAGCTTGGGTGGCCTTCCCCAGGGGTGGGCTCTTCCCCTGGGCCCCTGATCCAACCTGGGACTCCCAGAGAGGGAGTGGCGCTTGGCTGGCCATTCCCGGTGGTGGGGCTTTTCCCTGTTACCCTGACCTGAACTGGGACCCTCATAGAAGAAGTGGGGCTTGGCTGGCCTACCCTAGGAGCCTCTTCCATTGGGACCCTGACCTGTCTTGGAACCCCCGGAGAGAGAGTGGGTCAGGTGGACGCTCTGGCTTAGGATGGTCCGAGCAAGAGATGGTGGAGCCTCCGAGGGATGTTCCCCCATTCGGGGTCTCACCAAAGAGGGACCTTCACGAAAGGAACCCCAGGAGGGAGATGGTGAAGCGGGCAAGGGATCTCCCATTTGGAGGGTCTTCGGAGAGGGAACTGCCTTGGAGGGATCCCTCAAGGGAGAGTGTGGAACTTCTGAGAGATCTCCCCCACTCTAGGGGATTTCTGGAGAGGGAGCGTCAGAGGGATCTCCCCTGCTCCAGGGTGTCTCCAGCAAGGGAGGTTCCTGGGAGGGACCCAAGGCGGGAGAGCATGGAACATCCGGGGGATTTCCCACCTTTCCGGGAGATGGTGGAGTGCACAATGAATCTCCCCCCATTCGGGACTACTCTGGAGAGGGGGCTACCTGGGAGGGACCCCAGGAGGGAGAGCATGGAGCACCCAAGGGTTTCCCCCCCATCTGTGGGCTCTCCGGAGAGGGAGCATCTAAGGAACATCCCCCAATTCAGGGCAACTGTGGAGAGGGAGTGTCCCTGGAGGGACCCCGGGAGGGAAAGCATAGAGCAACCGAGTGATCACTCGATTGGGGGAACTCCAGAAAGGGAGCTTCCTGGGAGGGACCCCCGGCGTGCTAGCATTGAGCTCATTCTGCATCACGAGACTGAGGGCCCATCCACGTCTAGAGATACCCGCGGCAAGAATGCAGCGGGTCCTGGCAATCCCGCACCTTAAGAAAGCCAGCCCAGCACCCGCAGAGCAAGAGGCAGGTAAACGCAGAGAGTGCTGTACCTCTCCCCAACCCCCAGAAAGCAGAGGTTTGTACATGATGGAGATGATCTCAGATGTCTCTATTTAAATGCGAGCAGTATTGTTGGCAAGACAGATGAGTTTAGGGCTTGGATTTGCAAGTGGGATTATGATGTTACTGCTCTTAGTGAAACTGCAGGAGGGACAGGACTGGTAGCTCAATGTTCCGGGGTTCCAATGTTTTAGATGTGATAGAGGGGGAGAGATGAAATGGGGAGGAGTGGCATTGCTAGTCAAGGAAAATATAACTGCATAGACAGGACAACACTGTGGAGTCGCCTACAGAGGCAATATAGGTGGAGCTAAGGAACAGAAAAGGTGTGAGCACACTAAAAGGCTTGTATTATAGACCACCCAATAGTCCAAGAGAATTGGAGGTGCAAATCTGTCAGAAGATAGCAGACCATTGTAAGAACAGAACGTTGTGGTAGTAGGAGATTTTAACTTTCCCCATATTAAATGGGGATTCCCATACTGGAAAAGGACTGGATAGCTTGGAGTTTGTCAAATGTGTACAGGAAAGTTTTCAAAATCAATATGTAGAAGTACTGACGTGAGAGGATGCAATACTTGATCTTTTATTAGGGAACCAGGAAGGTCAGGTGGCAGAAGTCTGTAGGTGAGCATTTTTGGGTCCAGTGACCATAAAGTCATAAGTTTCAAGTTAATTGTGGAAAAGGTCTATTCTCGAGTTGAGGTTCTAAATTGG
This sequence comes from Narcine bancroftii, assembly GCF_036971445.1. NCBI lineage: Eukaryota > Metazoa > Chordata > Chondrichthyes > Torpediniformes > Narcinidae > Narcine > Narcine bancroftii. The sequence continues at coordinate 277,178,172 of NC_091470.1, forward strand.
AGTAAGGCCAATTTTGTGGAAATTAGAAAGGATCTTGGAAGAGCTGATTGGAATAAGCCGTTTTCTGGCAAGTGGAAGGCCTTCAAAGTCGAAATATTGAGGGAGCAGAATTTGCATGTTCCTACCAGGATTAAAGGCAAAATTAAGTGGCATGGGAAACCTTGGTTTTTAAGGGTTAAGAACTATAACAGCAAAGAGCAAATGAAAATGTAAGAGAATACTAAAGAAGGAAATCAGGAAGGCAAAAAGAAGGCATGATGGTATTTTGGCAGATAATGTGAAGGTAAATCTGAAGAGTTTCTACAAGTAAATTAAGAGTAAGGATAACAAGGGACAAAATTGGACCTCTAGAAGATCAGAGTGGTCAATTATGTGTGGAGCCTCACGAAATGGGGGAGATCTTAAATAGTTTTTTGCATCAGTATTTACTCAGGAAACTGGCATAGTGCATATGGATGGACGGGAAAAAAAATAAAAGTGTCATGAAACCTACGGAGATTAAGGAGGAGGAAGTGATTGCTGCCATACAGTAGATCAATCCGCTGGGCCAGATGTGATATACCCTTAGACCATGAGGGAGACAAGTGTTGAAATTGCAGGTGGCCTGACTGATATATTCAAAATGTCCTTAGCTGCAGGATAGGTGTCAGAGGATTGGAGAATAGCTCATATTGTTCCGCTGTTGAAGAAAGGCTCCAAAAGTAAACCAGGTAACTATAGGCAAGTGAGCCTGACGTCAGTAGTAGGTATAGTATTGGAAAAAGTTCTGAGAGATAGGATTTATAGGTATTTAGACAGTCATGGGCTGATTAAGGACACTCAGTATGGCTTTGTGTGTGGTAGGTCATGTTTAACAAATCTTGTAGTAGAGTTTTTTGAGGAAGTTACCAAGAAGGTAGATGAAAGAAAGGTTGTGGATGTTGTCTACATGGACTACTAAGGCCTTCAACATGGGAGGTTAGCTCAGAAGGTTAAAGCACTAAGTATCAATGGATTCGAAATTGGCTGAGTGGGAGAAAACAGAGAGTGGTAATGAATGGTTGCTTCTCAGACTGGAGACTTGTGACGAGTGGTGTGCCTCAGGATCTGTGTTGGGACCATTGTTGTTTGTTGTCTATATAAATGATCTGGAAGATAACATGGTAAATTTGATCAGTAAGTTTTCTGATACACAAAGATAAGAGGTGTAGTGGACAGTGAGGAAGATTTTCAAAGCTTGCCAAGGGATCTGGACCAACTGGGAGAATGGGCCAGTAAATGGATGATGGAGTTTAATGCAGACAAGTGTGAGATATGCATTTTGGAAGCATGCACACTAAATGGTAGGGCACTGAGGAGTGCGGAGGAGCAGAGACCTGGGGATACTGGAAGGTGATATCTCAGGTGGACAGAGTTGTAAATAAAGCTTTTGGTATCTTAGCCTTTATAAATCAAAGTATTGAGTATAGGAGTTGAGATGTTATATTGGAGTTATTTAAGACCAAATTTTGAATATTGTGTGCAGTTCTGTTTGCCTAGCTACAGGAAGGATATCAATAAGATTGAAAAAGTGCAGAGATTTACTAAGATGTTGCCAGGTCTTCAGGATTTGAATTATAGGAAAAGATTAAACAGGTTATGTCTATTTAATTCCTTGGCATGAAGAAGAATAAGGGGAGATTTGATTGAGGTGTACAAAATTATGAGGGGTATAGACAGAGTAAATGTGAATAGGCTCTTTCCACTTAGATTAGGAGAAGTAAATACAAGAGGACATGGCTTTAGGGTGAAAGGGGAAAGGTTTGGGCCAGTGGTTCTCAACCTTTTTCTTCCCACCCACATACTACCTTAAGTAATCCCTATGCCATTGGTTCTCTGTGATTAGTAAGAGATTGCTTAAAGTGGTATGTGGGTGGAAAGGAAAGGGTTGAGAACCATTGGTTTAGGGGGAATTTCACTCAGAGTGGTGAGAGTGTGGAATGAGCTGCCATCTGATGTGATGGGTGCAAACTCGATCTTGAGTTTTAAGAATAAATTGGATAGATACATGGATTGGAGAGGTCTGGAGGGTTATGGAATGGGAGCAGGTTATTGAGATAGCTGAACAATGGTTGGTACAGACTAGAAGGGCCGAATGACCTGTTTTCTGTGCTGTAACATTCTATGGTTCTAACAAAGTTAGAAAGTTAACCTATATTTACTCTGTCCATCCCCCTCATAATTTTACATACCTCTATGAATCTCCCCTCATTTACTACATTCCAAGGAATAAAGTCCTAACCTGTTTGATCTTTCCCTGCAACTCAGTTCCTGGAGTCTGGGCAATATCCTAGTAAATTTTCTCTTCACTCTTTCTGTCTTTCCTGTAATTAGGTGACCAAAACAGCACACAATACTCCAAATTTGGCCTCACCAATGTCTTATACAACTTTACCATAACATCCCAACTCCTATACTCAGTACTTTGATTTATGAAAGCCAATATGCCAAAAGTTCTCTTTACAACCTTATCCACCTATGACACTCCTATATCTCTATTCCCAGGTCCTTCTGTTCTACCACACTACTCAGTGTACATCCTTTCTTTGTTTGTCCTTCCAAAGTGCAACACCTCATACTTATCTGCATTAAATTCCATTTCCCATTTTTCAGCCCATTTTCCCAGCTGGTCCAGATCCCTCTGCAAGCTTTGAAAACCTTTGCTTTGCACAATCTTTGTGTCATCTACAAACATGCTGATCCAATTTACCACATTATGATCACTGATATAGATGACAAACAGCACTGGTCCCAGCACCAATCCCTGAGGCACACCACTAGACACAGGCATCCAGTCTGAGAAGCAATCATCCACCACTACTCTCCCCCCTCCTCTCTCTTCACCACCTCTTTCCACTCCTCCTTTCTAGCCCCACCTCTCTCCCCTGCTGTTTCCCACCACCTCTTTTCCCCCTACAATAGGGCATCCTGGCGTATTCTGGCAGAGGCCAGTGCAGGCTCCAAACACACTCAGTCCTCCAACTCGCATCATTATACATTATCTTGAGATCTCGCTCTCCCACAACACTAAAGGAATTTTCCAATTGCTAGCTTTAGCAGGAGAGCGGAGGGGAAAACTGTAGTCTTCTGAAAGTCACCAATGTAATTCCCTTGCACCCTCCTTCAGGTGTTGAACACCGATCGGGCATCAGTGGGAGAGAGAATGTGAGAGAAATGGCAGGAAGGAATGCAACATCTGCGAAGAAGAAGGCAAGGGAGTCTGGAGGCAGAGAGGTATGGGGCATAGGTGAGAGTGAGAGCGGAAACAAACACGGTCCTTCTGGTCTGATTCTTTCTCCAAACTCCCCACCCCACTGTCTTTCACTATTTGGATGCCTCTTTCCAGGGTGGATGTCACCCCTTTCTTTTACCTCAATTACCTTGGATTCAGATCTCACCGTTCCTGAGGAAATGGGGGGCAGAGAAAGGTGCGGGGGGAAGGTGGAGTGAGGGTGGGGGAGAGAGCAGGGGAGTGTGAGGGGAGAAAGGGAGGGGAGGCAGAAAAGGGAGAGAGAATGGAGGGGGAGTGAGAGGGAGAGGAAGGGGTGATAGAAAATGAGTGAGATGGGTCCAATATCCCCTGTGACCGGGTCTGGTGAAACCCTCTCTCCCCAAGCCCACCGTGTCTGCGAGGGATCTGTCAGTGATGTCTCCAGTCCCCTGCAGCTTCCTTGTTTCTGTAACCCTCTCAAGTCCATGCATCCCTTCCTGTCTCTAACCCTCTCTGGTCCCCTATCTCTCTACACACCCCCACCCCAAACCATCATCCTGTAAACCCCCTCTGGTCCCCTACAACTCCTCAGTCTCTATAATCTCCTCCACACCCCTCCCTGTCTCTGTCCCATGGAGTCCGATCTCACACCCATTCGCCCTCTGCCTAGTGGGTTTGACCCTCACAGGACCATTCTTGACTTGACTTGTCCTCCTTGTTAACAGGGTGAACGGCCTGCCAAAAGGTGCAAAAAGATGGCTTCCAACCCACGAAGTGAGCAATCCAATCATCCCCATTTTGGTTTATGGTGTTCTGCTCGGTGACCCTGGGTGAGGCAACCCCTAAGGATCATCCTCCCTCCTCACCCACCACCTCTTCTCTCTCTCTCTGTATGTATGTATAATATATATATATATATATATATATATATATGTATATGAGAGAGAGCGAGTGAGTGAGTGATAGAGGAAGAAGGGAAATAGAAGAGAAGGGAGTAAAGAGTGGGTAAGAGAGAGGGTTGAGAATGAGAAAAGGTAAGTAAAAGAGAGGGACGGAGAGTCAATAGGAGAGAGAGCACAGTAAAGGATGGCAAGATAGAGGGGGCAGAGGCTCCATTAGTGGAGGGGAGGCATCGAGCTCATCAGTGGGGAAGAAAGGAAGGGATCTGTAAGGAAGGAGAGCTCAGGAAGGAAGGAGGGATCTCGGCTGGTGGGAAGGCGAGAGCTTGGTGGGATAGAGGGAACCTGATGGTAGATTGGGAGTGAGCTCAGAGGAGAAAAGGAATGAGCTCGATGGGAAGGAGGGAGGAATCGGTCAGGAAGGAGAGTTTGGGAGTGGTGGAGCTTGGAGAATGAATTTGGTGGGAAGGTGGAAGGGAGCTCGGCTTAGAAGGAGGAGGTCAACGAGGAAAATTCTCAGCAGGAGGAAGGGATCTCTATGCGAGGAGGAAACGGTCTTGCCAAGGGAGAGAGCATGCTGAGCCTCCACGGTAACACAGCTGTCCCCAGCTGACACGGTTCCCCACCAATGTTCTTACCCACAGATGCAACACACAGGACAGTCAAGGTGGGACCCGCCAAGCTGGCTCGCTGGAGGCCTCTGTCCAAGACCGTCCAAGAGTTCATCACCTCGGCCATTGAGGCTGCCATCCTGTATGTACTCAGCCAGCACACTCCTCCCACCTCCAATGGGGTACTTCAGGGGATTCTCTGGATACATTTTCATCCACAAACCTGATCCTTCTCCATTAGGGAGCAGTGTCAGGGCACTGGGGGAATTGAAGCAAACTCTATCCCCTCTCTCTAACCTTGCCTCTCCCCACCCACTCCCCATCTCCACTCTCCCTCTCATCCTCCACTCACTAACCCCCTGTCCTGCTTCTCCACCTTATCTACCCCTCTACCTCCCCCTCTGCCCTCCCATTCACCCCCTTTCACTCTCCTCCCTCCCCTTTTCTCCACTCTACCTCTCCTTTCTCGTCCTTATTCACTTTTTCTCCCCTTTTCATTTTCTCTCTCTGCCCCCTTCTCTCTAGCCCCATTCTCTCTCTAACCCCCCCCCCCCCCCACCCTCCCTCCTCACGCATGGTATCTACAGAAACTAAAGTCATTTTCCTTCTTTGCACAGAAGCTCTTTACCCCATGAAGCTTCTCACCATGTACCCTATCTCGAGATCCTGGAGCAGCTCAAGAACAGGTAAGATTCGGTTCTTTGTGCAAGTGGTCCACTCAGTATCTCTCTCTTTTCGTCTCTTCCTCCCTGCACATTCTCCACATTCATCACAACTGTCAAATTTCCTCCTCGTCCCATCTAAAACTGTACCAAGCAGCCCCCAACCAAACTTTTCCAACATTCCCCTACCTTTCTTTCTCCCACATTTCTGGTGGGACACCTCCTTCTCTCCTTCCAAACACTATCTCATCACTTTCAACACATAATTCCCGAGGAATGTCTACGCATCTTTTATCACCTTCCCCTTCTCCTGGTCACTGCTACCCCCACACCTCGGGATCAGTAAATGTGAACACAAAAGATGCTCGCAAACACAGGTCCTTTGGACCACAATGGTGTGCTGATCCCTACAACAATCTAACCCTTCCTGCCCTCACATCCGTAACTCTCTATTTTTCTTTCATGTCCAATTCTTTTAAATGCCCCCTGTTGTACCAGCACCCTTCGCCACTCTTGGCAATGCATTGTAGGCAAGCTCCTCTCTCTCCGTTTTAAAAAAAACTGGAAAATTTAATCCCCTCACTGTATACAGATGCCCTCTAGTATTTGCTACTGTCACCCCATGAAAAGGTGCTGCCTTTCTCCCCTTATTCATATATAACCATATAACCAGAACAGACCAGTTTGGCCCTACTAGTCCATGCCGGAACAAATCCCCACCCTCCTAGTCCCACTGACCAGCACTTGGTCCATACCCCTCCAATCCTCTCCCCTCCATGTAATTATCCAGTCTTTCCTTAAATGTAAATAACGTTCCTGCTTCAATCACCTCTGCCGGAAGCTTATTCCACATCCCAACCACCCTTTGCTTGAAGAAATTTCCCCTCATGTTCCCCTTATAATTTTCCCCCTTCAATCTTAAACCATGGCCTCTGGTTTGAATATCCCCTACTCTTAATTGAAAAAGCCACGTTGACTCTCTCTGTCCCTTTTAAAATCTTGAACACTCCATCAAATCCCCCCTCAATCTTCTACGCTCCAGAGAAAAAAGCCCCAGGCTACTCAACCTTTCTCTGTAACTCAAACCCTGACATCCTGTCAACATTCTCGTGAACCTTCTCTGCACTCTCTCTATTTTGTTTATATCCTTCCTATAATTTGGTGACCAAAACTGCACAAATTTGACCTCACCAATGCTTTGTACAATTTCATCATAACATCCCAACTCTTGAATTCAATACTCTGATTTATGAAGGCCAACATTCCAAATGCCTTCTTCACCACTCTATCTACCTGAGTATCAACTTTGAGGGTACTATTTAACATAACTCCTAAATCCCTTTGTTGCTCTGCATTCCTCAATTGTCTACCATTCAATGTATATGACCTATTTAGATTTGCCTTTCCAAAATGCAACACTTCACACTTATCCGTATTAAATTCCATCAGCCATTTCTCAGCCCACTCCTCTAGCTTTCCTATATCTCTTTTTAAGCTTCGGTAATCTTCCTCACTGTCCACAATACCACCAATCATTGTATCAGCTGCAAACTTACTTATCCAATTTACCACCCCTTCTTCAAGATCGTTAATATATATAACAAACAATAGTGGACCCAGGACCGATCCCTGAGGAACTCCACTAGTCACTGGCCTCCAATTTTCTACCACTACTCTGACACCTCCCAAGCAACCATTGCTGAATCCATTTCACTACCTCTTTATTTATACCTAATGCCTCCACTTTTTTACCTAACCTCCTGTGGGGAACTTTGTCAAAAGCTTTACTAAAGTCTAAATAGACAACATCCACACCCTTCCCTTCATCAATCTTTTTTGTAACCCCCTCGAAAAACTCTATAAGGTTTGTTAAGCATGATCTACCCCTGACAAAACCATGCTGACTACTACCTATCAATCCCTGTTCATCCAAATATTTGTAAATGCCATCCCTCAGAACACTTTCCATCAACTTACCCACCACAGACGTCAGACTCACAGGTCTATAATTTCCAGGCTTATATTTGGACCCTTTCTTAAACAGCGGAACAACATGAGCCACCCTCCAATCCTCTGGCACTACCCCCGTGACCAGTGACATCCTAAATATCTCTGTTAATGGCTCCGCTATCTGTACACTAGCCTCCCTGAGTGTCCTTGGGAATACTTTGTCCGGACCCAGAGATTTGTCCACCTTTATCTTTTTTAACACTGCCATCACTACCTCCTCGGTTATCTTTAAATGATTCATGACCTCCCCACTATTTTTCTTTACTTCAACTGGTACAATATTTTTTTCCCTAGTGAATACCGAGGAAAAGGAATCATTTAAAATTTCCCCCATCTCCTCTGACTTCTCACATAGCCTACCCTCCCTATCTACAAGGGGTCCAATTTTATCCCTCACTAATCTTTTACTTTTAATGTACTTATAGAAACCCTTTGGATTTATTCTTACTCTGCTTGCCAAAGCCTCTTCGTGTCTCTCTTTGGCCTTTCTAATTTCTTTCTTAAGATTTTTTCTACACTCCTTGTAGTCCTCTTCAATTTCTCACCCTGCTGTTTATACCTCTTATACATCTCCCTCTTTCTCCTAACCAAATTTCTAATATTCCTCGAAAACCAAGGCTCCCTATCACTTCCAGCCTTTCAATAGACAATAGACAATAGGAGCTGGAGTAGGCCCTTCGGCCCGTCGAGCCAGCACTGCCATTTTACAGATCATGGCTGATCACTACCATCAGTACCCCTTTCCAGCCTTATCCCCATAACCCTTAACTCCTTTGCCCACTAGAGTCTTACCTAACTCTCTTTTGAACATAATCAGCGAATCTGCCTCTACCACCCTATGTGGCAGAGCATTCCACAGATTCACACTTCTCTGGGTAAAAAAATGTTTTCTCATCTCCGTCCTAAAGGGCCTACCCTGTATTCTTAAACTATGCCCTCACTGGGACATATCTACTCTGTCCTCTCAAAATTTCTTCTTTGAATATTCTCCATTTCTCATTTACATCCTTTCCTGAAAAAAAAATCATGTCCCACTCAATACTCCCCAAATCCATTCTTATTCCTTCGAAATTTGCTTTTCTCCAATCCAGAACCTCAACTTTAGTCCCTTCTTTGCTCTTCCCTAAAACTACTCTAAAACTAATAGAGTTGTGATCACTAGACCCAATTTGTTCTCCAACATTAACCTCAGACACCTGACCTAATTCGTTCCCTAACAGGAGATCCAGTATTACACCGTCCGCAGTCTGTTCCTCTACGTATTGATTAAGAAAACTAGCTTGTATACATTTGACAAACTCTAGCCCATCCAGCCCTCTTACTGTATGGGTATCCCAATCAATGTGAGGGAAGTTAAAATCTCCCATAATCACTACCTTATGTTTATTACACATATATGCTATCTCCTTACAAATTTGTTCTTCCAATTTTCTTGGCCCATTTGGTGGTCTATAATACACTCCTATTAGTGCCCTCTTGCCTCCTCCACCCCTCAATTCCACACAAACAGCCTCTCATAATCTTAGAACCAGAGAATCGTAGATCTCTACAGCACAGAAACTGGCCCTTCAACCCATCTAGAATTATTATAGAATTATAATAATTATAATTATTATAATTATAGAATTATTATTCTATCTAGTTCCACTAACCTGCACCTGGTCCATACCTTTCCCATCTATGTACATGTCCAAATTTTTCTTTAATGTTCAAAATTGAGTCTGCATTCAGCTGGCAACTCGTTCTACGCTCCCACCACTCTCTGTGTGAAGAAGTTCCCCCCCCAATTGTTTTCTTAAGTTTTCCCATTTCACCTTGAACCCATGTCCTCAATTTTATTTCACCATTCTTCTTTGGCTTGGCTTCGCGGGAGTGGAAAAAGCCTGGTTACATTTATTTTATCCATACCCATCATAATTTTGAACACCTCTATTAAATCTTCCCTCATTCTTCAATGCCCTAGAGAATAAAGACATAACCTGTTTAACCCTTCACTGTAACTCCCAGCAACATCCTTGTAAATCTCCTCTGTACTCTTTCAATCTTATTGATATTCTTCTTGTTGTTCATGTCCAAACTGTACATCATTGGCTTCACCAATGTCTTGTACAACTTCACCGTAACATTCCAACTCCTATATTTAATGCTTTTATTTTATGAAGACCAATGTGCCAAAAGCTCTCTTTATGCTTCTGTATCCCTGATCCCTCTGTTATGCCACACTCCTCAGTGTCCAACAATTTACCATGTATCTCATCAATGTTCATTACGTCACCTCTTATCCTTCGGTCCAAAGACTCTAGCTCTGTTGGCCTTGCCCCATGAGACATGTTCTCCAATCCAGGCCACACCTGGTATATCTCCTATGCTCCCCCTCCAAAGTTTCCACATCCTTCCTGTAATGAACACAGTGTGATGTAATTGGAGTTTTATAGAGATGCAAACATTACCTCACGGCTTAAACTCAATCCCCCTCAAGTAATGAAGTTCAGCATGTCACACACCTTTTTAACAACCCTATCACCTTGTGAGGCAACCTTGAGTTATCTATGGATTTAGACCACAATGCCCTTCTATGTTTCTATATTTAAAAATTCTGCCATTAACATGCACCCTGCCTTATAAAACATCACAGTACATTGCAAGCCCTTTTGTGCACGATGTTGGGCCAACCTCTTTAAACCTACACAACAGTCTGAACATTTCATCTCTCAAAAAATATTTTATGATTTCAGTCTGTGCCCCCCCCCCCTTAAATGTGATGTGGCCTCCAGCGGAATTGCATAACTCCAGTGAGAATGTTGTAGACCTCTTATTAAGTCCCACTTGTCCTTCGCCACTTCAAAGAGAAAAGACTATTGTTCTGTCACCATTACCTCATAAAACGCGTTCCCCAATCTGGACAACGTCCTGGTAAATCTGCCCCACCTCAAATCTTCCACATTGAGGAAAACAGTGAAATCTCCAGCACGGTGCAGGCCTTTTAGGCCCAGTGTTGTGCTGCTCCAATAACTTGGTCTAACAGCTGCCTAGAACCTTCCTGCTATAAAACTTTCTGTGTTCTCAGTTCCATGTACCCATCCAATCATCTCTTCAAAGATCCTGTCCTCGCCTCCACCACCCTTGCTGTCAAAACATTCCACCCACCCACTAGTGTGGAAAAATTTACCCCTTACATCCCCACTCCCAAGCACCTTAAAACAATGTCCACCACTCCCCCTACCCCATGTTTGCCCTTTCAGTCCATGACTATCCACACGATCAAAGCCTCTCGTCAATAGGGGTGTAGAAGACCGGAGGGTGTTACAGACACATGGATGGGTATAAGGAACTGGAGGGGTTGTAAAGGTGTGTAGGAAACTGGAGGAGGTTACAGAATCACAGAGGGGTGTAGGGGAAAGGGGAAGAATACAGAGACAGGGAGGGCATTCAGGGTACCAGAGGGATTTTACAGTGACAGAGTTGTAAGGGACTGGAAAGGCTTTACAGCAACAGGGAGGGGTGTGGGGAAAGTGCAGGGGGTTAGAGAGACGTAGGTGGGTGTAGGAATCAGGAGAGGGTTACAGAGACGGTGACAGGGACCAGTGATGGTTTCAGTTAGACCCCTTCTGTGTACTTTTTTCGGGTCACCCCCTTGTCCACTGTCACTCAGTCATGGTGACAGGCTGGGAGAGCAGAGGATAATGTTTAATCCAGATGTGATTGGCCAGGATTTTGCCGGGACTCAGTGGGGGTCGAGGAGGACCAGGGCAAGGGATGACCTCATAGAGGTAAACAAAATTGAGAGAGGGTTAGACCTTTTTGCAGTGGGGGGGGTGGGGAGGGAAAGAATGGATAAACAGTGGATAGAAGTTTCAGGTGAGAGGGTGGAGGAAGAGATTCCACAGGAACCAAAATGTTCTATTCGCACGTTCCACCTGCCAATGTTGCACTGAGCCCTGTCCTGTCCATGGAACCATCCACATGATCACCAATGCTAGACCACCTGCCCCATACCCCTCTAAACCCTGACCTATCCATGGATCGTTCCCAATGTCCCGCCCACATTCATCCCCACCTGCCCCAGCCCCTAAATCTTGTCCTCTCCATGGAGTCATCCAAATATCCCACCCTCACCAGTCCCACCTGGGTCATGGACCAAAATGCAGATTGATAGGACTAGAGTAGGTTGGTAGTAGAAGGGGAGCAGTAAAGGAGGGAGGGGAAGAGAAGGACAGGAGGGGGATGAGAATAATGGGGGAGATGAAGGGCAAGGGGAGGAATAGGGAGAGGAAAGAGGGGGACAGGGAGAGGATGGAGGGAGGGGAAGAGGAAGGATAGAGTAGAGAATGGGGAGAAGGCAGAGGGTACAGGAGGGAGAGGGAATCTGGAGCTCACTGAAAGGACATTCCCCTCTCCACACATAGACAGCGGTGTTTGGGGGAGACGATGAAAATTTGAAAGCCATTGGTACAGACAGATGGTGAGGGAGGAGTGGGGAGAGATGGGATGAAAGGTCATCCTGACCCCCTCTGGTCGCACCCCCCACAACAGGTTGAATGATCGGTGCTCTGACCTACTTGCCCCACCTGCCAAGGTGGGGCATCCGAGGGACTGCCACAAGATGTTGGCCCAGGAGAAGGAGCATCTGGTGGAGGGTGAGGCTGCCCTCAGGACCTTGCAGGTAAGGTAGGACGCCCTCGAATAACGAAGTGTTGTGGGACCTTGGGCTACAAGGGTGGGAAGTCCTGTGTAAACGGTGGGGAGTGTTGAGGGACAGAAACTTTGGGGTACAAGGGTGGAGCACACATCACAAACGGTGGGCAGTGTCAAGGAACCTCTGGGTATGAGGGTGGGACATGCACCAGGAACGGAGGGGAGAGTTGAGGGATCTCAGGACATGAGGGTGGGAAACCCACTGTGAATGGTAGACAGTGACAAGGGAACTCTGTACGAGGCTGGGTCATGCACCGTGAACAGTGGGGAGTGTCAAGAGACGGGGGTAACTCAGGTTTCGAGGGTGGGACATGCACTACAAAATGGTGGGAATTGTTGAGGATAGAGCTACCATGGTGTTGGAGTCTAGGACTCGGACCGCAAATGGTGGAGCATGTCGAAGGACCAACGGACCTCAGGTAGGGAGTGTTGAGGGATGGAGAAATTTTGGGGTACGAGAGTGGGATGCACTCTGTGAACTCTTAGTGTCAAGGGACCACAGGGTAAGTGAGTAGAACATGCTCCATGAACTGAGGGACAAAGGTTTGATGTCCCTTTAACGGTGGGAAGTGTTGAGAGATGGAGGGACCACAGGATATGAGGGTGGGACATGGATTGCTAATGATGGGGAGTGTTCAGGGACCTCGGGGGACAAGGGTTTGACATCTCTTTGACAACGGGGAGTGTCGCAGGATTGAGAGACCATTGGTTACAAGGTTGGGTATCCATTGCAAATGGTGGGGAATGTCAGGAACCTCAGGATTCGAGGGTGGATGCTTACCACAAACAGTTGGGAGTGTCAAGGGATCTCAGGCACAAGGGTGGGATATGCGTTGCGATTGGCAGGGAGTGTTAAGGGATGGAGGCACCTCGGGGTTCGAGGATGCGACTAGCACTGCAAACAGTGCGGAGTGTCAAGGGGTGGAGAGACATCGAGGTTACAAGTGTTGGAGTGTCAAGGGACGGTAGGACCTTGGGACTAGGCTAGGAAGTCACATGAGTGGTGAGGAGTGTAGGGAGCAGGGAGTAGTGGTCTCAACCAACTTCTTGCAATGGAATATTGCAATTTCTGCACTCAGTGTCCCTGCCAGGTGATGGCAAATGTGTGCCAAGCACCTCCATTACCTCCCCATCTGCCTCGGGGGGACTTAGAGCAGGATTATGACGAGTGGTGGGGTGCTTATCTCTGGAACAGCGAGTGATTTGGAAAGTTACTCCCTCCTGCACAGGAAGAGCTTGATCGCACCCTCGAGAAGTTGGATTGTGACCGGGACGAAGCTGAGGGCCTACAGGAACGCATCCGCCAGCTGAAGGACATTGTGGAGGAAGCCAATCACCGAGGGGTGCAGGTCAGTGTATCCTGCTGATTCTTTGGATGGGCCACTGCTTGGATGGTGACCGCGGCGGGTGAGGGAGGGGAGCATGAGGAGAGAGGTATGAGACAGTGAGGAGGGAGGGGAAAGCAAGGGGAAGGGGACAATGAGGAGGGAGAGGTTGGTGAGGGAGGGGATGATGAAGAGGGAGGGAGGGGGCTGAGAGGAGGAAGGAGATGGTGAGGAGGGAGGGTGGAGACTGTGAGGAAGGACAGTGGGAAGGTGTGACCACGACTGACCTCTCCCTTTCTCACTTCCCAGGATGTTCCCTCTGGATGCCTCAACCTCCCTTCACTCCCTCCAGATAGCTTCCTGCCGATCTCCCTTCAGGTGAGTATTGTGTGGATGATTTGAGTCGGGCGGGAGAGTTTGTGTCCCACTCCCCCTGTACCTTCCAGCAGCTAAGAGAGAGCTGGGATGAGGGGGGAGGTGGAGAAAAGAAGGATAAGACTCAGCCCCATGCCTCATCTTCCTTCTCCCACTCCAGGATCGTCTGGAGACGTTGGAGAACCCCGCGAGGATCCTGGCTGAGCTTGAGAGCCTGGGACGTTGTGGCGAGCTTCAAGACCTCTGCACTTTCCTGGAGCGAGCATATGCCCAGGTTGATGGATTCTGACCTCAAAGGCACCCTCCCTCCTCATCACTGTAACACTGCTCCCTTCCCTGACCCCCATCACGTGCTCTCTCTCTGCCGAAACCTCGCACTGGACTTGTAGCTTTTTACCAGCGGGAATGTAATAAAGTGGCTTGGTTTGAAATGTGTTGTGTGCTTCTTATTCCATTATAGTATTGAGCCCACCCAGTCTCCCACTTGGTCCCTTGAACCCCCTGTGGTCCTGGACCCTCAAAACCCCTGTGGTCCTGGTCCCTCAAAACCCCTGTGGTCCTGGTCCCTCAAAACCCCTGTGGTCCTGGTCCCTCAAAACCCCTGTGGTCCTGGTCCCTCAAAACCCCTGTGGTCCTGGTCCCTCAAAACCCCTGTGGTCCTGGTCCCTTGAACCCCCCCCCCCCTCCCTGTGGTCCTAGTCCCTCGAACCCCCTGTGTTCCCAGTCCCTCGAACCCCCCCATGATCCCAGTCCCTTCAATGGTCCATTCATTTTATGAGATTGTTCTTGCCAGATCTCTCCAGCATAGACCCATACATTGTTTTGTGGGAGGTCCTGCCAACAGTCAACCTAGAGACTGCTGAATGACAGGATACTCCCCTGTCATTGGGAGAGCTAGTCAATGCCATCCCCCAATCCAGAGGGGAAAATCTTCAGGGCTGAATTGGTTGACTGTCAAATTCCTCAGTGCTTTCTGTGACATCCTGGGAAGTGACATTAAGGTTCAGGGGGAGTGCCTGGTGACAGGTGAGATGCCCTTCATTGGCACAGGGCAGTTGTGGTCCAGCTGTCCAAGAAACTTGAAGAACTGGCATCCGATCTCTCTCTTCAATCCAGACTATAAGATCTTTGGCCAGGCTCCATGCTGGCATCAGTGATCCACTCCAATCAGTCCTACACAGTCTCAGTCTGTCGGCCGCCTTTCTCTCTCGGAGCCATTTCTATGTCTATTTCAGAAGAGTTTAACAGGACTCGCTGTGCGAGAGCCAGATATGGGGATTGTCCTATTGGTTTATTCTGATGACATCTTTCTCATGGTGACTGACCCTGTTGACTTGCAGAAGATGTGTGGGTACCAGGAGGTTTTCTCGGCTGCATCATCTGCAAGGATTAACTGGGAGAAGTGTTCTGGTCTCTTTGGTTAGTGGATATGGATGTCCTGACAGAGTTGATGCAAGCTTTTGTGTGGAGCACCACGAACCTCCTGTATTGAGAATGTAAGTTTTATAATGCTGACTGGAAGATAGAAGCTAGCTGCATCCCATTCTTGTTATCAGGTTGAGTGGATAAGCAGATCCTTATTTGGTAAAGTAGTAAAGACTATTAACCATTGGGTAAGGGACACGACCTTGACTAACGAATCCCAGGAGATTTCTAAGTACTTACTGTATGTGGAGCAGTCTGTATGAATGTACTAGAATCCAAGAGGTCTAAAGGTATAAAATACATGACTTGTAAGCCACAAGGCAGACTCTCTTGGGGTGAAACAAGCTGCTTATTGGCAGAACTTCCTGCTGTAAAGGAGTTCTCACGCTTTGCAAAGTGATTAAAAGATCTGTTTATGTAGCTGTATTTGCGTTTGTTTTCAAACAACCAAAGGTCCACTGTAACAGCACCTGAGTGTCCACCTGAGCTCCACTGAGGAGAGAGATCTGGCCAGCCCTGTTCACTCTAGGTTGGTGCGTGTGTATGCACACACGTTTTGCAACCAGTGCACAAAGGAAATTAATGTGAGCACAAAAGTTTAGTTACCTAAAATAATGTAGCATTCGCATTACGTGAGCAAGGAGAAGAATGACGCACACCAAAGCCTTTGAAAATGAGACTGATTTATTGCTCTGGCCATCATGCTTATATGGGCTCTGTATGCAGACGTCAGGGCCCCGAGTCATCAGAGTAGTGGCCTGGGATTGGCCATCATTCCCGCCAGAATTCCCCATCTTTCTGCCGTTTGGTGGTCATCTATGATGAACGCTGTTGTCCACGTGGTTGCCGCATTCATCAGCCATTTTGTGGATTGGTAGGTGTCTCTGTGTCGCAGGGGAGCAGTGGAGACTGGCTCAGAGACCAGATATGCCAGTTACAGGTGATCGACGGTAAAAGACTCCATACCGCCGATGTTGAGGGTAAAGGTGGAACCATTGTTCCTGACAACCTTGTAAGGGCAGCCAGTGTGCGCCCCTTCTCATGACTATGTCTCTGGGGACATTATGCTTGGGCTGACTGTGTGGTGGGGGTTGTTGCAGGTTCTCGAGGGTTGCCACAGTATTTATTGGAGGCCTGGAACTCTGGGGATGACAAAGGTGCACTATAGACCATCTCCACTGCTGAGGCATTGAAGTCTTCCTTCAGCGCAGTACGAGTTCCCAACAGGACCCAAGGCAACTTGTCTACCCATTGGGACCCCTAAGCCAGGCCATCAAGGCTGCCTTAAGGTGCCTGTGGAAGTGCTCCACCAACACATTGGCCTGAGGGTGATACGCCATGGTGCAGTAGAGCTGTTTCCCCAGAAAGTTAACCAACGCTGCCCAGAAATGAATTTTGACCCCCTGTCTGAAGTTTTGGGACTTGCATATGTCAATGAGTGCCCTGGCACAGATTTCTGTGGTGGCATCAACCAGCAGGTCCGCCTCCGGCCATATCATGGTCAAGAGGTATCTCGCCCCATCGGAACCTGGTAACAACCCCCAATATGTCGCTGGCTCAAACGTCAGTGTGGGTGCTCTCATGTGAATCTGCACTTTGGAGGACCAACAGTTAGTGCAGGTCTTGGCCCACTGGCTGACCTGTTTACCGTAGCAAAGAAACCTGCTGGCCACCATTTTGACTGTGGCACAGATTGCGGGGTGTGCCAGGTTGTGGATGGCGTCGAAAACCTAGCGCCTCCATGCAGCCAGAACGATGGGCGGGGGCCGCTCGTAGAGACGTTGCACAGCAGTATCAGGTTACCTGAGCTAATGGGGACGTCCTGTACCCTGAGGCTGGAGATGGCTATCCTATACACAGGGATCTCTGTGTCCTGCTGCTGAACTTTGGTGAGGGTCACATAGTCGTCCCCAACTCGATCGCGGGGGGTGACAGAGTATCAGCTACTATGTTGCTTTTCCGCGTGATATGCTGAATATCTGTGGTAAACTAGGACATGTAGGACAAATGTCTCTGTTATCAGGCTGACCATGGTCTGATACATTATGGAAGGCGAAAGTCAGCGGCTTGTGGTCGGTGATCACCTCGAATTGCCGGCCTTCCAAAAGGTAATGGAAATGTTTTACTGACATTACAGCGCCATCAGCTCTCGGTTCAAAGTGCTGTACTTGAGATCTGGGGGGCAGAGGTGCCTGCTGAAAAAGGCCAGGGGTTGCCACTGGCCATTAGTGAGTTGTTCCAGCATGGCCCTACCGCTGTGCTGGAGGCATCAACTGTCAGGGCGGAAGGTGCCTCCAGTCTAGGGTGGGCCAGCACATGTTTGGCATTCTGGAATGGCCTGGATGACTCATCATCTCAAGTAATGTCTTTTGACTTGCCTGCCATCAGCGCAAAGAGGGGGCGCTTGATGCATGCCGCTGCTGGTATGAACCTGTGATCAAAGTTTATCGTAACGGCGAATTCCTGTAGCTCTTTTACTGTGCGTGGCTTAATGAAATGCCGGACCGTCTCAACCTTCTTGTGGAGGGATGTAGCCCTGTGTCTATTTATCCTGAGTCCCAAGAAGTCAATGGTGTCCAAACCAAATTGGCATTTTGTGGGGTTGTTTGTCAGCCTGAACTCACTCAAGTGGGTGCACAGTTGTCTCAGGGGGCGGCGTGGTCTATGCGGCTGCAGCTGGCGATGAGGATATCATCCAAGTAGATGAACACAAATGGGAGGTCCCAGCCCACTGCATCTATCAGCTGTAGTTTGTGCCGCATTCTTTAAACCGAAGGGTATGTGGAGAAATTCAAACGAGCCAAAGGGGGTTATGATTGCAGTCTTGGAGACGTCTTGGGGGTGAACTGAGATTTGGTGATACTCCTGAATGAGGTCCACCTTGGAGAACACACGTGCTCCATGCAGGTTGGCAGCAAAGTCTTAGATATGGGACACGGAATATCTGTCGGGCATGGTGGCCTCGTTAAGTTGGCAACAGTTACCACATGGTCTCCAACTCCCTGCTGATTTGGGCACCATGTGGAAAGGAGAGGCCCAGGGACTGTTGGAGCACCACACAATCCCCAGCTCCTCCATTTTCTTAAACTCCTCTTTCACCAGGCTGAGTTTTTTTGGAGGGAGTCAGTGTGCTCTGGCGTGGAGCAGGGGGCCCTTGGTCAAAATGTGATGCCTTGACCCATGCTTTGGCTCGGCCTTGGAGAACTGTGGCGTCACTATTGAGGGGAACTCTGCCAGGATGCGGGCAAATTCATTGTCCGAGAGTGTTATAGAGTCCACGTGTGGAGTTGGTGGGGGGGGGGGGGGGGGGGCGAAGGTATCTTGGTTTCCCCAAGAGGCAGAGTCCGAAAAGTTTTTTTTTAAATTTTTTATTTTTCACACTATAAACCACATTGATCAAGATAGATACATTTTCCTTTTCAAATATATACAGTGTCCCTACCTCCCCTCCCATTCATTTAAAGTTCAGAATCTAAGATACATAGTCTGAAAAGTTATGGCAGGGACCAAGCGCTGTCCCTTGTTTTTTTTTAAATTTTTTATTTTTCACACCATAAATCACATTAACCATGATACACACTTTTTCCTTTTCACACATATACAGTGCCATTTTCTCCCCCCCCCTCCCTCCTCCCATCCCACCCTCCCTACGTCCCCCCTCCCGTCCATTTAAGATACAAAATCTAGGATACATTAAACCAGTCAGACAATGTTGTCAGTCAATAAAAATACACCAGAAATTCCATTGAGTCCATTCTTTTCATTTCTTTTCCTTCCGTTAACTTAGGTAGTGATTGTCCCCGGTAGGTTTTCGCTATTGTGTTTCATGTAAGGCTCCCATATTTGTTCGAATATTTCAATATTATTTCTTAAACTATATGTTATTTTTTCTAATGGACTACATTTATTCATTTCTATATACCATTGTTGTATTTTCAAATTATCTTCCAATTTCCAGGTTGACATAATACATTTTTTTGCTATGGCTAGAGCTATCTTAACAAATCTTTTTTGTGCATCCTCCAAATCAATTCCAAATTCTTTGTTTTTTATGTTACTTAGGAGGAAGATCTCTGGATTCTTTGGGATATTGTTTTCTGTTATTTTATTTAATATCTGATTTAGATCTTCCCAAAATTTTTCTATTTTCTCACATGTCCAGATTGCATGAATTGTTGTTCCCATTTCTTTTTTACATCGAAAACATCTATCAGATACTGTTGGGTCCCATTTATTTAACTTTTGAGGTGTAATGTATAGCCTGTGTATCCAGTTATATTGTATCATACGTAACCTCGTATTTATTGTATTTCTCATCGTTCCAGAGCATAACTTCTCCCATATTTCCTTTTTTATCTTTATATTTAAATCTTGTTCCCATTTTTGTTTAGTTTTACCATTTGTTTCCTCATTCTCCTTTTCTTGCAGTTTAATATACATATTTGTTATAAATCTTTTGATTATCATTGTGTCTGTAATCACATATTCAAAGTTACTTCACTCTGGCAAACTCAAACTGCTTCCTAATTTATCCTTCAAGTAGGATCTCAATTGGTAATACGCCAGTGCTGTATCTTGAGTTATATTGTATTTATCTTTCATTTGTTCAAAGGATAATAATCTATTTCCTGAAAAACAATTTTCTATTCTTTTAATCCCTTTGTTCTCCCATTCTCTAAAGGAAAGGTTATCTATTGTAAAAGGGAGTAACTTGTTTTGCGTCAATATTAGTTTTGGTAATTGATAATTTGTTTTATTTCTTCCAAATATTGAGTAGATGATGTAATACTGGAGAACTTCTATGTTGTACCAATTTATCATCCCATTTATATAATATGTGTTCAGGTATCTTTTGCCCTATTTTATCTAATTCTAATCTAGTCCAATCTGGCTTTTCCCTTGTTTGATAAAAATCTGATAGATATCTTAATTGTGCGGCTCTATAATAATTTTTAAAGTTTGGCAGTTATAAGCCTCCTTGTTTATACCATTCTGTTAATTTATCTAGTGCTATCCTCGGTTTCCCCCCTTTCCATAAAAATTTCCTTATTATTTTCTTTAACTCCTTGAAGAATTTCTCTGTCAGTTGTATTGGCAATGCCTGAAATAAGTATAATATCCTTGGAAAAATGTTCATTTTAATACAGTTTATCCTTCCTATTCTTTGGCTTGGCTTCGCGGACGAAGATTTATGGAGGGGGTAAAAAGTCCACGTCAGCTGCAGGCTCGTTTGTGGCTGACAAGTCCGATGCGGGACAGGCAGACACGATTGCAGCGGTTGCAGGGGAAAATTGGTTGGTTGGGGTTGGGTGTTGGGTTTTTCCTCCTTTGCCTTTTGTCAGTGAGGTAGGCTCTGCGGTCTTCTTCAAAGGAGGCTGCTGCCCGCCAAACTGTGAGGCGCCAAGATCCGTTATCAGCCCACTGGCGGTGGTCAATGTGGCAAGCACCAAGAGATTTCTTTAGGCAGTCCTTGTACCTTTTCTTTGGTGCACCTCTGTCACGGTGGCCAGTGGAGAGCTCGCCATATAACACGATCTTGGGAAGGCGATGGTCCTCCATTCTGGAGACGTGACCCATCCAGCGCAGCTGGATCTTCAGCAGCGTGGATTTGATGCTGTCGACCTCTGCCATCTCGAGTACTTCGACGTTAGGGATGTAAGCGCTCCAATGGATGTTGAGGATGGAGCGGAGACAACGCTGGTGGAAGCGTTCTAGGAGCCGTAGGTAGTGCCGGTAGAGGACCCATGATTCGGAGCCGAACAGGAACTACTGACATGGTCTTTGCCCTCAGACAGCTCCAAGAAAAATGCAGAGAACAAAACAAAGGACTCTACATCACCTTTGTTGACCTCACCAAAGCCTTCGACACCGTGAGCAGGAAAGGGCTTTGGCAAATACTAGAGCGCATCGGATGTCCCCCAAAGTTCCTCAACATGATTATCCAACTGCACGAAAACCAACAAGATCGGGTCAGATACAGCAATGAGCTCTCTGAACCCTTCTCCATTAACAATGGCGTGAAGCAAGGCTGTGTTCTGGCACCAACCCTCTTTTCAATCTTCTTCACCATGATGCTGAACCAAGCCATGAAAGACCCCAACAATGAAGACGCTGTTTACATCCGGTACCGCACGGATAGCAGTCTCTTCAATCTGAGGCGCCTGCAAGCTCACACCAAGACACAAGAGAAACTTGTCCGTGAACTACTCTTTGCAGACGATGCCGCTTTAGTTGCCCATTCAGAGCCAGCTCTTCAGCGCTTGACGTCCTGCTTTGCGGAAACTGCCAAAATGTTTGGCCTGGAAGTCAGCCTGAAGAAAACTGAGGTCCTCCATCAGCCAGCTCCCCACCATGATTACCAGCCCCCCCACATCTCCATCGGGCACACAAAACTCAAAACAGTCAACCAGTTTACCTATCTCGGCTGCACCATTTCATCAGATGCAAGGATCGACAATGAGATAGACAACAGACTCGCCAAGGCAAATAGCGCCTTTGGTAGACTACACAAAAGAGTCTGGAAAAACAACCAACTGAAAAACCTCACAAAGATAAGCGTATACAGAGCCGTTGTCATACCCACACTCCTTCCTATTAGTGTTAGTGGTAAATCTTTCCAATGCTCTAAATCGTCCTGTAATTTTTTCATTAGTGGATAATAATTGAGTTTATATAGTTGGCCGAGAATTTTATTTATTTGTACACCTAGGTATCTTATTGCTTGCATTTGCCATCTAAATGGTGATTCCTTCTTAAATTTTGAGAAATCCGCATTCTTCATAGGCATTGCTTCACTTTTATTTACGTTGATCTTGTAACCCGACACTTCTCCATATTCCTTCAATTTCTTATATAATTCTTTTATTGATAGTTCTGGTTCTGTTAAGTATACTATAACATCATCCGCAAATAAACTGATTTTATATTCCTTGTCTTTTATTTTTATCCCTTTTATATTATTTTCTGTTCTTATCAATTCTGCTAGTGGTTCTATAGCTAACGCAAACAATAAAGGTGATAGTGGGCATCCCTGCCGTGTTGACCTGCTTAAGTTAAATTGCTTTGATACATGTCCATTTACTGTCACTTTCGCTAATGGTCCCTTATATAATGCTTTAATCCAATTAATATACTTTTCCGGTAAACTGAATTTTTGCAATACTTTGAACAAATAATTCCATTCTACTCTGTCAAAGGCCTTCTCTGCGTCTAAAGCAACTGCTACTGTTGGTGCCTTATTCCCTTCTACTGCATGAATTAAGTTAATAAATTTACAAATATTGTCTGTTGTGCATCTTTTTTTGATAAATCCAGTTTGGTCTAGATTTACCATTTTCGGTACATACTCTGCTAATCTGTTTGCTAGTAGTTTAGCTATTATCTTATAATCTGTGTTAAGTAAAGATATTGGTCTATTTTTTTTTTTTTTTTAAATTTTTTATTTTTCACACCATAAATCACAATAGCCATGATATACACTTTTTCTTTTCCACACATTTACAGTGACTTTTTCTCCCTCCCCCCTCCCTCCTCCCAAGCCACCCCCCCATCCCCCCCCCCTCATCCATTTTAGTTATACAATCTAGGTTGCATTAATTCAGTTAGACAATGTTGTCATTCAACAAAAATACACCAGAAATTCTACTGAGTCCATTCTTTTCTTTTCTTCTCCTTCCATCAACTTAGGTAATGTTTGTTCCCGGTAGGTTTTCGCTATTGTATTTAATGTAAGGCTCCCATACTTGTTCGAATATTTCAATATTATTTCTTAAACTATATGTTATTTTTTCTAATGGAATACATTTATTCATTTCTATATACTATTGTTGTATTTTCAAATTATCTTCCAATTTCCAGGTTGACATAATACATTTTTTTGCTACAGCTAGGGCTATCTTAACAAATTTTTTTTGTGCATCCTCCAAGTCAATTCCAAATTCTTTATTTTTTATGTTACTTAGGAGAAAGATCTCTGGATTCTTTGGTATATTGTTTTCTGTTATTTTATTTAATATCTGATTGAGATCATCCCAAAATTTTTCTACTCTCTCACATGTCCAGATTGCATGAATTGTTGTTCCCCTTTCTTTTTTACATCGAAAACATCTATCAGATACTGTTGGGTCCCATTTATTTAACTTTTGCGGTGTAATGTATAGTCTGTGTAACCAATTATATTGTATCATACGCAGCCTCGTATTTATTGTATTTCTCATCGTTCCAGAGCATAACTTCTCCCATGTTTCCTTTTTTATCTTTATATTTAAATCTTGTTCCCATTTTTGTTTAGTTTTACCATTTGTTTCCTCATTTTCCTTTTCTTGCAGTTTAATATACATATTTTTTATAAATCTTTTGATTAACATTGTATCTGTAATCACATATTCAAGGTTACTTCCCTCTGGTAAACTCAAGTTGCTTCCTAATTTATCTTTCAAGTAGGATCTCAGTTGGTAATATGCCAGCGCTGTATCTCCCGTTATATTGTACTTATCTCTCATTTGTTCAAAGGATAAGAATCTACTTCCTGAAAAACAATTTTCTATTCTTTTAATCCCTTTTTTTTCCCATTTTCTAAAGGCAAGGTTGTCTATTGTAAAAGGGAGTAGCTTATTTTGCGTCAATATTAGTTTTGGTATTTGGTAATTTATTTTATTTCTTTCTACATGAATCTTCTTCCATATATTGAGGAGATGGTGTAATACTGGAGAAGTTCTATGTTGTACCAATTTTTCGTCCCATTTATATAATATGTGTTCAGGTATCTTTTCCCCTATTTTATCTAATTCTAGTCTCGTCCAGTCTGGTTTTTCCCTTGTTTGATAAAAATCTGATAGGTACCTTAATTGTGCGGCTCTATAATAATTTTTGAAGTTTGGCAATTGTAAGCCTCCTTGTTTATACCATTCTGTTAATTTGTCTAGTGCTATCCTCGGTTTCCCCCCTCTCCATAAAAATCTCCTTATTATTTTCTTTAACTCTTTGAAGAATTTTTCTGTCAGTTGTATTGGCAATGCCTGAAATAAGTATAGTATCCTTGGAAAAATGTTCATTTTAATACAGTTTATCCTTCCTATCAGTGTTAGTGGTAGCTCTTTCCAATGCTCTAAATCGTCCTGTAATTTTTTCATTAGTGGATTGTAATTGAGTTTATATAATTGGCCTAGATTTTTGTTTATTTGCACACCTAGGTATCTTATTGCCTGCGTTTGCCATCTGAATGGGGATTCCTCCTTAAATTTTGAGAAATCCGCGTTATTCATAGGCATTGCTTCACTTTTATTTACGTTTATCTTGTATCCCGACACTTCTCCATATTCCTTCAATTTCTTATATAGTTCTTTTATTGATAGTTCTGGTTCTGTTAAGTACACTATCACATCATCCGCAAACAGACTGATTTTATATTCCCTGTCTTTTATTTTTATTCCTTTTATATTATTATCTCTTCTTATCGATTCTGCTAGTGGTTCTATAGCTAGCGCAAACAATAATGGTGATAGTGGGCATCCCTGCCGCGTTGACCTGCTTAAGTTAAATTGCTTTGATACATGTCCATTTACTGTCACTTTCGCTAACGGTCCCTTATATAATGCTTTAATCCAATTAATATACTTCTCCGGTAAACTGAATTTTTGCAATACTTTGAACAAGTAATTCCATTCTACTCTGTCGAAGGCCTTCTCTGCGTCTAAAGCAACTGCTACTGCCGGTGCTTTATTTCCTTCTACTGCATGAATTAAGTTAATAAATTTACAAATATTGTCTGTTGTGCGTCTTTTTTTGATAAATCCAGTTTGGTCTAAATTTACCATTTTCGGTACCTGTTCTGCTAATCTGTTCGCTAATAGTTTAGCTATTATCTTATAATCTGTGTTTAGCAGAGATATTGGTCTATATGACGCTGGTGAGAGTGGATCTTTCCCTTGTTTTAGTATCACTGTAATTATTGCTGTTTTACATGAATCTGGTAAGTTTTGTGTCTCATCAATCTGGTTGATTACATCCAGGAGGGGCGGCATTATTAGGTCTTTAAATGTTTTGTAGAATTCTATTGGGAGTCCATCCTCTCCTGGTGTCTTATTATTTGGTAAATTTTTTATTATCTCTTGTATTTCTACTGTTCCAAATGGTTCTGTTAATTTATTTTGTTCCTCTATTTGTAGTTTTGGTAGTTCAATTTTAGTCAAAAATTCATCTATTTTCCCTTCTTTCCCTTCGTTTTCGGTTCGGTATAATTGTTCATAGAATTCTCTGAAGTTTTCCTTAATTTCTTTTGGATTATATGTAATTTGTTTGTCTTTTTTCCTTGTTGCCAATACCATTTTCTTAGTTTGCTCTGTCTTAAGCTGCCATGCTAGGATTTTGTGTGTTTTTTCCCCTAGTTCATAATATTTCTGTTTTGTCTTCATTATATTCTTCTCCACCTTATATGTTTGTAATGTTTCATATTTTATTTTTTTATCCGCCAATTCTCTTCTTTTGGTTGTATCTTCCTTTATTGCTAATTTTTTTTCTATGTTTATTATTTCCCTTTCCAACTGCTCTGTTTCCTGATTATAGTCCTTCTTCATCTTGGTTGCATAACTTATTATTTGCCCTCTAATGAATGCTTTCATTGCGTCCCATAGTATAAACTTATCTTCCACTGATTCCGTATTTACTTCAAAGTACATTTTTAATTGTTTTTCAATAAATTCTCCAAAATCCTGTCTTTTAAGTAGCATGGGGTTTAATCTCCATCTATACATTCTTGGAGGGATGTCTTCTAGCTCTATTGCCAATAACAGGGGTGAGTGGTCCGATAATAGTCTAGCTTTATATTCCGTTTTCCTAACTCTCCCTTGTATGTGGGCTGATAACAGGAATAGGTCTATCCTTGCGTATGTTTTATGTCTAGTCGAGTAGTATGAGTATTCCTTTTCTTTTGGGTTTTGTTTCCTCCATATGTCCACAAGTTTCATTTCTTGCATTGATTTAATTATAAATTTGGTTACTTTGTTCTTCCTGTTAATTTTTTTCCCCGTTTTATCCATATTTGGATCCAAATTCAGATTGAAATCCCCTCCTATTAGTATGTTCCCTTGCGTATTAGCTACCTTCAAAAAGATATCTTGCATAAACTTTTGATCTTCTTCGTTAGGTGAATATATATTAAGTAGATTCCAAAGCTCTGAATATATCTGACATTTTATCATAACATATCTCCCTGCTGGATCTATTATTTCCTCTTCTATTTTAAATGGCACATTTTTGCTAATTAATATAGCCACTCCTCTTGCTTTTGAATTATACGATGCTGCTGTTACATGTCCTACCCAATCTCTCTTTAATTTCTTGTGCTCCAATTCAGTTAAATGTGTTTCTTGGACAAATGCTATATCTATTTTTTCCTTTTTCAGTAAATTTAGTAGTTTCTTCCTTTTAATTTGGTTATGTATTCCATTAATATTTAGAGTCATATAGTTCAGCGTAGCCATTTTATATTTTGTTTATCTTCTCTTTCCGTTTTTCCATCATTACCTTTCCTCCTTTTCCATTTCTGTTTTCTTATTTTCAACTCTACCAGACAACATTCCTACAACATCCAACATTTTCCTTATTCTCCTATTTCTATCTTCTTTATTCCCAATCTCCCCTTCCCCTCCTGAGTTGCCCTTTATCCCTTGTCGGACAACCACATCTCCCCTCTCCATTTGGATTTGCGAATCCACTCGCAAGCGTCAACTGATTTTGCAGTGACCGCTCTTTTCCCCCCACCCAGCCCCCCCCAGAAAAGATTTCGTTTTTTATATGTCACAAAGGTCACTCTTTTAGTTCCCTCCTTATTCTCTCTATTCCATTACCTTCCCTTATTAATTCTTGTCTATACTCTCTATGTTTTCCTCTAATTACAGATACTTTCACATATGCCCATTGTCTCTATTCACTCTTATACCTCTTTACCCGCATACATATCAATCGTGGTCATTTTTACCCTCCTTACCCGTCTTCATCCCTCAGTCTATTTTTGTCTTTACCCACATACATATCAATCGTGATAATTTTTGCTCTCATTACCCGTCTTCATCCCTCAGTCTATTTTTGTAATTGTTCTGCAAATTTTCGTGCTTCTTCTGGGTCTGAGAATAGTCTGTTTTGTTCTCCTGGAATAAATATTTTCAATACCGCAGGATGCTTCAGTGTAAATTTATATCCTTTCTTCCATAAAATCGCTTTTGCTGCATTGAACTCTTTTCTCTTCTTTAGGAGTTCAAAGCTTATATCTGGATAAATGAAGATTTTTTGCCCTTTATACTCCAGTGGTTTGTTGCCCTCTCTTACTTTTTCCATTGTCTTCTCCAGTACCTTTTCTCTTGTAGTATATCTTAGGAATTTTACTACAATAGATCTTGGTTTTTGTTGTGGTTGTGGTTTAGGGGCCAATGCTCTATGTGCCCTTTCTATTTCCATTTCTTGCTGTAGTTCTGGACATCCTAGGGCCTTAGGGATCCATTCTTTTATAAACTCCCTCATATTCTTGCCTTCTACATCTTCCTTAAGGCCCACTATCTTTATGTTATTTCTTCTGTTATAATTTTCCATTATATCTATTTTTTGGGCTAGTAATTCTTGTGTCTCTTTAGTTTTTTTATTAGATTCCTCCAATTTCTTTTTTAAGTCTTCTACCTCCATTTCTGCTGCTATTGCCCGTTCTTCCATCTTGTCCATTTTTTTCCCCATTTCTGTTAAGGTCATATCCATTTTATTTATTTTCTTTTCTGTGTTGTTTATTCTTCTTCTTAAATCATTGAATTCCTGTGTTTGCCATTCTTTAAATGACTCCATGTATCCTCTAACAAGAGCAAGTACCTCCTTTACCTTGCCTTTCTTTTCTTCTTCTATTTCCCTGTACTCTTCCTCTTCCTCTTCTTCTTCCTCTAGGTTGACCATCTGTTGTTCCTTTGCTGCCCTTTCCTCCTCTTCTTTCTTGTTTCCATTGTCTTCTGTGGTCTCTTCTTGCTGCAGGTGTTCTGCAGCTGTCGTTGCCGGCTGTGGAGATCGACTCCCCAGCTGGTCCCCCCTCCCGTCGGTGTGTTTTTTTTCATGCGCATCGCGCATGCGCGAGGAGTCGCGCATGCGCGGTTGCGCACTTTTACTCGGCTCTGTGAGCCATTGTTGTAGTTCTCTTTCTACCGACCTGAGGTAGTGGGGTCTTCTCTCCACAGCGGGCCTCTTCGGACAGGTAAGGCCTTCACCTTTTTCCTCCGTTGTCTTCTCTTCCTCTCTTCTTTCCGTTGATTTTGATTTTTCTCCTTTTGTCTCCATCTTCTTTCCACCTTTATATTCACTTTTCTTTAACTTGTATTTCTGTGCCTTTGTATTTTCACTTGTTTTTCCCGACTTTTCTGGAGAGGGCTGGAGTTCACCGTCCGGCCACTACTCCATCACGTGACTCCTCTCAAGATATTGGTCTATTTGACGCTGGTGTGAGTGGATCTTTCCCTTGCTTTAGTATTACTGTAATTATTGCTGTTTTACATGAATCTGGTAAGCTTTGTGTTTTATCAATCTGGTTGATTACTTCCAGGAGGGGCGGAATTAATAAGTCTTTAAATGTTTTATAGAATTCTATTGGGAATCCATCCTCTCCTGGTGTCTTATTATTTGGTAATTTTTTTATTATCTCTTGTATTTCTACTATTCCAAATGGCTCTGTTAATTTATTTTGTTCCTCTATTTGTCGTTTTGGTAGTTCAATTTTAGTTAGAAATTCATCTATTTTCCCTTCTTTCCCTTCGTTTTCAGTTCGGTATAATTGTTCATAGAATTCTCTAAAGTTTTCCTTAATTTCTTTTGGATTATATGTAATTTGTTTGTCTTTTTTCCTTGATGCCAATACCATTTTCTTAGCTTGTTCTGTCTTAAGCTGCCATGCTAGGATTTTGTGCGTTTTTTCACCTAGTTCATAATATTTCTGTTTTGTCTTCATTATATTCTTCTCCACCTTATATGTTTGTAGTGTTTCATATTTTATTTTTTTATCTGCCAATTCTCTTCTTTTAGTTGAATCTTCCTTCATTGCTAATTCTTTTTCTATATTTACTATTTCCCTTTCCAACTGCTCTGTTTCCTGATTATAGTCCTTTTTCATCTTGGTTACATTACTTATTATTTGCCCTCTAATGAATGCTTTCATTGCATCCCATAGTATAAACTTATCTTTCACTGATTTCGTATTTGTTTCAAAATACATTTTAATTTGTCTTTCAATAAATTTTCTAAAATCCTGCCTTTTAAGTAACATGGGGTTTAATCTCCATCTATACATTCTTGGAGGGATGTCCTCTAACTTTACTGTCAATATTAAGGGTGAATGGTCTGATAGTATTCTAGCTTTATATTCTGTTTTTCTTACTCTATCCTGCATACTAGCTGATAACAAAAAATAGGTCTATTCTTGAGTATGTTTTATGTCTAGCCGAGTAATATGAATATTCCTTTTCCTTTGGGTGTTGTTTCCTCCATATATCCAAAAGTTGCATTTCTTCCATCGATTTAATTATAAATTTGGTTACTTTGTTCTTTCTGTTAATTTTTTTCCCAGTTTTGTCTATATTTGAATCCAAATTCAGGTTGAAATCCCCTCCTATTAATATGTTCCCTTGCGTATCTGCTATCTTCAAAAAGATATCTTGCATAAACTTTTGATCTTTTTCGTTAGGTGAATATACATTGAGTAGATTCCAAAACTCCGAATATATCTGACATTTTATCATTACATATCTCCCTGCTGGATCTATTATTTCCTCTTCTATTTTAAATGGCACATTTTTACTAATTAATATAGCTACTCCTCTTGCTTTTGAATTATACGATGCTGCTGTTACGTGTCCTACCCAATCTCTCTTTAATTTCTTGTGCTCCAATTCAGTTAAATGTGTTTCTTGCACAAATGTTATATCAATTTTTTCTTTTTTCAGTAAATTTAGCAGTTTCTTCCTTTTAATTTGGTTATGTATTCCATTAATATTTAAAGTCATATAGTTCAACGTAGCCACTTTATACTTTGTTTATCTTCCCTTTCCGTTTCTCCATCATTACCTTTCCTTCTTATCCATTTCTGTTTTCTTGTTTTGAACCCTTTATAAGACAACATTCCTAAAACATCAAACATTTTCTTTATTCTCCTATTTAAAACTTCTTTAACCCCATTCTCCCCTCCCCCTCCTGAGGTGCCCTTTATCCCTTGTCGGGCAACCACATCTCCCCTCTCCATTTGGATTTGCGAATTCACTCGCAAGCGTTAGCTGATTTTGCAGTGACCGTAACTCCTCCCCACCCAGCCCCCCCAGAAAAGATTTCACTTTTCATATGTAACAAAGGTCACTCTTTTAATTCCCTCCTTATTCCCTCTATTCCATTTCCTTCCCTTATTAATTCTTGTCTATACTCTCTATATTTTCCTCTAAATACGGATACATTCATTTATGCACACTATACATGCACACACATATACCTCTTTTTTCCCACATACATATAAATCGTTGTCATTTTTA
Organism: Narcine bancroftii; assembly: GCF_036971445.1. Classification (NCBI taxonomy): domain Eukaryota; kingdom Metazoa; phylum Chordata; class Chondrichthyes; order Torpediniformes; family Narcinidae; genus Narcine; species Narcine bancroftii. The sequence goes on from NC_091470.1 coordinate 277,208,942, forward strand.
CTCTTATTACATGTCTTCATGTCTCTGTTTGTTTTGTAGTTGTTCTGCAAATTTCCTTGCTTCCTCTGGATCCGAGAATAGTTTTTTACCATAAGATCGTTTTCGCTGTATTGAACTCCTTCCTCTTCTTCAGGAGTTCAAAACTTATGTGTCTTTTTAGTTCGCAGTCTTTTGTACTCTCGTTACACGTCTTCATCTCTCAGTCTATTTTGTAATTGTTCTGCAAATTTTCGTGCTTCCTCTGGATCCGAGAATAGTCTGTTTTGCTGTCCTGGAATAAATATTTTCAATAAAGCTGGATGCTTTAGTATAAATTTATACCCTTTCTTCCATAAAATCGCCTTTGCTGTATTGAACTCCTTTCTGTTCTTCAGGAGTTCAAAACTTATATCTGGATAAATGAAGATTTTTCGCCCTTTGTACTCCAGTGGCTTGTTGTCCTCTCTTACTTTTTCCATTGTTTTCTCCAGTACCTTTTCTCTTGTAGTATATCTTAGGAATTTTACTAAAATAGATCTTGGCTTTTGTTGTGGTTGTGGTTTAAAGGCCAATGCTCTATGTGCCCTTTCTATTTCCATTTCTTGCTGTAGTTCTGGACATCCTAGGATCCTAGGGATCCAATCTTTTATTAACTCTCTCTTATTCTTGCCTTCTTCATCTTCCTTAAGGCCCACTATCTTTATGTTATTTCTTCTGTTATAATTTTCCATTATATCTATTTTCTGAGCTAACAGCTCTTGTGTCTCTAACTTTTTTATTAGATTCCTCTAATTTCTTTTTTAAGTCCTCTACCTCCATTTCTACTGCTGCTTCTCGTTCTTCCACCTTGTCCATTCTTTTTCCCATTTTTGATAAGGTCATATCTATTTTATTCATTTTCTCTTCTGTATTGTTTATTCTTCTTAAATCATTAAATTCTTGCGCTTGCCATTCTTTAAATGACTCCATGTATTCTTTAATAAGAGAAAGTATATCCTTTGTCTTGCCTTTCCCTTCTTCTTCCATTTCACTGTACTCTTCCTCTTCCTCTTCTTCTTCCTCTGGGTTGGCCATCTGTTGTTTCTTTGTTGTCCTTTTCTTCTCTTCTTTCTTGTTTTCGTTGTCTTCTATGTTCTCCTCTTGCTGCAGGTGTTCTGCAGCTGTCATTGCCGGCTGTGGAGATCGACTCCCCAGCTGGTCACACCTCCCGTCGGTGTGTTTTTTTGCATGCGCATCGCGCATGCGCGAGGAGTCGCGCATGCGTGGTTGCGCACTTTTACTCGGCTCAGCGAGCCATTTTTGTAGTCCACTTTCTACCGACCTGAGGGAGCGGGTTTCTCTCTCCACCGCGGGCCTCTTCGAACAGGTAAGGCCTTCTCCTTCTTCTTCTGTTGTCTTCTCTTCCTCTCTTCTTACCATTGGTTTCGATTTTTCTTTTTTCGTCGCCATCTTCTTTCCACCTTTATACTCACTTTACTTTATTTTTAATTTTTGTGCCTTTGTGTTTTCCTTTTTTTTCTCCGACTTTTCTGGAGAGGGCTGGAGTTCACCGTCCGGCCACTACTCCATCACGTGACTCCTCCCCGCGCTGTCCCTTGTTGATAAGCAACCAGTGGACCTGAAGGAAGTCAGTCCCCAGCAGCGTTTGTGCCACTGCCGTGAGGGTAAAGGTCCATGTAAAGCGGCTGTTGCTGAAATGAAGGAAGATTGTGTGGGTCCCAAAAGTCCGAATGGAGGAGCTGTTGGCTGCCCTCAGTACTGGTCACTGCTTGCCATTGTGGGTGTTGAAGCCTGTGGGGGGCGTAGGACACTTATCTTAGTGTCAGTGTCGACTAGGAAATGCCTACCCGACAGTGAGTTTCAGACGTAGAGGAGGCTATCATGTAGGCCAACCGCCACAGCCATCAACAATGGTTGTCCAGGGAGTTTCCTGTAAACACGCAGGGTGGGCGGCATCGATAGGCCACCGCACCCCATTGCTGATGATAGTAGCATAGCTGTCCCAGGGTATTAGCCTCCGCTGGCCTTGATCTTACTGGGGGCTGTTCATGGGGCTTGCTGATATGGTCTATGATGGCACTGGTGTCCTTCGCTCTCCATAGCATGTCCACCTGGGCTGTGACCCTCCAAGGGTCGCTGAAGTTCTTGTTCGTGAGCAAGAGTGGGATATCCTTGAGCAGCTGCTCCAGAAAGATCTCAAAGAGCAGGCAAGGCTTGTGGCCCTTGGTTAGAGCAAGCATCTTGCCCATTAGGGAGGAAGGGGCCCTGTCCCCCAATCCATCCATATGCAGCAATTGGACGGTGCACTCGCGCCAGGAGATCCCAAGAGAGTGGGTGAGTAGCTCTTTGAGGGCCATGAATTTGCCTTGTTCTAGAGATTGCCATAGGAAATCTATGACTCTTGCCGCTGTGTCCTGACCAAGGGCATTCACAATGTAGAGGTAACAGGTGTTGGCGACGGTGATATTCCACAGCTGGAACTGAGCCTCGACCTGCTCGAACCACGTGTGGCTGCGACACCTAAAATGTTGGGAGTCTGAGAGAGACCGCGTGGATGGTCACTGGCTTTGCTTGATCCGTCATCTGCTGGTTGGACCTGTAGGGATCACCAATGTAGCATTTGTGCTACACAAGCATGGAGAAGAATGACATGCACACCAAAGCCTTGGAAAATGAGACTGGTTTATTGCTCTGGCTGTTGCGCTTATATGTGCTCCAGGCACTGATGTCAAGGGCCCGCATCTTCAGAGCTCCAGCCTGGGAATGGCTGGCATTCCCATCAGAGTTCCCCATTTTCCCACCATGTGGAGGTCACCTGGGACGACAGCCAGTGTCATCCCCAGGTCCATGCAGTCACTATGTTCATTGGCCATTTTGTGAGCCAGTCCATGTCTCCACGTACAGGCTGCTACAGTGTCTTGCTGTCAGTGTCTGCACCCACCGGCGTCTTTACAATGCGTACTGCGCATGCACAAGGGCTGGCATTTCTTTTTCAGGCTCTGCAAGCCAACATTCCAGACCACCCCGGGGGACGTCACTGCCCAGCTGCCCACTCACCAGCTTCTCCGCTTGGGGAGAGCTCCCTGCTCCCGGACATCGGTAAGGCTTTCCTCTTTTTTCTCTGGCGATTTCGTTATCTCTTCTTTACTTGACATTGTAGTCTTTTCCTTCTTTGGAGCCATCTTCAAGTTCTTCTTATACTTTTTATCTTGTGACTTTTTTATGTTTTTCTTCTCTGCCTTGTTTTACTTCCTTTTTTTCCAACTTTCTCTGTGGAGGGCTGGTTTTCCTTAACCAGCTACGACTCCATCACATGACCACTTGGCTAAGCACGTATCCTTGAGGTGGGCCTGTGTTGATAGTGAGGAGACATTGTTTCTAATTCATACTGATTCTGGTCTTCCAATGTCAAGGATCCAATTGCAGAGGGAGGGTGCAGAGGGCCTGGGTTTGGAATTTGTTAACCTGCACTGAGGGAATAATATCATTGAAGACAGCTGTAGTCAATGAGGAGCAGCTGTATGTATGATTTGCTGTTTTCAAGGTGATCCAGAGTTGAGTGGAGAGCCAGTGATATTGCTGTGGAGCGATTGTGATGATGGACGAATTGCAGTGGGTCCAGTCCTTTGCTGAAGTACATGTTAATTCTGGCCAAGACCAACCTCTGAAACCATTTCATCACAGGAGATGTTAATGCTACTGAAAGTTAGTCCTAGCACCTCCACTCACTGCTCTGAACAATGAAGGCAAGTGTGTCAAACGCTTTCTTCAACAGCCTGTCTACCTGGGTGTAGAGCTCGTCGAAAGAACCAAAGACTTGTTGATCCAAACCAAGGCTTTTATTAGCAAAAGACAGGAGCTCTTCACAGGTGGCCAACCAGTCCGGAATGATCCGACCTGGCTAGGGACACAACCCTTTAAGGCCCAGACAGTAGGCATGGCTTAGCTCTCAGCCAATCGCTGTAAGCACAGTCTAGATACTGTAACTATATACACTATATACATTGGTGATAGATCTGTACTATCACACTGGGTCACCATTTTCATGGAACAATTTAGCTTTACCCCCCAAGTTGCTCTGTCCTACAACACTCCCATGGGTCCTACATTGTGTGTCTTGCCCTTGTCTGAGTTAAATTCCATCTTCTATTTCTTGTTCTCAGTTCATCTAGATTCTGTGGTAATCTTAGATAACCATTACACAGTGCTTGGTGATTTGTGGTGTCTTGGTAACAGTGCTACCTACATTCCCATCCAAGTCATAGATGATAAACTGAACCCAGTACTGATCCCTGTGCCACACTATTGGTCACAAGTCTCCAATTTGAAAAACAACCCTCCACTATCACTCTTTGTCTTCTACCATCAAGTTAACTCTGTATCCAATTGGCAGCACATCCTGGACCCCAGCCTTAGCATAGCTCAGGTTGTTTCTCCCTTTGAGCTGGTCCAGAGGCAGGGAACACTGACAGTGATGTTGAATGGCCTTGGCTGCCACCTCATGAGGGCACCTCACTGCCAAAAGTTTGTGCAGGAATGACAATTGCAGGGCTGTCATGTGAGCAGGTGAGGGAGACCCATTGCAGAAAACTTTCAAGGAGCCAGCACAAACACAATGAGCGATGTAAACTCTTCCTGAAGGGCTTTATTCTATTGAATCATTTTCCTCATTTCACACAACAGTTAAAATGACAGCCAATCAGGTCATAAAATGAAAATGAAACACTGCACAGGAACAGTCTCTTCGGCCCACAGTGTCTGTGCTGACCATGGTGCCAATGCAAATGTCTCATGCACCAGCGCATGGTCGATATCCCTTTCCTGCCTATTCATGGATCCATTTAAAGGCCTCATTGTTATTGTATCTGCTTCCACCACTTCCCTCAGTATTAATATTCATTAATAAATTAATTGGGAATTCAGAAAAGTGGAAGAGTGTTTCTGTCAATGAGTATTTGAGGTTGACTACAGGTAATTGTTTGATTTATTTGTTTTGGGTGGCTTGTTATAGTTTCTGAGGGTTGGATTACTAGGATAATATTGTTTGTGTGGGGATGCTGGGGCTGTTGCTGAATATGTTTGTAGCAATTGTTACTTGAGCTGGGTGCTAGATTGGGTGACCACACATGGGTCAGTGGCGATGATTATTGGGGTGGGCTGCCGGTCGTGTGTTGTTAGGGTTGGTAGACTTGATCAAAGTTCTTGAAACAAGATCATTTCATACCATCATCAGCATCTTCTCCCAGTCTGATCCTCTGTGTCAAGGGGCTGAATGAACAATATTAGCTCCACTGGACAGGACATAATTGGCCACATGTCTGACACTAGCCTCTCACAACTCTACCCAATTCCAATAATGGCAAGTGGTGAGGAAGAGGGAAAGGTCTGAGGATGTTGTCAAAGCCTCCTTGGAAAAGGTGATATTCCCACTGATCAGTAGAAATCTCCAGAGCAGAGAAGCACTATTCGGGATGCTCTCTGAAGTCTATTTGACTAGAACACACAGAGGGCCAAAGGGAGGATTTGCAGCACTTTTCTAACCATCTTCCTGCCCTTCTGGGATGAGTTACCTGGAGTTTGGTTGTCACGCTGAGTGTGAGGTACCTGCAGTTTGGTGTGGTGAGTTGGTTGCCACCATATCTACTGCCCTAGCTTCATCAATTTTTTTGTTACTTCGTCAAAAAACTCAATTTGGTTCGTGAGTAATCTGCCCATGTCCATACTATCCATGTCATAGCTATGCTAAAAATCAGGGAGTCACTGTCACTGAAATGCTCCCCTACCTGCCCAGGTTCATTACCCAGTACTAGATCCAGGATGGCCTCTCCTTTAGTTGGCTTGTCCACCTACTGTCAGGAATTCTCTTGGACATACCTTACAAATTCTGCCTCATGTATCCCTTTTGCATTATGGAGGTGCCAGCCAATATTTGGGAAGTTGAAGTCTCCTGTAACAACTGTTTATTTCTGTACCATGCCAAAATTTTTTTCCTTATCTGTTCCTCAGTGACCCGAAGGCTATTTGTAGATCTATACATTACTCTCAATAGTGCGATTGCTCTCTTCCTGTTCCTGATTTCCACCCACACTGACTCAGTAGACAATCCCTCCACCATGGCCTCCTTTACTTCAGCTGTGATACTATCCTTGATTAGTAATGCTACTCCACCCATCCACAATATTTCACCTCCTTTCCAATCCCTTTTAAAACATCTAAATTCCGGATCCTGCATTAGTACACCCTGTTCATGTGTCAGCCAAGTCTCTGTAACAACCTCAGCATTGTAATTCTATGTACTGATGCATGCTCTTCCTTATACATTTTGCATTGAAAGATACACATTTCAATCCCTTGAACTATCTACATTTCTGGTCCCTCCGCTCATCATCCTTCCTCACAGTCTCACTATATGTTGCATCAATCATTCCACCATCTGCTCAATTCTCTGCCCTATCATTTCACTTTCTTATCACTCTGCCAAGCTCATTTAAAGCCCCCCTCCCCCAACAGCTTCAGCAAATCTCTCCACCAGGATATTGGTCTCCTTCCAGCACTGGTATCACTAGAGGGGGTGAGGGAGGTGCAAAATGCACTGGGTGACACCTTCAAAGGGGTGGCAAGAAAATGACTGTCTATAAAATTTTTGTGCATTGTTTCAGCAGAAATTTATTATTTTTTTATTAAAAATATCCATTTAGTTAGTTATAACAACAAAAACATTTTTATAAACCCAGCTGACATGTATCAATATATCTACAAGGCTAAAACTCAGTTAATTTACTTTTTGAACCTTCTAATTTGTCAGAGCTCCTTCCCCCCCCCTCCCCCCACTCAGCGCTGCTGCCACCCCTGACATACAAAGAATGCAGACCCATTTCATCTACCCTTAGTAGACTTGTACACTCAGTCCGGGGGTGGGGGTGGGCGTGGTGATACAAACTCCAGTGACGCACTGCCTTGCACTTCAGGTGTGACCTGTCCTTTTTGTGTGATCATGCCATCCCCAGAAGAGATTCAAATGATCCAGAAACCTGAAACCTTGCCCCCTGTACCAATTTTACAGCCACACATTCATCTGCCATATCCTATTCTTACCCTCACTGGCATGTGGCAAAGGCAGCAGTCCTGATATTAAATGTAACATAATGCAACATGCATGAAATTCTTTAACTTTGTCTGCTGTAAGGAATACAGTGCCATTTTGTCCAGCACCCCTCACAGCTAGGAAGTAACTCACAACCCTTGATTTACAAGACCAGTGCTCTAACCACTAAACTATTGGAGCCTCCTTCCTTTCAGCTTCATACCTAATTCCTTGTTTTTTCTTTTCAGGATCTCCCCCCCCCCCCCCCCCCCTTTTCCTACCTATGTTCCTGAAACCAATGTGTACCACGACTTCTGGCTGCTCACCCTTCTTTTTCCCACCCATCCAAGATGTCCTTTACCCTGGCATCTGGGAGGCAACAAACCATCTGGGTATCTCTGCCTGCTTCTCTAACTATTGAATCCTCTACTACCACTCTCCATTTCTCCCTCCTTCCCTGCTGATCCACAGGGCTCGGCTCAGTGCCAGATACCTGGTCAATGCTGCTTTGCCTTGGTAGATTGTACACCCCCCTCCCCCCATAGTTTCCAAAGCAGAATACATGACTGAGGGGAACGGCCACAAGGGTACCCTTACATTGCTGCCCCACCTTTCCCTCTCCAGACTGTCACCCAGCTCCCTGCCTCTTTGTAGGTTCGTTGTGACTAGAAAGTAGTCACCTCCTTCTCCCGCAGCAGGTGAAAGTCGTCGAGCTGCAGCTTCAGGAAGGCGATGTAGCTGACCCCCATCACGCAGTCTCAGTGCGAGGACCACAGCCTGGCAGCTCATCCCAAGCAACAAATCCTCGTAACCAATCAGCAGGCAGCCTACTCCCAGCAACCCAGCACGCGGTGACGGTGGCTGTTTCGTGCCCGGGAGCAGAGCGCCACGCACAACCCCAGGCGGACGGCGTGATGGCTCGCAGCGGCATCAGGAGCACCCGAGGCTCGCCTGAGGAACGGCAACGCGCCTCCCCCGCCAGCGTCAGGGCCTCGCAGAAGGCCGCTAGCCCACGCCGGGACAGGCGCAGGGACGGCGCCGGCCCCCCCAAGACCAAGTTCGCTGTCGGACCCTCCGGCAAGTGGGTGGCGGGCATCGGGGAGCAGTTTGGCCTCGATGGGTCGGCGCTCAGCAGCCTGGGGACCACGATCCTGCTTGGTGAGGGAGAGGCGGATGAGAAGGGGGAGGAAGACGGGGGTTGGGGGTCAGGACGGAGGTGGGAGGAGGGGGAAGGATGGTGGTGGGAGAGGACGGCGGTGGGAGAGTGAGGGGGGGAGAGTTGGGGGGGGGAAGGACGGCGGTGGGAGAGTGGGGGGGGGAAGGACGACGGTGGGAGAGTGGGGGGAGGGAAGGGCGACGGTGGGAGAGTGAGGGGGGGAGAATTGGGGGGGGGGGAAGGACGGCGGTGGGAGAGTGGGGGGGGGGAAGGACGACGGTGGGAGAGTGGGGGGAGGGAAGGGCGATGGTGGGAGAGGGTGGGTGGTTGGAGGATTAGGAGGCAGGTGGGAGAGGGGGAATACGAGATGGGGACAGGACGAGAAGGGATATTTTTAGGAGGGTAGAGTGTCGAGAGCAATAGTGGTGGGATGAAGAAGATGCAGACAGAGCAAGGGATAGGTGGGGGTAAGGCTGTGGTTCTGAGTGAAGGGAAAGTGAAGTGAGAAAGTAACTGACTAAGCGGTGCTAGGTAGGAGTGAAAGGGCCAGAGTGGAAATCAGGTAGATATTGGGGGTGGGTGGTGGGGAGGGGTTTAAATGGAATTGCAGTGAAGGGTGGAGTGAAGATAGCAAAATTCACTGTCTGTTTTCACACTGGTTTGTACATCCTGCTGTTTTCAACTTTTGTTGGAAAAGACTGGTGGTGAAACGGGGTAGATGTAAGAAATCAAGTTAATAATTTCCATTCTTCCTCCTCAGCTATCATTGCAGGAATTCTACATTGGTGAGTATATTCTGAATAGGTTAAGATTATCAAAGCTGCTGGTTGGTCAAGAAATTCTGGATTCATCAAAATAATTTAATGTGAGAAACTGACAAAATAGCTATCTTGGGAAATTGAATGTTGTTTTATTGAGATGTTAAACAAGAAAATTTTCAGATGCTGTGATTAAATTTAGTATGCTAAAGTGCTGGAGAAAGTATTCTTTATGTAGCAAAGATATATGAACAATGTTTCGGGCCTTTATCAAGGTATGATCAAAAAGCAGGCAGATATCTGAATAAAATGGTGGACAGGGAGAGGAATACAAGCCTCAGGCAAGAGGTCACAGGTAATATGTTTCAGAGCTGGGAAGTGATGGGGAGGAGGTGTAGTTCTCTGAATGGAGGGGAATGGAGAGCTGGAGGAAAGGAAATCGACCAAAAAGGAAAGAAGGAGACAGAGGGGCGGGCCTATTGCAAACTGGAGAAGTTGATGTTAATGCCATCTGGTTGGAATAGTAAGTGTAAATCACGAAAATCTGTGGACACTCTGGTTGAAGTAAAAACATAAAAAGCTAGAGAAACTCAGCAGGTCAAACAGTGTCCTTTGTGTAGTACAGGTAAAAATACATAACTAACGTTTTGGGTTTGAGCCCTTCATCAAGGTATGAGAGAATGTCAGCAGGCATCCAAAGAAAAAAATAGAGTGGGAAGGGGTGGTGGCAAAGGCAGGAGATGATAGGTGGAGAAGGGAGAAGTCATTGTTAATGCCATTTGGCTGGAGAGTGCCCAGACAGAAAATAAGGAGTTCCTTCAATCTGTGGGTGGGTTAGTATATAAAGCCATGGATCGACATGTGAGTGTGGGAGTATGAATTGAAATGGTTGGCTCCTGGAGGTCTCTGTTGTGGCAGACGGAGTAGGGGTATTGAGCGAAGCAATCTCCCAATCTGCGACTAGTCTCTGATGTAGAGAAGGACACAAAGGGAGCACTGGATGCAGTAAATCAGTCCTGTGGATATACAAATGAAGTGTAGCTTCACTTGAAAGGCCTGTTTGGGGCCCTGTACCATGGTGAGGGAGGAGGTGTGGGTGCAAGTGGTGCACCTCTTGTAGCCACAGGGATAGGTGCCGGGGTGGGGGGGGGGGGAGGGATGAGTGCATGAAGGAATCACAGAGGGAGCAGTCTCTATGTTAGGCCGAGAGGGGAGGAGAAGAAAAAATGTATCTGGAGGTGGGATCCCGTAGAAAGTGTCGGAAAAACTGGCAGGTAATGTGTTGAATGCGTAAATGAGGATGAGGGAAATTCTATGTTTGTTGCGTCTGGGGCAGAGAGGGCCAGGGCAGTTGAGGGAGAAAATGGAGGAGATGCGGGTGAGGACTGAGTTGATGGTGGTGGAGAGGAAGCCAATTTTGTGAAAGAAGGCAAATATTTCAGTAGACAATAGGTGCTGGAGTAGGCCAATTGGGCCGTCGAGCCAGCATCGCCATTTATCGGATCATGGCTGATCTTTCTCTTTCAATAACCAATCCCAGTCATCCCCATAACCCTTAACTCCCCCTGCCCACAAGAGCCTTATCCAACTCTCTCTTAAATCTATCCAGCGAATCTGCCCCCACTACCCTCTGTGGCAATCCATTCCACAGATCCACAACTCTCTGGGTAAAAAAAAATTCTCCTCATTTCTGTCTTAAATGGCCTTCCCTGTATTCTTAAACTATGCCCTCTAGTCCTAGTCTCTCCCATCATTGGGGACATGTACTCTGATTTCACCCTGTTAAGCCCTTTGATAATCCTAAATACCTCAATCATGTCTCCCCTCATCCTTCTAAATTCCATCGCATATAATCCAAGTCTTTCTAACCTATCCGCGTATGACAATCCTGCCATCCCGGGAACTAACCTCGTATATCTGCTCTGCTCTCACTCTATAGCAAGTATGTCCTTTCTTAAAAATGGGGACCAGAACTGGAAGCAGTACTCCAGGTGAGGTCTCACCAGGGCCCTGTACAACTGCAAGAGGGCTTCTCTACTCCTATACTCCAATCCCTTCTAGATGAAAGCCAACATACCATTCGCCTTCTTCACCACTTGCTGAACCTGCATACTAGTTTTCAATGACTGGTGAACAAGTATGCCCAGATCCCTTTGCCCCACCCCCTAGCTTAACTCCATTGAAATAATACTCTGCTCTTTTGTTTCTGCCTCCAAAATGGACAACCTTGCATTTACTCACATTAAACTTCATCTACCATTTCTCCGCCCACTCCTCTAACCTGTCCAAGTCCCCATGCAATTTCCTGACATCCTCCTCGCACTTCACACTACCACCCAGTTTAGTGTCATCTGCGAATTTGCATATGTAGTTATTAATCCCTTCATCCAAATCATTTACATAAATGATAAACAACGAGGACCCAACACCGATCCCTGCGGTGTCGGAAGATCAGGACTGGAAGACCTTATCTTGGGAACAGATGCAGCAGAGACAGAGAAATTGAGAGAAGGGGGATATAATCCTTGCAGGGGACAGTCAAGGTAGTTGTGTGAGCTAGAGGGTTTGTAATATTACGTCGGTGGAAAGTTTGTCTCCCGAGATGGAGAGAAAAGAGATACAGGAAGGGGAGAGTGTTGTCGGGGATGAATCAGGTGAGTTTCAGATCGGGGTAGAAGTTGCCGTGAAGTGAAGAAAATTGACAGGCTCATCGTGTATGCATGTGGCAGCTCCATTGTAGTTGTTGATAATGGAGGAAGAGTTTGGGGGTCTTGTGTAGCTTGTAGAATGAATTGCTCCACAAAGCCGACAAACAGGCAGGTGTAGCTGGAAACCTTTAATTTAGAGGAAGTTGGATGAGTTAAAGGAGAAGTTATTTAAAGTGAGGACCAATTCTGCCAGGCCGAGGAGGGTGATGGTGGAGGGTAACTGGTCAGGTCTTTAGTCCAGGAAGAAGCGAAATATTTTGAGACCTTCTTTGTGGGGGATGAGGTTAAAGGGATTGGAAGTCCATTGTGAAGGTGAGGTGGTCTGGTTCAGGGAATCTGAAGACATTGAGGAGATGGAGGGCATATGAGGTGTCGTGGATGGAGGTGGTGAGGGATTGGACTGGGGAGAAAAGATAGAGCCAAGATAAGATGAAACTAGTTAGGTGGGGCAAGAGCAGGATCCGGATGGTTGGGGTTGTGTATCTTGGGTAGAAGATAGAAACTGGCAGTCTGGGGTGGGAAACAATGAGGTTGGTGGCCATGGGGGGATGGTGACCAGAGGTGATGAGGTTAGAGATAATGTTGGAGATAGTGGCTTTATATTTGGTGGTGGGGTCCTTTAGGAGGGGTCAATAGTAGATGGTGTCTAAGATCTGTCAGCTGGTCTCAGCAAGGTAGAGGTCAGTGCTCCAGACCACAACAGCACCACCCTTGTCTGCAGGTTTGATGGTGTGGTTGAGATTGTTGTAGAGATAGTGGTGGACAGAGCGTTCTGAGCAGGTGAGATTGGAATACGAGAGGGGTGTGGTAAAGTTGAGTCGGTTGATGTCTTAGTGGTTGTTGGAAATAAAAATGTCCAGAGTGGCTACTGGTTAGGATGAGGTGTCCAGGAGGAGGAAGAAGGCTTGAAGTGGGAGAAAGAGTCTTAGGTGGGGGGAGGGGGGGGTGGGGAGTCACGGTCATGGAAGCGGGCTTGGAGGAAGCGGTGACAGAAGAAGAGTTTGGCATCGCGGTGTGCGTGGAACTCATGGAGGTGTGGGTGGAGGGGGATGAAGGTAAGGCTCCTCTAACACCTAACACCAATTTGCAGGTGACCTTGGTATGGCAGTGCATGAGGCCATGGACATACTTTTTGGCGTAGGAATGGGGTGTAGAATTGAAATGGTTGGCCACTGGGAGGCCACAGCTATTCCAGCAGACAGAGCAAAGTTGCTCAACGAACCTATCTTCCAGTCTGCATTCAGACTGTCCGATGTAGAGGAGACCACAACAAGAATATTGGATGAAGTAGATGACCTCTGTAGATTCACAAGTGAAGTGTTGCTTCACTTGGAAGGACTAAAAAGTTGTGAAGGAGGAAGTGTGGGCTAAATTGTAGCATTTCTTGCAATCGCAGGGTAGGTACCAAAGGGTGGTTGATGGGAAGGGATGAGCGGAGGAGAGAGTCACGGAGGAAGTGGTCCTTGCAGAAGGTGGAGAGAGGATAATGTGTCTGGTGGTGGGATCGTGTACTTGGCGGAAATTGTGGAGGATAAATATGTTGCATATGGAGGCTGGTGGGGTGGTAGTTGAGGACAAAGGGAATCCTGTCCTTATTGCTTCAAGGGGAATCCTGTCCTTATTGCTTCAAGGGGAATCCTGTCCTTATTGCTTCAAGGGGAATCCTGTCCTTATTGCTTCAAGGGGAATCCTGTCCTTATTGCTTCAAGGGGAATCCTGTCCTTATTGCTTCAAGGGGAATCCTGTCCTTATTGCTTCAAGGGGAATCCTGTCCTTATTGCTTCAAGGGGAATCCTGTCCTTATTGCTTCAAGGGGAATCCTGTCCTTATTGCTTCAAGGGGAATCCTGTCCTTATTGCTTCAAGGGGAATCCTGTCCTTATTGCTTCAAGGGGAATCCTGTCCTTATTGCTTCAAGGGGAATCCTGTCCTTATTGCTTCAAGGGGAATCCTGTCCTTATTGCTTCAAGGGGAATCCTGTCCTTATTGCTTCAAGGGGAATCCTGTCCTTATTGCTTCAAGGGGAATCCTGTCCTTATTGCTTCAAGGGGAATCCTGTCCTTATTGCTTCAAGGGGAATCCTGTCCTTATTGCTTCAAGGGGAATCCTGTCCTTATTGCTTCAAGGGGAATCCTGTCCTTATTGCTTCAAGGGGAATCCTGTCCTTATTGCTTCAAGGGGAATCCTGTCCTTATTGCTTCAAGGGGAATCCTGTCCTTATTGCTTCAAGGGGAATCCTGTCCTTATTGCTTCAAGGGGAATCCTGTCCTTATTGCTTCAAGGGGAATCCTGTCCTTATTGCTTCAAGGGGAATCCTGTCCTTATTGCTTCAAGGGGAATCCTGTCCTTATTGCTTCAAGGGGAATCCTGTCCTTATTGCTTCAAGGGGAATCCTGTCCTTATTGCTTCAAGGGGAATCCTGTCCTTATTGCTTCAAGGGGAATCCTGTCCTTATTGCTTCAAGGGGAATCCTGTCCTTATTGCTTCAAGGGGAATCCTGTCCTTATTGCTTCAAGGGGAATCCTGTCCTTATTGCTTCAAGGGGAATCCTGTCCTTATTGCTTCAAGGGGAATCCTGTCCTTATTGCTTCAAGGGGAATCCTGTCCTTATTGCTTCAAGGGGAATCCTGTCCTTATTGCTTCAAGGGGAATCCTGTCCTTATTGCTTCAAGGGGAATCCTGTCCTTATTGCTTCTGGGGGCGGAGGAGGCCATGCAGACGGCAATAGAGGAGATCTGGGCGAGGGCTAAATTGATAATGGAGGTCATCACGCATGATCTGAAATGGAAGACCACATCATGGGATGGAGACGGTGGAATTGGGAGAAAGGAATAGAATCATGATGGTGTGAAGTGTCGTCAAGGAAAATGTGGGAGTTGGTGGGCTTGTAGAAAATGTCTGTAGAATGTTTGTCTCCCGAGATGGAGACAAAGAGATAGAGAAAGGGGAATGTGTTGCCAGAGATGGACCAAATGAATTTGAGGTTGGGTGAAAGTTAACCACAAAGTGGATAAAGTTGCTTGAGGTGGCACAAATGTGGTTGTCTTTGTAGCATAGGAAGAGTTGTCGAGCTTTGCCTATGTAGGCTTGTAGCATTGATTGCTCCACATAGCCAACAAAAAGGCAAGCTTAGCTGGGACCCATGCGGTTACCCACGGCTATCCCTATGACTTGGAGAAAGTTGGATGTCAAAGGAGAAGTTATTGAGGGTGAGGACAAGTTCTGGCAGCCAGAGAAATGTTGCGGTGAGGGGGCCTGGTTGGGTCTGTTGTGGAAAAATAAACAAAAGGCTTTGAAACTTTTAATATGGAGGCTTGAGAGCAACAGGGATTGCAGATGGAGAGCAGTGAAGAGAGGAGAACTTCTTCAGGGTAGGCATCCGTCAAAGAGACTTCAAAGTGGACCAACCAAATGGAGTTAATCAAGAAAGTCTGCAGGCGGTGTCATTGTAGGAAGGAGTGCAGGCCCACAGGCAAGAGGTAATGGGTGGATATGAATGGGAGGGCAGAGTGTAAAAAGCTATGAAGTGATCAGGGAGTAGCAATCTGAATGGAGAGTGAAGGGGGTGGGGAGCTGGAAGAAAAGACACAGGACTAGGGAAAGAGAGGAAGACGGGAAGGGTCCTAATGGAAACCGGAATAGTTGATGTCATGTGGTTGGAATATTAGGTGTTGTTCCTCCAATTTACTGGTGGCCTTGGTTTGACAGTGCATTTGGCCATGGACAGACATGTCGGTGTGGGGTGCAGAATTGAAATGGTTGGCCACTGGGAGATTGCAGCGGATAGAGCAAATGGTCTCCCAGTATGCGTCCAGTCTCTGATATGGAGGAGGCCAAAATGGGAGCACCGGATGTCAAAGATGACCCCTGCAGATTCACAAGTAGAGTGTTGCTTCACTCGGAAGGACTGAATGGTGGTGAGGGAGGAGGTTTGGGCGTAAGTGCTGCATATCCTCAGTCACAGGGTAGCTACCAAGAGAGGAATTACTGGGAAGGGATCAGTGATGAGGAGGTCACGGAGGGAAGGTGGAGAGAGGATGATATGTTTGGTGGTGAGATCATGTTGTAGGTGGTGGAAATGGCAGAGGTTGATGTGTTGAATGCGGAGGCTGATGGGGTGGTAGATGAGGACAAGGGGAATCCTATCCTTGTATCTAGGGGCAGATGGGACAAGGGGAGATGTGGGGGAAATAGAGAAGATGCAGGTAAGGGATGAGTTGTTGGGTCTACATGGGCCTTATCAGTCACATCAGAAACCACAGATCCTTAAGCAAGTCATCCTCAAGCCCCAGAAATTGCTGAGAGGTACAAGGTGACATTTACCAGCTTTGTGAACGAACTGAAAGCTCAAGTTTTCCCAAGGCTGTTTACAATGCTGGAGTAAAGAGCTAAGAGCAGAGCTATATTGATCATTGTTCCTGGACAGCGCTGAGGAATGAGGATGACACCTCCAGGCCAGTCCTATGGGTTTTGATGTTGCTGAGGAGCCAGGTGGCACCTGGAGCTTCTACCACAGTGGTGTTCCTGCATGTGGTGGAATCTCTGCCAGTTTCAGTCGGCTGCACACAAATAGGCTCAGCCCACAGAGTGGTCATGGTCTAAGTTTCCTGTCAGTTGAGGGTCTTGAGAATATCCTTCAATCCTTTCCTTTGATTGCCTGATAATTCTTGTGACCGAGTTCGGGTGAGGGAGTCTGGTGTCTGGCATCAAGCTCAAGACGGGGAGGAGTCACGTGATGGAGTAGTGGCCGGACGGTGAACTCCAGCCCTCTCCAGAAAAGTCGGGAAAAACAAAGGAAAACACAAAGGCACAGAAATAAAAGTTACAGAAAAGTGAGTATAAAGGTGGAAAGAAGATGGCGACAAAAAAAGAAAAATCGAAAGCAACGGTAAGAAGAGAGGAAGAGAAGACAACGGAGGAAGAAGGTGAAGGCCTTACCTGTTCGAAGAGGCCCGCGGTGGAGAGAGAAACCCGCTCCCTCAGGTCGGTAGATAATGGACTACAAAAATGGCTCGCTGAGCCGAGTAAAAGTGCGCAACCGCGCATGAAAAAAAACACACCGACGGGAGGGGGGACCAGCTGGGGAGTCGATCTCCACAGCCGGCAACGACAGCTGCAGAACACCTGCAGCAAGAAGAGACCACAGAAGACAATGGAAACAAGAAAGAAGAGAAGAAAAGGGCAACAAAGAAACAACAGATGGCCAACCCAGAGGAAGAGTACAGTGAAATAGAAGAAGAAGAGAAAGGCAAGATAAAGGTGGTACTTTCTCTTATTAAAGGATACATGGAGTCATTTAAAGAATGGCAAACACAGGAATTTAATGATTTAAGAAAAAGAATAAACAACAAAGAAGAGAAAATGAATAAAATAGATATGACCTTAACAGAAATAGGAAAGAAAATGGACAAGATGGAAGAGCGGGCAGTAGCAGCAGAAATGGAGGTAGAAGACTTAAAAAAGAAATTGGAGGAATCTAATAAAAAAGCGATAGAGACACAAGAACTGTTAGCTCAAAAAATAGATATAATGGAAAATTATAACAGAAGAAATAACATAACGATAGTGGGCCTTAAGGAAGATGAAGAAGGCAAGAATATGAGGGAGTTTATAAAAGATTGGATCCCTAAGACCCTAGGATGTCCAGAACTACAGCAAGAAATGGAAATAGAAAGGGCACATAGAGCATTGGCCTCTAAACCACAACCACAACAAAAACCAAGATCTATTGTAGTAAAATTCCTAAGATATACTACAAGAGAAAAGGTACTGGAGAAGACAATGGAAAAAGTAAGAGAGGGCAACAAACCACTGGAGTATAAAGGGCAAAAAATCTTCATTTATCCAGATATAAGTTTTGAACTCCTAAAGAAGAGAAAAGAGTTCAATACAGCAAAGGCGATTTTATGGAAGAAAGGGTATAAATTTATACTAAAGCATCCAGCGGTATTGAAAATATTTATTCCAGGAGAACAAAACAGACTATTCTCAGACCCAGAAGAAGCACGAAAATTTGCAGAACAATTACAAAAATAGACTGAGGGATGAAGACGGGTAATGAGAGTAAAAATAATCACGATTGATATGTATGTGGGTAAAGAGGTATAAGAGTGAATAGATAAAATGTGCATACGTGAAGGTATCTGTACTTAGAGGAAAATATAGATAATATAGACAAGAATGAATAAGGGAAGGTAATGGAATAGAGAGAATAAGGAGGGAATTAAAAGAGTGACCTTTGTTACACATGAAAAGTGAAATCTTTTCTGGGGAGGGCTGGGTGGGGAGAAATAGCGGTCACTGCAAAATCAGTTGACGCTTGCGAGTGAATTCGCAAACCCAAATGGAGAGGGGAGATGTGGTTGTCCGACAAGGGATAAAGGACAACTCAGGAGGGGAAGGGGAGATTGGGGATAAAGAAGATATAAATAGGAGAATAAGGAAAATGTTGCATGTTGTAGGAATGTTGTCTTATAAAGAGTTGAAAATAAGAAAACAGAAATGGAAAAGGAGGAAAGGAAATGATGGAAAAACGGAAGGAGAAGATAAACAAAGTATAAAATGGCTACGCTGAACTATATGACTTTAAATATTAATGGAATACATAACCAAATTAAAAGGAAGAAACTACTAAATTTACTGAAAAAGGAAAAAATTGATATAGCATTTGTCAAAGAAACACACTTAACTGAATTGGAGCACAAGAAATTAAAGAGAGATTGGGTAGGACATGTAACAGCAGCATCATATAATTCAAAAGCAAGAGGAGTGGCTATATTAATTAGTAAAAATGTGCCATTTAAAATAGAAGAGGAAATAATAGATCCAGCAGGGAGATATGTTATGATAAAATGTCAGATATATTCGGAGTTTTGGAATCTACTTAATGTATATTCACCTAACGAAGAAGATCAAAAGTTTATGCAAGATATCTTTTTGAAGGTAGCTAATACGCAAGGGAACATACTAATAGGAGGGGATTTCAACCTGAATTTGGATCCAAATATGGATAAAACGGGGAAAAAAATTAACAGGAAGAACAAAGTAACCAAATTTATAATTAAATCAATGCAAGAAATGAAACTTTTGGATATATGGAGGAAACAAAACCCAAAAGAAAAGGAATGCTCATACTACTCGGCTAGACATAAAACATACTCAAGAATAGACCTATTTTTGTTATCAGCTAGTATGCAGGATAGAGTAAGAAAAACAGAATATAAAGCGAGAATACTATCGGACCATTCACCCTTAATATTGACAGTAAAGCTAGAGGACATCCCTCCAAGAACGTATAGATGGAGATTAAACCCCATGCTACTTAAAAGACAGGATTTTAGAGAATTTATTGAAAAACAATTAAAAATGTATTTTGAAGTAAATACGGAATCAGTGGAAGATAAGTTTATACTATGGGAGGCATTCATTAGAGGGCAAATAATAAGTTATGTAACCAAGATGAAGAAGGACTATAATCAGGAAACAGAGCAGTTGGAAAGGGAAATAGTAAACATAGAAAAAAAATTAGCAATGAAGAAAGATACAACTAAAAGAAGAGAATTGGCGGATAAAAAAATAAAATATGAAACATTACAAACATATAAGGTAGAGAAGAATATAATGAAGACAAAACAGAAATATTATGAACTAGGGGAAAAAACGCACAAAATCCTAGCATGGCAGCTTAAGACAGAACAAGCTAAGAAAATGGTATTGGCATCAAGGAAAAAAGACAAACAAATTACATATAATCCAAAAGAAATTAAGGAAAACTTTAGAGAATTCTATGAACAATTATACCGAACTGAAAGCACCGGCAGTAGCAGTTGCTTTAGACGCAGAGAAGGCCTTCGACAGAGTAGAATGGAATTACTTGTTCAAAGTATTGCAAAAATTCAGTTTACCGGAGAAGTATATTAATTGGATTAAAGCATTATATAAGGGACCGTTAGCGAAAGTGACAGTAAATGGACATGTATCAAAGCAATTTAACTTAAGCAGGTCAACGCGGCAGGGATGCCCACTATCACCATTATTGTTTGCGCTAGCTATAGAACCACTAGCAGAATCGATAAGAAGAGATAATAATATAAAAGGAATAAAAATAAAAGACAGGGAATATAAAATCAGTCTGTTTGCGGATGATGTGATAGTGTACTTAACAGAACCAGAACTATCAATAAAAGAACTATATAAGAAATTGAAGGAATATGGAGAAGTGTCGGGATACAAGATAAACGTAAATAAAAGTGAAGCAATGCCTATGAATAACGCGGATTTCTCAAAATTTAAGGAGGAATCCCCATTCAGATGGCAAACGCAGGCAATAAGATACCTAGGTGTGCAAATAAACAAAAATCTAGGCCAATTATATAAACTCAATTACAATCCACTAATGAAAAAATTACAGGACGATTTAGAGCATTGGAAAGAGCTACCACTAACACTGATAGGAAGGATAAACTGTATTAAAATGAACATTTTTCCAAGGATACTATACTTATTTCAGGCATTGCCAATACAACTGACAGAAAAATTCTTCAAAGAGTTAAAGAAAATAATAAGGAGATTTTTATGGAGAGGGGGGAAACCGAGGATAGCACTAGACAAATTAACAGAATGGTATAAACAAGGAGGCTTACAATTGCCAAACTTCAAAAATTATTATAGAGCCGCACAATTAAGGTACCTATCAGATTTTTATCAAACAAGGGAAAAACCAGACTGGACGAGACTAGAATTAGATAAAATAGGGGAAAAGATACCTGAACACATATTATATAAATGGGACGAAAAATTGGTACAACATAGAACTTCTCCAGTATTACACCATCTCCTCAATATATGGAAGAAGATTCATGTAGAAAGAAATAAAATAAATTACCAAATACCAAAACTAATATTGACGCAAAATAAGCTACTCCCTTTTACAATAGACAACCTTGCCTTTAGAAAATGGGAAAAAAAAGGGATTAAAAGAATAGAAAATTGTTTTTCAGGAAGTAGATTCTTATCCTTTGAACAAATGAGAGATAAGTACAATATAACGGGAGATACAGCGCTGGCATATTACCAACTGAGATCCTACTTGAAAGATAAATTAGGAAGCAACTTGAGTTTACCAGAGGGAAGTAACCTTGAATATGTGATTACAGATACAATGTTAATCAAAAGATTTATAAAAAATATGTATATTAAACTGCAAGAAAAGGAAAATGAAGAAACAAATGGTAAAACTAAACAAAAATGGGAACAAGATTTAAATATAAAGATAAAAAAGGAAACATGGGAGAAGTTATGCTCTGGAACGATGAGAAATACAATAAATACGAGGCTGCGTATGATACAATATAATTGGTTACACAGACTATACATTACACCGCAAAAGTTAAATAAATGGGACCCAACAGTATCTGATAGATGTTTTCGATGTAAAAAAGAAAGGGGAACAACAATTCATGCAATCTGGACATGTGAGAGAGTAGAAAAATTTTGGGATGATCTCAATCAGATATTAAATAAAATAACAGAAAACAATATACCAAAGAATCCAGAGATCTTTCTCCTAAGTAACATAAAAAATAAAGAATTTGGAATTGACTTGGAAGATGCACAAAAAAGATTTGTCAAGATATCCCTAGCCATAGCAAAAAAATGTATTATGTCAACCTGGAAATTGGAAGATAATTTGAAAATACAACAATGGTATATAGAAATGAATAAATGTATTCCATTAGAAAAAATAACATATAGTTTAAGAAATAATATTGAAATATTCGAACAAGTATGGGAGCCTTACATTAAATACAATAGCGAAAACCTACCGGGAACAAACATTACCTAAATTGATGGAAGGAGAAGAAAAGAAAAGAATGGACTCAGTAGAATTTCTGGTGTATTTTTGTTGAATGACAACATTGTCTAACTGAATTAATGCAACCTAGATTGTATAACTAAAATGGATGAGAGGGGGGGGATGGGGGGTGGCTTGGGAGGAGGGAGGGGGGAGGGAGAAAAAGTCACTGTAAATGTGTGGAAAAGAAAAAGTGTATATCATGGCTATTGTGATTTATGGTGTGAAAAAAAAAAATAAAAAAAAAAAAAAAAACAATTATACCGAACTGAAAACGAAGGGAAAGAGGGAAAATAGATGAATTTCTGACTAAAATTGAACTACCAAAACTACAAATAGAGGAACAAAATAAATTAACAGAACCATTTGGAATAGTAGAAATACAAGAGATAATAAAAAAATTACCAAATAATAAGACACCAGGAGAGGATGGATTTCCAATAGAATTCTACAAAACATTTAAAGACTTATTAATACCGCCCCTCCTAGATGTAATCAACCAGATTGATGAAACACAAAGCTTACCAGATTCATGTAAAACAGCAATAATTACAGTAATACTAAAGCAAGGGAAATATCCACTCTTACCAGCGTCATATAGACCAATATCTTTGCTAAACACAGACTATAAGATAATAGCTAAACTATTAGCAAACAGATTAGCAGAACAGGTACCGAAAATGGTAAATTTAGACCAAACTGGATTTATCAAAAAAAGACGCACAACAGACAATATTTGTAAATTTATTAACTTAATTCATGCAGTAGAAGGAAATAAAGCACCTGCAGTAGCAGTTGCTTTAGATGCAGAGAAGGCCTTCGACAGAGTAGAATGGAATTATTTGTTCAAAGTATTGTAAAAATTCAGTTTACTGGAGAAGTATATTAATTGGATTAAAGCATTATATAAGGGACCGTTAGCGAAAGTGACAGTAAATGGACATGTATCAAAGCAATTTATCTTAAGCAGGTCAACGCGGCAGGGATGCCCACTATCACCTTTATTGTTTGCGCTAGCTATAGAACCACTAGCAGAATTGATAAGAATAGATAATAATATAAAAGGAATAAAAATAAAAGACATAGAATATAAAATCAGTCTATTTGCGGATGATGTTATAGTGTACTTAACAGAACCAGAACTATCAATAAAAGAATTATATAAGAAATTGAAGGAATATGGAGAAGTGTCGGGTTACAAGATAAACGTAAATAAAAGTGAAGCAATGCCTATGAATAATGCGGATTTCTCAAAATTTAAGAAGGAATCTCCATTCAGATGGCAAATGCAGGCAATAAGATACCTAGGTGTACAAATAAACAAAAATCTAGGCCAATTATATAAACTCAATTATAATGCACTAATGAAAAAATTACAGGACGATTTAGAGCATTGGAAAGATCTACCACTAACTCTGATAGGAAGGATAAACTGTATTAAAATGAACATTTTTCCAAGGATATTATACTTATTTCAGGCATTGCCAATACAACTGACAGAAAAATTCTTCAAAGAGTTAAAGAAAATAATAAGGAAATTTTTATGGAGAGGGGGGAAACCGAGGATAGCACTAGATAAATTAACAGAATGGTATAAACAAGGAGGCTTACAATTGCCAAACTTTAAAAATTATTATAGAGCCGCACAATTAAGATATCTATCAGATTTTTATCAAACAAGGGAAAAACCAGACTAGACGAGATTAGAATTAGATAAAATAGGGGAAAAGATACCTGAGCACATATTATATAAATGGGACGAAAAATTGGTACAACATAGAACTTCTCCAGTATTACATCATCTCCTCAATATTTGGAAGAAGATCCATGTAGAAAGAAATAAAACAAATTATCAATTACCAAAACTAATATTGACGCAAAATAAGCTACTCCCTTTTACAATAGACAACCTTTCCTTTAGAGAATGGGAAAAAAAAGGGATTAGAAGAATAGAAAATTGTTTTTCAGGAAGTAGATTCTTATCCTTTGAACAAATGAGAGATAAGTACAATATAACTGGAGATACAGCGCTGGCATATTACCAACTGAGATCCTACTTGAAGGATAAATTAGGAAGCAATTTGAGTTTACCAGAGGGAAGTAACCTTGAATATGTGATTACAGATACAATGTTAATCAAAAGATTTATAACAAATATGTATATTAAACTGCAAGAAAAGGAGAATGAGGAAACAAATGGTAAAACTAAACAAAAATGGGAACAAGATTTAAATATAAAGATAAAAAAGGAAACATGGGAGAAATTATTTTCTGGAACAATGAGAAATACAATAAATACGAGGCTACGTATGATACAATATAATTGGTTACACAGACTATACATTACACCGCAAAAGTTAAATAAATGGGACCCAACAGTATCCGATAGATGTTTTCGATGTAAAAAAGAAATGGGAACAACAATTCATGCAATCTGGACATCTGAGAGAGTAGAAAAATTTTGGTATGATCTCAATCAGATATTAAATAAAATAACAGAAAACAATATACCAAAGAATTCAGAGATCTTTCTCCTAAGTAACATAAAAAACAAAGAATTTGGAATTGATTTGGAGGATGCACAAAAAAGATTTGTTAAGATAGCCCTAGCCGTAGCAAAAAAATGTATTATGTCAACCTGGAAATTGGAAGATAATTTGAAAATACAACAATGGTATATAGAAATGAATAAATGTATTCCATTAGAAAAAATAACATATAGTTTAAGAAATAATATTGAAATATTCAAACAAGTATGGGAGCCTTACATTAAATACAATAGCGAAAACCTACCGGGGACAAACATTTCCTAAGTTGATGGAAGGAGAAGGAAAGAAAAGAATGGACTCTGTAGAATTTCTGGTGTATTTTTGTTGAATGACAACATTGTCTGACTGAATTAATGCAACCTAGAGTGTATACCTAAAATGGATGAGAGGTGGGGGGGTGGCTTGGGAGGAGGGAGGGGGGGGGGAGAAAAAGTCACTGTATATGTGTGAAAAAGAAAAAGTGTATATCATGGCTAATGTGATTTATGGTGTGAAAAATAAAAAATTTAAAAAAAAAAGCACAAGACGGACTTGACTTGCCCTTCAGTAAGTCAGGCCCAGCTGCAATTAGGTCATACTGCTGTTGGGAAAGGAGCTGTTGTTTCAGTTATTAATTCGTTAGATGTGGAAGATTTTGTGGAGCTATTATTGGAAACTCTCTAATGCTTTGAGGTGTATGCTGTAGGTAGTCCAGGAGTTTTGTCATGAACTTTAACCAGTCCCTTCCTCAGACTGCCAAAGATTGAGCTGACGTTCTGAATGTTTTCATCTTTCTTTGTTTTCCTGAGCACTGACTCTTGAGATAGAACTATAGAACATTACAGCACTGGAAGCAGGCCCTTGGCCCTTCCACTCTGTACCAAACTATTATTCTATCTTGTCCCACTGATCTACACCCTCCAAACCCCTCCCATCCATGTACTTGTCAACATTTTTCTTAAATGTGAAAAATGAGCCCACATTCACCACCTCAGCTGGCACCTCATTCCACGTTCCCACCACTCTCTGTGTGAAGAATTTACCACTAATGTTCCCCCTAAACTTTTTCCCTTTCACCCTTAACCCATGTCCTCTGGATTGTATCTCTCCTAAATTCAGTGGAAAAAACCTATTTGCATGTACTCTATCTATACCCATCATAATTTTGTATACCTCTATCAACTCTCCCCTCATTCTTCTATGGTCCAGGGCAAAAGCTCTTTACAACCCTATCCACCTATGACACCACTTTCAGGGAATTATAGACCTATGTTCCCAGATCTCTCTGTTTTACTGCACTCCTCAGTGCCCCACCATTTACCATGTATGTCCCACCTTGTTTGTCCTTTCCAAATGCCACACATCACACTTGTCTGCATTAAATTACATCTGCCATTTTTTAGCCCAATTTTTCTGATTGTTCAGATCCTCCTGTAAGCTTTGAAAGCCTTTCTCACTCTCCACAACGCCTCCAATCCTTGTGTCATCTACAAATTTGCGGTTCCAATTTACCATTTTATCATCCAGATCTTTGATCTAGATTAGGGGTCTCCAGAGTGGTTGATATTGACCTCTAGGGGTCGATGGGACAATCCAGGGGTTTGATAAATGCCGAGGGCCAGCATCACCACCCTGTCCGTCTGGCACCACTATTCCACACACCCCACCACCACCACCACCGTCATGCCACAAACACCCACCCGGGTCCGGCGGGGATTGATGAGGTATCAAGGATTCCATAAAGGGTTCGATAGTCCAAAAGCTTTTGGTACCCCTGATCTAGCTGACAAACAACAATAGTCTCAGCATGATCCCTGAGGCACACCACTAGTCACAGGCCTCCAGTCTGAGAAACAGTCATCCACTACCACTCTCTGGCTTCTCTTATATAGCCAATGTCAAATCCAGTTTACTACCTCACCATGAATACTGAGCACCTGAACCTTCCTGACTAACCTCCCATGTAGAACCTTGTGAAAGCCCTTATTAAATCCAGGTATAAATAATATTCACAGCCTTTCATTCATCAACATTCTTGGTAACCTTTTTGAAAAACTCTATATAAGATTGATTAAACACAGCCAATGACACAGAAAGCCATGTTGACTCTCCTTAAATATCAGATCTCTTAGGACACCTTCCAATAATTTACCTGCTACTGACATCCGGCTCACTGGACTCTAATATCCTGGGTTACCTTTGGAGTCTTTTTTTAAACAATGAAACAACGTTCAATATTTCTGCCTGAGCCCCTGCAATTTCTACACTAACCTTCCTCAAGGTCCAAGGGAATATCTTGTCAGGCCCTAGGGATTTATTTATTCTTTTTGCTTTAAGACAGTAAGCATCTCCTCTTTAATATGTATAGTTTCCATGACTTCACTGCCTGTTTTCCTAACTTCCCCAGACTCTGTGCCAATTTCCTAAATGAATGGTTAAAAAAAACCCATTTAAGATCTCTCCTTTCTCTTCTGGTTCCATACATAGCTGGCCACTCTGATCTACAAGGGGACTAATTTTGTCCCTTACTATCCTTTTGTTCTTAATATACCTGTCTTTCACATTGTCTGCCAAAGCAACCTCATGTCTTTTAACCCTCCTGATTTCCTTCTGAAGTTTTCTCTTGAATTTTTTTCTACTCTGTAAATATCTCAACCTCTGTTCACCGACACCTTGCAAACCAAAGCTTCAAGTTCCCACTCCTGCACTGAGCCACTCACAAGATTTATGCTTCCCTGTATGTCTGCTTTATTTTTATTTGCTGCTGTGTAACTTTTTTGCTCTGCGACTTGATTGGTCCTCAGCTAATGTGCTGAGTCCCGCAAAAAGCTTGTTGTTTTAAACACCTCGCTCATCCGGTTGTAGCTTTCTCATGTAGGAAGCAGTCTGTTATCCATGGACTCATTGTGGATCTTTTTAAGAAAGTTGGTGATGTACAGTGGAGGAAGATTTCTATGTGGGGATGGGTATTAATGAGGCTGATCCTCTTGTCCAGTTCAGTGAACAGGTTGACCATAACTTGGAATGTAGCCTTTGCAAGTTCCTGGATCACAGTGTGATTCTGTAATGCAGAGACAAAGCTGTGTGGGTTGACACATTGTTTTCTTTCAGTTCAAAGACAGCTTGCAGGTTAAGCCAGTTAACTTCAGATCTGTTAGGCAAGCAGGCAACATTTTTGAATTGTAGTGAGTCCTTCGGAATGCATCCTCGTACTATTTTACAGTCTGAGATGTGCCAAAGCTTTGCAATCTATAGCTCCTTTCACACTTGCAAGTGATCCCAGGAATTAACTGTCAATTGGCCTTTAAAGTGTCTAGTGTGAAAGCAAAATTAGCTCAATGCCGGTGTCAGTTGATGTCATATCACACCAGGGATTGATGGCCTGACCCTAGTACAATTCCTGGTGTCTGCAGAAGCTGGTGTTGCAATCAGGCAAGTGTGAAATGGGTAATTGCATTGTGGGATTGAAATGACCCTGAGTGAGTGCAGGAACTTGAAGAAAGGAAAGATTAAAGGAAGGTATAAACTTTGCCGAGGGAAAGTCGCAGTGGGATAGAGTGGACAATTTTTAAATAGTGTGGGAAAGTTGGTAGTGCTATAGCACACAATTTGTAAAGACTGGGAAAAAGCAATGGTGGCCCTGACTTCCCAGAATGTTGTGCGGCAGAGAACCCCCTTCGTGAATGCTCCATGCATGCAGCTGGGCATACAGCCCTTTCTCTGCCTCATGGAATTCTGGGAAGGCACATCCTCCATCGCTTTTTCCCCATGGTATTTATAAATTGTACGCAATAGTGCTATATAAATTGTGCACTGTAGTGCTACAAACTTTCCCATGCTATATAAATTAAGTGCTACCAACTTTTGCACCCTGTTTAAAACTTGTCTGCTATTGCTATTTATTGCTAGCACTTTCCCACGGTCCCTTATAAAGGTTTATATAGGTCGGCACAACAAAGGGCTGAAGGGCTCATATTGTGCTGTACATAAAGCTTAATTATGTTATTGTTGGGCATGATTATTTTGTTCAAATATAAGATCATAATTCATTGATCAGGATTTAGGACAGGTCAGGGGGGGAATATTATGTATTTTGTAGGGTTTTATTTTTATTTTCTATTTTTTTAATTCTTTTTTTAAAAACTTTTTTTATAAGATATAAAATACAAAAGTTTAAAAAAAATATTCAGGGCAGGTCTGCCATCACTTGATGCATCATGACATCACCGGTAGAAAGTAGAACAGTCCAAACCCCGGGGACGGCCCCTTGCAAGTATGAAAGCGTTCAGTGTCCCAGTTAGGAGTGGTCAAGTGTGAAAAGCCAAACCCCATTCTTATCCCAGGACAATGAATGGCCAATTTAGTGGGATGAAAGTGTGAAAGGGGCTTATGATGCATGTGGAAGTGTGTTCACTCTTGTAGGGTAGGAAATGCAGAAGCTAATTTGGGTACAGTAAAGTTCACAAAAAATTGTGATAATGTTCAGATCATAAAATTGGTTGAGGGATGAATTTGGGCCCAAGACCCTGAGAAACTTGTTAGTATTGTTCAAACATTGCCCTTGAATACTTTGTCATTTCTAAACTCTAATTGTGCTAAGGAGTACCATGGAACGCTAAGCCAGAGAACGAGGAAGACACCTGTGTTGGAGATTCACCGTTTAGGGCCAAAGACAGGAAGATATCTTTGTACATTGAATGATTTGTTAACTGTGGCTGGGGTACTGAATTTGGGTTTGTTCTGAAGCAGTGAAGAATGGTTTCTTTGGCTGATCTACCGATGGCATTGTGTTCCTGGATTAAAGAGTTTTGTACCTAGAAGCTCTTCCATCAGACATTCTCCACCAATCTTCAGGGTCTCAGATGTAAATCAGGTCTTCACTTCCTCCTCCAGTTAATTTTCTTGCTCGCACTGTTTATTTTATGGGCTTCTTGTTATTATTTCCACAGTAGTAGGAATAGATTGATGCATTTTTACATTTGAAAGCTTGTATCCAGTTGTTCATTGTTAATTTGGTAACAGAATTGTGTATACCCACTAAATAAACTATTTTATAGAAGTTTTTTTCAATTGTCAAGGTAATGTTTAAAACTTTCAATTTTGTTTGATTTACTTCAGGTACCATATAGCTAGCCTTTTTGAAAATAATCGTCATTTCTCTCACCTTTCAACATTAGAACGTGAAATGGCCTTTCGTACTGAAATGGTAAGCATTTGCTTTAACTTATCAGTGTTTAGCCTCAGAGTTCCCAGTATGCCTAAAGGCAACAGAATGGAGTTGGGAGTTTACAGTTAGCTGGTTTTCTGCATTGGGCAACCTCCATTGGTCTGTACCCTTCTACAAAGTGCACCTGGTTTCTGCAAAGTGAGATGCTTTGCTCACTATTTAATAGACATAATCCCCATTGCAGGTAGCATTGAATCATAAATACGTGGGATTAAGCATATTAAGTTGTATTTAAAATGAAGATTGTTTAATGGAAGAAATCGGGTGGTTGTAGTGACTAGATA
The DNA here is from genome assembly GCF_036971445.1 of Narcine bancroftii. Taxonomy (NCBI): domain Eukaryota; kingdom Metazoa; phylum Chordata; class Chondrichthyes; order Torpediniformes; family Narcinidae; genus Narcine; species Narcine bancroftii. The sequence goes on from NC_091470.1 coordinate 277,238,518, forward strand.
TTTTGATACAATGAAGAAAACATGATTAGGGAGAATAGCAAGGGGAAATTCTGCAGTTAGCACTGGATTCTGCCCCTTGAATCCAAGAGTGATGAAATGCTTTCCATGGGGCATGGAGGGAGGGAGGGAGGATCTTCTTTGGATGAAAATACTAGTAAGAAAAAAAGATGTGGCCTCATATTTCTGGCTCGATATAAAACTAGCCTGAGGTAGTACTACTTCTTCAACAACTCTGTTCTACATTTGGGTGGGCCAGAATTGAGTCCATTATGGGATCAAATTCTCTTCCCACATTGTACATGGTCCACTGTGAAGTCATTGTTAGGAGGCACTGCTTCCTTATGCTGGGATTCCCATGTTCATCTAATGTCTCCCTGAATCCATTCTAGTCTAAACAAAAGCAAGCTGGTTTATTTTATGGTTGTAATTCTGTCTATACCCTGCAAAGCCTCTCTCCAAACCTTGTGTAAATGTAAGAATGATGACTTCAACTAATTAAACTACTGATTAATTATAGTGTTCATATTGGTCTTCCTTCACTCTAGATGCTACTGGAGGTACTGTTGGAAAACACTAACTGGGGAAGTCAGCACATCGGCTCAATGAATTTAGAACTGCTCAAGGAAATGGAGCAGATGAAAGGCAGTTGGATGAGTGCTTAGTGCATTTATTACCAACACTTTTAATGTCATCTTTGTTCATTTAGAAATTAAATTTATTTGCATTTGGGGGTAATATTAATGAATTTTTGGTTGTAAACAATCTGATATTCAATTTGGTTTTGGGGAAGGAATTTTAAAAATATCAGGTGTAAAGAATTCAGATGTAGTGTTCTAATAGACATGAATATTTCCTGCAATATTATGTTCTGTCCCACAGGATACTTGTGCAATGAGCTGGAGTTCATTGACATACAAAGCAAAAATGTTGAAGGAACAAAGTTTGTTTTGGATATGTTGGAGTTTATTTTAGTCATGTTGATTTGGAATGATTTTAACCCCTCACATTTTCTGCTTTTAGGGCTTGTATTACTCATTTTTTAAGACCATTATTGAGGCACCTTCATATTATAAAGGGTTAACTTCCATAATGAACGATCGATTGACTGAATATCCTTTGGTTATCAACACCTTGAAGCGGTTCAATCTTTACCCAGAGGTTGGTAATCTTCATGAAGATTTTTATTCTCTTTATGGCATCTGGTTTTGAATCTGACAATTTATTCAAATGTATCTAATTCCTATTTAATCAGGAGTTTAAGGATTAACATAGGCAGAATTCCAGCCAGCATCTGGGAGGCTTGAACATTCTTTAATGCTCTCTCATTTTGCTCTCTTCCCTCCTAATTTTTCCTACAGGTCTATTGTGAATAAACATCAGGACATTCAGCACCACACTCTCCAACATTGTCTTGTCCATGATCATGCACACTCTTCAGTTTTCCTCTTCCACATGTCTCTCTTCATCAACCTCAACCCCTCTAGTACCAATGCAAACCCTCTGGATCAGCCGTTCTCAACCTTAATTTGGCTATGGCACCCTTGGGAGTCTTCTCAAAGTTTATGGTCCCAATCCCTGAGAAGCACTTCTCTCCTACTGACAGCATTAAAAAAAAACCATTAAAAAAATTATATTAAGTGAGGTGAAAAGAAAACAATGCCTTTACTTAAATATGCTGTAACCCCACCTCCTGTTGAGAATGGCTGCTCTAGTTTACTTTTCTCTTCCCTTCTGCTTGGGATTTTGATTTCTGTAACTTCCTGTTTGCAATTCTACTTTTAAAAATGACTTCTGAATGGAATGAAGCATGTTTAACATGTCTCCACTTACTTCATATGGAGTTAATAGTGATGTGCATTGGCTGTGAAAGACTGCAACAGTATGCTCAAAAGGATGTCTCATAAATGTTGATTTTTTTTTACATGGATTTAAGGTGTTGGGAGCAGTGATTAAGAAATTAACTTTGGCCAATAAACTCTCTCATGTTAGTACTCTTAGATTATAATACTTTCCTGAATGAATAGTAGGCACGTGAGTCCTTATTTTGCATCTTGTTCATGACCTCTACTGGCGTGTACACTTCATTCTTTACAACCTGAAGAAGGTCACAAACCACAACTTTAAGTCACCCAACTGAGATCATTATGAACAGTTATATATAATTGGTTCGCTTATTTTAAAAAATAAGTTAAATGTTTTTGAAAGTGGTGATGACTGCCTCATTAACAAGGTTTTGCGTGATTGTAACCAGATGTATGGGAGTTGAACCCCATTACTGGGATTGTAATATTCTTGAGCCTTGTATATAGTTTTGGAATCCAAATCTGAGGAAGGACACTCTTGCTATTGAGGAGGTACACCAAAAGTTGGATTACAATTCTGCCCCTATTGCCACACTGACATGTCTGTCCATGGTCTCATGTATGTACTGCCAATATTCTTGAGATATGTGAGGAGCAATATTTGAACCCTGTGTTATGGGAAGGCCTGACTCTTGTCTTGGTAGGTAGTGCTGGCCAACTGGTACCGCATGTACATTGCCATTGCAGATTTTCTTGGCATTTCAACGAAACTATGTTGGCGTGTGGACCGAGGTCAGGGTTTCAGTCCGGTGGAGAGCTGTGAAGGCAAGTTCTTTCCTTTGTGTTCTTCAACATTTACTTGTGAATATTTTTGCAGGAATAAGCTGAAAATCTGTTTGGTTTTTATTTAACAGGAATGGGAGACCCTGCCTACTTTTACGTCACATTTATTTTTATTCTTAACGGATTCATGATGTCACTATTTTTCCTCTATGGAACTTATTTGAGGTAAGAGGATGTTCCAGTACCTATAATAAATGAATCTGCCACTTGCTGATTTGGGGGAGAATTATATGTTTTCTTTCTCCCTTCCCCATCCCCACACCCATCTGGTGGGGTCACTCATTTAGTTATGTACCAGTAGCTGTGGGAATGTAGTGCAAGCAAGGCACCTGTGATCTCCCTGGCACTGATTCTAATTGACTTCTTGGAAATTTTTGTTGATATGTGCATCTATGCATTTGGAATTGTTTTGTAGAAAGTAGCTTTTCGGTGGTTGTATTAACTTGAAAAATCTCACAATTCCCCTCACTTTTTCAGTCTGAAGGTGCTGATCTGATCATAGCTGGTTGCCTTTTGTGTGAACTATGGTTAGATGTGACAATACTGCAGGACTTTCCAATTTGATGAATTCCACATGTTCATGTCATCTGTGAAAATCTATTTTATTGACTTTGTATCTTTCCATATGTTTTGATGCCAAATCTAGTGTGAGGCCCCATTGGCCTTTATTGTGAGAGGGTTTGAATATGGAAGTCTTACTTCAGTTGTACAGAGGCTTGGAAAAGCCACACCTTTGATATTGTATAGTTTTGGTCTCCAAATCTGAGGAAGGACACTCTTGCTATTGAGGAGGTACACCAAAAGTTGGATTACAATTCTGCCCCCATTGCCACACTGACATGTCTGTCCATGGTCTCATGTATGTACTGCCAAGTTGATGCTACCTGCAAATTGGAGGAACAAAACTTTATACTCCATCTTGGCAGGCTCCAACCAGAAGGCATCAATATCAACCTTCTTTTTCCTTCATACGTCTTCTTTTTCCCTCCAGCTCCCTTCCCCCTTCCCTTTCTTCTCCTATCAGACAGATACCTTTCTTCACCCTCTGCCCTCTCTCTTCCCCCCCCCCCCAATCACTTTGCAGCTTATTTCTCGTCTAGCCTCCCACAATATTCATCTGTTATCTCGCCCAACTTTATTATGTCATCTGCCTGATTTTTGCCACTCCTGAGGAAGAGCTTTGGCCCGAAAAATAGACTGCCTTTTACTTTCTACGGATGCAGTGTGACCTGCTGAGTGTCTCCAACACTTTTGTGTACTTCACCAGACTGATTCCTGGGACAGCAGGACTGAGAATGAAAAAAGACTGCATAGACTTGGGATATTTTGGAATTTAGGAGAATGAGAGGGGATCTCATCAAGGCAAGCAAAATTCTGACAGAACTTAATAGGTTAGATGCAGGAAGACTGTTCCTGATGTTAGGAATATCCAGAATAAGGAGCCACAGAGTAAAGATAAGGGGAAAGCCATTTAGAACTGAGATGAGGTAAAAACATCTTCACTCAGAAAGTTGTGGTTGTGGAACCACCTTCCACATAAAGTGTTTAAGGCCAGTTCTTTAGACGTATTTGAAAAGAAGATGAGTGGCCCTTATGGCTAAAGGGATCAAGGAATATGGAGAGAAATCAGGTAAAGGGTACTGAAGTTACATGATCATCTTTTTTCCACATGACCGGTTCTTCTTAATTCCTTTTTGAGTTGCTGAGGCACAAACCTTGTTCACTTTTAACAAATACTTGGATGTGCAATTTGAGAACTTGCCTGAAGAGTTATGGACCAAAGATGGAAGATGAGATTAGGTTGATGGCCACTGGCACACACAGTGTCAAATGTGTTGTGGAGTTTTTATGATTATTCCATCCACAACTTTGTAACATTCCTGATTCCAATCACCTGCTACTCTCTCAAGATTATTGATGCTTTTGTTTGTCTCATTGTGTATTACCCAGTGTGTTGGAGTTCTCTCAGACTTGTGCTTTTTTTTTTGTTGTTCCACATGGCCCTGCAGTATTTTCCCTTATCCAATTCCCCTTTGGAAGTTCTTATTGAGTTTGTTTTCAATGCTTTTGTAGGATGTGTTCCAAATTTTAACAACACTGTAAAAGGACAACCTTTTCATTCCTCCTATAGTGCCTTTGGCAATTACTCTAGCTCTGTGTATTCTGGTTACTGAATCTCCAGCCACTGGAAACTTTTTCTTTCTAACTATATTGCATAAAGCCTTACAATTTTAAACAAAACACTGCAGATGTTGGAAATCTGAAATGGCAATAGAAATACTCAGGGTCAGGCAATATCTATGGAGTTAGAGAACATAAACACAGGTTTTGACAGGAGGTTATCAATTTGAAATGTTCAGAGTTAACATTTCTCTCCATTAATACTTTCTGATCTACTGAGCATTTCCTGTATCTCCTCTTTCATTTTTGAAGACTTCTCACTTCTTTGGAGAGAACAATCCCAATATCTCTAGTCTCTTAACTAATGAAGATATCTTCTGTGTCTACCAGAAAAAGTTATGAATTCTGCAATTGAGCTTTTTGTGCGAGTGACTTTTTAATTTGTTAGTTTCTTCCTTCTGTTCTTCAAGTTAAAGCAATTTCACTCTGCTTCCAATAGTTTCCAATTTATTTCTTCCTTGTGTTAATATCCCATTGTTCCAGGAAGTGTACATGAATATTATATCACTGAGAAACTGAGCCACGTAAATTCAAGAATTGTTGATGCATTATTTTTGCTGGTTACAAATTCTAAATACAAGGTGATCCACTATGAGAGATGCAGTTGTCTGGTTCCATTTTCCTAATACTGATTGCTACCTAGTTACTTCTTTAATGAGTTTGTATCTCATGGTTATGTAACTTTGAGTGCACTGTACTCTGCATTTGACTTGGCTATGTTCAGTATTAGTTAATAATTTGTGTGAACTTTTATTGTGGCTGTTCAAAGCTGCTTTATTTGGTTAGAATGTTCAATGTAATGTTATGAAGTTGTATAAACCCATCTCTCTATCTTGAATAATGCTATGCACCAAAGGACAGGCTGCTTGGGTAGGATGTGAAATAGGGGAGGGAAGAAGAATGCTCATATTACAATTTCCAAATGTCTCTTCATATGTTCACCAACAATGTTGAATGATGTAAACCCAATGCTGTGATAGTACAGATTCTATCACCAATGTGTATATGTACAGATTGTAGTGTAGGATGACTGTGATTGGTTAAGAGCGTAGCCATGCCTACTGGCAGGTCTTAAAGAGTTGCTCCTAGCCAGACCAGGTCATTCTGGACTGGTCGACCTACATGTTTAACGCTTCAGTCTTCTAGTTAATAAAATCGTTGATTTGGATCAACAAGCCTTTGATTCTTTCGATGCGCTCTACAATTTTATTAACTAGAAAGTTTTGAAGGGATGGAATGTATGCTACGGCTGGAACGCCTTAACATCGACCCACATTCAGCTACAGCCTCGAATGACTTTAAGCACTGGGTGAGGTGCTTCGAAACATACTTACAACTCTCTAACCCTGCCGTGATAGAGGATAGCCATCGACTACTAATATTGATGACTATGGTGTCCCCGAGAGTCTTTCAGAGCATCCAGAACGTGACTACTTACGCTGCAGTCGTGAAGGTGCTGAAAGGGCTCCACGAACGACCAGTGAACAAGGTCTATGCTCGGTACAAACTAGCAGCAAGAGGCAACAGCCTGGTGAGTCCTGTAGAGCTTATATTCAAGCACGAAGGGCAATGGGCAGAGACTGTGCCTGCACAGACAGAATTGCTACAGAGACCACAGGCGATCTCATTCGGGATGCCTACTTGGTTGGGGTCCGATTGAATGAGGTGAGGCAGCGCCTGTTAGAGCATGGGGGAGAAAACCTAGAGGACGTGATCCAGATCGCAGAGATAATGGAGGATGCGATCTTAAGTATGGATGTGTACTCTCTGGGCTGGACCCACGCTTTGATGTGAGTAGGTTACCCTCCCTCAACCCTACTATCCCCCGGCACACCGACGGCCTGTCGGCTGCTATTAGCTGCCCAATGCAACCCTAAAGTGTTATTTCTGCAGGAGGGACAAGCACAGCAGGTCCCAATGCCCAGCGAGAAAAACCAGGTGCCAGAAGTGCCTTAAAAACAGCCACTTTGCTCTAGTCTGTCACTCCAAAATGCCATCGTCAATCACAGTGCCTCGTGTGAAGCCAAAGCGCCACCCTCCCATTCAAACACTTCTTCCTCAGAGCTCTCCTCCAATGAGAACTGACGTCACGGGGCAGATGCCGAGCGCGGAAGGTACAACCCACCCTCGCCACAATGACATTGGCCTGCTTCACCCTCCCTCTCAAAGCAACGTCCAACCAGCCCCCAGCCCCGACTTCAACGGCTGCCGCCGCTGCCTACCAGGAACCCGCCACTCCCGCCGCTACTACCGAGGCAACCGACTGGGGACCCGCCACCACCAAGGCAGCTGACCAGGTACCCGCTGCCGCAAATGACGCTACCGACCCGGTATCCACCGCTGCTACTGACACTGCCGACCAGGGACAGGCCGCCGCGACTGACGCTACTGACCCGGTACCCACCGCCGATGACTGCCCAACTGACTGTACCACCACCAACAGCAAGCAGTGACCCCCAGCACTTACCGTTGGCTGGCCAACACCCTCCAGGAGGTTGCATGCAGCAGCACCAACTCCTCGATGCTGACTGCTCCGGCCTGACTGTTTCTGTGACGTCATCACGTAGGACTCCACTGTCCCCATTACAAGTCACTGCATTAATAACCCTAGACCAGGACTGCCCCCATCCCCTCACAAAAGCAATGGAACTGATTAAAGTGCATGGACACTGTACCAATTGCTTATTTGACTCGGGGTCAACTGACAGTTTTATCTGCCTCGACCTGGCCCACCGTTGTGGACTGGCTATTCTCCCCACTTTCCAGAGGATTTCATTGGTGACCAGATCGTACTCGATCGGGGTAAAGGGATATTGCATGGTGACCCTGAAAGTCCAGGGCATCATGTTCACAGACTTCAAACTATTAGTCCTTCCCCAACTTCCCCAGTCCAGTCTCTGGACTGCTGGACCTGGACTTTGTGCCAGTTTCGAACTGTTTCCCTGCACTTTGGGGGGGGGGTGCCTCATGCTCCACTCTCTGTCTGTAATCACTCCACCCTGGAAGCCTCCTGCCAGCAGCTGCCCGAGCCACCCGCCCCCGCGCCCCAGGACTTCACCTGTAGTCTCTCCACCCTCCGAGTTGCTCCGCCAGCACTCTTCGCAAACCTCACCTCTGGCTGGATGCCTGTGGCCACCAAAAGCCAGCAATATAGTTATGAACACAGGAAATTTATCACAAGCGAGGTGCGCAAACTGCTGGACGAGGGCATTATCGAACCTAGCTCGAGTCCCCGGAGGGCCCAGGGGAGAAGCCGTGGATGGTGGTTGACTACAGTCAGACAACCTTTCACGGCCTTCGAAGCGAATGGGCGGCTGTATCAATTCCTCAGGATACCCTTTGGGGTCACTAATGACGTCACGGTCTTCCAGCGGGAAATGGACCAGATGGTAGACAGAATGGGCTAACAGCTATCTTCCCGTATCTGGACAATGTCACAATCTGCGGCCACGACACAGAGGATCATGATGCCAACCTTGAGAAATTTTTTTCAGACTGCAGTTCGGCTGAACTTGACCTACAATTTCGACAAGTGTGTCTTCCGGACCACTCGGCTCGCAATCTAGGTTGCGTGGTGGAGAACGGGGTGGTAATGCCAGACCCTGACCGCATCCGTCCCCTCATGGACTTGCCCCCCCTCCCCCATACTCAGAAGGCACTCAGATGCTGCCTGGGCTTTTTCTCCTACTATGCCCAATGGGTTCCACACTATGCCGATGAGGCATGGCCACTTGTCAAGACCACCTCCTTCTCCCTGTCAACCGAAGCCAGAGCGGCCTTCGACCGCATCAAAGCGGACATCGCTGCTTCACACCATTGACAAGTCCATCCTGTTCCAAGTCGAGAGCCATGTGTCCGATTTTGCACTGGCAGCCACTTTGAACCAGGCCGGCCGGTAGCCGCCTTCTCCAGAACCCTCCAGGGTTCTCCGGCGTGACCGCCGTGGTGCCAGATTGGGGTCGCTGGAGTCATGTCGCCGGCAGGCTCATCGGGTGCGGCCACTGCTTCGCTCAATTCCCAAACAGCATTGTCGACAGTCTGGTCTGAGCTGGTCCCTCTGTTCAAGCACATGAACAGGGTTTGGGGGAGGTTGGGTTGTAAGCACTGCTGGGCCTGAACCGGCTTGGGCTAGGTCCCTTACCGAGAATGTGTCCTCACGCCCGTCCGGGTACTCAATGTAGGCATAATGTGGGTTCGCACGGAGCAGAGTCACTCGGTCAAACAAGGGGTTGTTCTTTGAGTACCGGACGTGGCGTCGCAGTAGGACCGGTCCGGGAACCGTGAGCCACGCCAGTATGGTTGTTCCCGATTCGGATTTCCTTGGGAAAGAGGACATCTTTTCATGGAGGGTGGCATTGGTCGCGGTGCATAGGAGGGAGCGGATGGAGTGTACACCACTAGTGAGCACGTCCTGCCAGCGAGAGGTGGAGAAACCTTTGGACCAGAGGGTAAGCGTAACAGCTTTCCAGATGGTGGCATTCTCTCTTTCGACCTGCCCATTACTGCGTGGGTTATAGCTGGTGATCCTGCTTGAAGCAATACCATGGGAATGTGATATTACAGATTCTATCACCAATGTGTATATGTACAGATTGTAGTGTAGGATGGTAGTGATTGGCTGAGAGTGTAGCCACGCCTACTGGCAGGTCTTAAAGGGTTGCTCCTTGCCAGACCAGGTCATTCTGGACTGGTCGACCTAATTGTGACACGCTCCAGTCTTCTCGTTAATAAAAGCCTTGGTTTGGATCAACAAGCCTTTGATTCTTTCGACGTGCTCTACAAACGCTAATCAGTTTATGTATCAAATTATGAAAATATCCATTCTTTGAGTCATTAAAGCTGTAGTTATTTCTTCTTTAAAATGTTAAATTCCTTCTGGGAATCACTAATGCCTCTAATTTGGCAGATAATGTTACTAATCAATTCAGTGTGAAAAATGGAAAATTGTAATTTTTCATTAACTGCAAGGGAAACCGTAAAAGGGTTTAAATTACAAAACTATTGGACTTTCACCAACAAGAGTAAAAGCCAGAATTTTCGCATTGTGTACAGGTCCCAACAGGTCGGATTGCTGTCTGAGGTCAAGATTTTATATTTGATCATTTAAATTGTATTTCCATTGAGTGTTTGTTTTTGGATTGTTATATTGTTTTGTTTCACTCTTTGGAGTTGGTTTGGGTAATAAGGAACAAAGAGAGGGAAATTCTGCTGGATTTCAATATCCTGCTAAGAATCGACTCCTTTTCAGTATCTCTGCTCCTGGATCTTACCATCCTACTTCCTGAATAGCTAATCTGTTATGTAGATTGGAATTGTTATTTGCATGTCATATATTTCTAATCATTTGTTGAAGTAGTGCATCTTTAAAGAATTTAATTAACTTCGTGGCATTTTGCCGGAGAGGTGACAACATGAAACTTTGTAAAGTGACAAATATAATCGTATGATGGAAATTGCAACTACAGAAATATTAATGTTGGTTGTCATTTGGTATTCTCTTTCTATCCTTTTTCCATCCACTTCTGAAAACTGGAGGAGGAGGTGCCAGGTACAATCGGTCTGTTATATCTGTAACAAATGTTGCAAAATACTTAAAGTACTGTATGAAAAGTCATTGTATTCTCATTTGGTGTGCGTGTGTTCAAGTTCAAATTATTAGCATTCGAGTGCACGTACAAACGTACAAACCAACGGAACTGCAGTTTCTGTGTCTTTATGCAAAACATGCAAACACATAACCAGATGTAATATATAAACAAAGAATACATACACAGTACAAATATATATGTATATAAATAAATAGTTTAGTAAATAAATATTAGAGTCTCGGATGGTTAGTGTGAGCAGTTTCTTTGGTTGTTCAGCTCCTGAAGTGTGGTTGACAAGTCTAAGCTGCTGTAAACTGTGGAACTGCTGCAGACAATATAGAAATATTTAAAAAAACGGCAGGCACTGAAAATCTGAAACAAAAGCAAAAAATAGTGGAAACACTCAGCAGGCCAGGCAGCGTCTGTGCAAAGAGAAACAGGGTTAAAGCTTCAGATCAATGACCTTTTGTCAGAATGTATTCTTATTGGGCCGTGACTTCCATTTTTGCCAGCTCAATTAAGGTGCAACAAGTATCCTCCATATACCCTGAGTAAGTTGTATGAGTTTGTAAATTTGGTTCTGTGTTCTGAAGTTATTCAACTCTTTAAGTTGAAGTACTCCTCGTGCCCTGGTTCAAGCCTCGGAGAGCTGGTTGTACATTTTTTTGCCATCTTTCTGAAGAGTCATATTGTGCCCAATGAAGTTTGATACGTGGTGATAAGCAAGCAGTCCCTTTGTCTTTGTAATTATTGATTGAGAGGATAAATATTGGCCATAAGGTCATTTACCTTGTCATCTTAAAAATACTGCCATGGAATCTGTTACTGTTCTCTCTTCCTCTTCTTTCTTTTCTTTCTGCTGGGTTTTTGAAAACTTCATCCAAAAACTGTGTTGTTTCCCTTGTGCATTGTTGACAACTTTGTAATGCTCCACCTTTTGGTCCCTCTTCTGTTTCAAAGTTGTGAAATGTTTTGGGTGAATAGAATTTTTCTCTCACTAAATATTCAAGATATGGTTGAAGTTGTGCTCGCAGACTACATTTCCCAACTACTGACTCAAACCCTTTTCCTGGCCATTGCCTGATACTGTTCCAGATTAATGATAACTTGATATCTTGACCCCAAGATGAGATAATGCAGCCACTATACCCCTGTACATCACACTTTATTGGTAAAACCTTCATACAAAAAGTGTGCATTTGGAAAGACCAACCATGACATGGTATTGTTTAAAACGTCCATCATTCAATTGAAGAAACTTACAGCAGGGAAGACGACCATTAGCCTGAGTACACGGGATTATCTGATCTCAGAAGCTAAGCAGGCTCAGGACTGGTCAGTACTTGGAGGGGAGACCACCTAGGAACATCAGGTGTTGTAGGTTTCTGTAGGGCGCTGGATAGTGGTGACGCTCTGCTCTGACTTATGGTAGACAAAAGTTAAAGAATTTCATGAATGTTGCATTCTAAATGTAATATTACGTGACAATAATGGAACCTTTACCATTTGGCCTTTTGTGACCGTGCCAACCAAAGAAATAGTGTAAGTGATCTTGCCTCAGTGATCAGTTTGAAGCCTTGTAAGTTGTGATGCCAATTTCCTAAATGTGATGATTCCTAAATCCCTTCATTCAGTGACTTCCAGACCCCTATTCAATCTTCCAATAAACAAACAACTGCTTTACTTCCTTCACAGAGACAGGCAGGAAACAGCCTTAACTTGCTGAGTCTGCTCTATTTGCATTTGTCCATTAATCTTGCATTTATTGCACATTCTCGATCACTTTCTGCCCAGGGAAGTAGATCTTTCCTGTCATATTATTTTGGTCCACTCATTGTACACCTCAGTTAAATTCCCCAGCTTACACCCTTGCAGCAAAGTAAACAGCTCATCCTGCCCAGCCACCCCTCCAAAGGAACATTTTACAATGCTTGCATCAGCTCTTTGAATCTCCTTTTGTGACAACACATCCTTTCCCATCTAATCAGAATTGTGAGCAGTCCTCTAATCATGAACTGATTAATGCATTAAACTGCAATATCTTCTAATGCACTCATGACAAGTATTCTATGCATTGCCTTCCTTCCCTTCTGTCACATCAACTCCAAGGATCCTCTGTTCCTCCACACTGTTCAGTATTCTTTCATGCATTATTATTCTCTTGTCTCAGCTGTTCACTTAAAATAGATAACATTTACATTCAGAATTAATCTATGCAGTTTAAGATTTCCTATCTCACAGATGTACATTTTAATTAAAAAGTCCAAACACTTTTAGCCAATGTACTTCTGAATTGTAATCCCGCATTCCCACAGTCATTTTATGCAAATGTAACACTGGTAAATGATCAAAATATATTTTGGCATTGGATGAATTTTTAGCTGAACATCAACAAAACTTGTTCTTTAAATAATGCCATGCAATCTTTTGGACATATCTAAATATCGGGTTTTACTGTCGACATTTTAATTTATTCATTTTTGGATTGAGGGCAGCATTTGCTTTGCTCTGCTTTTTAGACAGGTTCTCCTTGTGCTTTGTGGCAGGAAGAACCTTTCCTTCAATTTGTAATTAAGCTCTTTTTCTGTTGTCTGGTGATTTAATTATTAGTATGGAGGAGATGATGGAGTAATGGGTTGATTGAGAGGTAAGGCAAATGCTTTGAATTCCACCAGAGGGCGATCCTGTTGAATAAATCCACTGGTAGCTACTGATGATGTGGCTATTTTGATCTGTGTGTTTGAGTTCATTGAAAGGTGATTTTTTTTCATTCCTATTTAAGAGGCCTGTACTCTTCAGTTTGTGACATTTAAGCATTTTCAGCCTCACATGTGTATTATGACCACAGTTTACCCTTCACTTGTTTTGATTCACAATAAAAGGTGGCTCTGAGTTTAAAGATGAGGGATTTTGGGCAAGGTACAAGACCCTAGGTTGTGAGGATGAATGAAGGTGGGATGATGAGGGGCACATGGGGATTTAAAGGGGCATGGGGACTGAATGGGCACATGAAGTAGGATATCACTCATGCCAAACTATCATGGCTGCAGAGGCTGAATGGTATTTCACTTCTTCAGTTTTTGAGTAATTTAAATCTGATATCCTGGTGTTGTGAGCAAGGAAGTAGGTTTGGAAGGTCTCAAAGACAAGGAGTCTGGACACACAATTTTGGTAGGAAGGATTTTATTTACAGAAGGGAAGTGAGGGAAATGGTAACAGATGCAACATACACACACGCACACTTTACTGAAGCCGTCGGAAAGCAATAGCAGACAATTAATAATGAACGTGGGGAAAATAGCGTGTGGATGATACTTTCCTTATTCTAATATATCCTAATTTCAGAGTATCATCTGCCAAAACGTGAGCTGCAATATCTCAAATTTCTATCTCTTTAATCCAACAAATCAAACTCAGTGGCTATTACTTAACGTAGTGTTAATTCATTGATAGAACAGATAAACATTTTGCATAGCTTCACAACAAGTCTTTCATAACGATGAATAACAAAGCATTTACTGTAAAATAGATATACCAAGATATATAGAGATACAAAAATATGTAGAGATACAAAAGGTATTTGAATAGATATAAAAATTCAAAGAAAAATTCCTTGTGCTCATGCTTCCTTCACATCTTGTAGAATGAAAGAGCAAGCCGTTAGCCTGGGTGGATATTATGACATATGACATCATAGTCACTATAGTAACACTACAAACAATAGTTCTCTTAAAGAGACAGGCACAAAATTAACTAAGAATCAAAAACACATGGTTTTAACCTTTACATTCTGGCCCCTAATATAATAGATATTAATGGCTAATATATAATGATTACTATTAGATACACAAGTAAGTATAATAAGTATAAGTTTAGAAATCAAAACTTTCAACTTTCTGTACAAAACAGATTTTAGTAATAGGTCTATTTAGGTAACCAGTCTTGGTTTTTATATGCACTTGCTGAATTAAACCTTTCTTGTCTGGAACTGTATCCTCAATTTTCACCATCAACCAAGAATTTCTTGTTGAAGAATCGTCAATGATGATTACAATGTCTCCACATACAAAATTGCATTTAGCTTTAGACCATTTTTGACGTAAAAACAAAAGATAGTCTTTAATTAATCTTTTCCAAAATAGATCTGCAAATGGGGTTCAACAGGTGAAACTCTGTCCTGTGGCAAATCTGTCATTTGTTGTTGTCCAGGTTTAGCATTTGCACGTCGACATTTAACACATTTTGATATAATTCTTTTGATCATTGTTGAAGCACCAAATATCCAATATTTCTGGCGTAATTCTGATAGCACATGATTACAACGACCGTGACCTATTTTCTCATCTATATGTTAAACAATCAATTCAGAAATAGGAAATTCCTTAGTTAATATAATTGGATATTTCACTTCTTCTGACATTACTGCTTTTTACAATCTTCCTTTATCATTTACTAGAATAGGATTCAGCTTGTAAACACGACTTGTTTTTGTAACACTCAGATTCTTCTTCAATTTTGATATCTTGTTATGAAACGGCACCTTCTGACAAAAATGAATGATTCCAATTCAGCATTTGCCAATTCATCAACTGTTGGGTAACAGCTCTTTCAAGTCTTCAGATTCTCTTTCTTGATATGACTTAAAAATTTAGTTTTTAACCCAAGAATCCATGCTACTGCCTTTTTCAAACAAAACCATGAAGAGTGATAGCAAATTAATTGAGTGATCAGATCATTTTCATGAATGTAAATACCATTCAAATATCTAGTGTTTTGGTTTTCAGGATCCTCCATTGAAATTTCTTTTAACTCTTCCGGATTGCAAGGCCACTCTTGAGATCACAAACGAAATTGAGGACTGGACACCCATGTGTTGGAACTTTTCAGAAAAGATTTAACTTTTGATCCTCGTGAAGCAATAACAGCTGGATTATCCACTGTTTTAACATATCTCCATTGATTAGCATATGAAACCTTTTCTATTTCATTAATTCTGTTAGTCACAAAGGTACGAAACCTTGTGGTTTTGTTATTAATGCATTTAAGCACTGATGTACTATCAGTCCAAAACATAGAGTCTGCTTACTCCATCTGTAATTCTCTTCTTAACATAGCGTCCATTTGCTTGCCATAGTGACAGCCACAACCCTTCCCAAAACAATGAACCTCTTGGAGGTCACACTACTCACCAATCATTTTTCTTTTTTTAATAAATTTTAAATATTCTCTTTTTTCTAACCCATTCCCATTTCAACCTTTGATGTTCTTTCTCTGTCAAATAAGTTTCCTATAAAAAAAGCAATATCCACTTTTAATATGAGCCAAAACTTTCCTTTTAATTGAGTTATTGAGCCTATTCACATTTAGCATTACATATTTTATCCCTTGTTTTGCCATATTTTAAGTTTCTTAAAAAATATAAAACTCTCCTCTCTACTCCGGGACATCCTAGCTCCACAGCCAAATTTCAAAACATGGCAGCTCCAAGACAGAAAGCAAGAAACCCCAAAATAATAATAAAAAAAGTGAAGAAAAAAAAACCCCGAAAGCGCCGATTAGGTCAGTGCTAACTCCTTTAATAAATTCTTTTCTTCTAAAGGAATAAAAAGATTGCAGGATTGTGTTGAAGAAGGTGAATGTTTATCATTTAATCAGCTTAAAGAGAAATTTGGGATTTTAGAGAATTCTCTGTTTATTATCAAATTAGGGCATTAGTGAAAGATAATTTTGGAAGAGAAATAAAAATTTCTAAGTTAACTAAATTTGAATTAATGATTTCATATTTTTCAGATAAAGGTTTTATATCAGAAATGTAAGCATTATTACAAGATACAATGGTTAACAATTTTTTAGATACATCTAGGAGTAAATGGGATCAGGATTTAAGTTGTGAGATGAGTTGGGTGGATTGGGAAAATATGTGTAATGATGGGTTGAATTAATGAAAGATATAGTATGGTTAATTATAATTTTTTGCATCAGTTATATTTAACCCCTGAAAAATTGAAAAAATATGGATTTAGTCATTTAGATCTGTATTCCAGGTGTGGATAATGTGTTGGAACATTTCTACATTCTGTTTGGTTTTGTGATAAAGTTCATCATTTCTGGTTTAAAATTAGGATTTTTCTTCAAAATTTGTTTAAAATTCAATTTCCTTTAGATCCAAAAATTTTTTAGTTCAGTTATTTTACTCCATTAGTGGACTTGGGGTTGGATAAGTCTCAGACAGCGTTTATTCGTCTAGCATTGACAGTTGCTTGTAAATGTATTGCTATGTCTTGGAAAGATGAAGCGGAGTTAAATATAGTTCGATGGCATCATGAGTTGAAGTTGTTTATCTATGTGGAGAAAATAACATATAATTTACATAATAATTATGATTTTTTTGTTAAGATGTGGACACCATATATGAATTTAGTAATATCGTAAATTACTGAATGTTTTTGTTTATTTTTAATGCTTCCCTTTAGGGATCTGTTGTGGGAGGGGGGAGGGGATGGGTTTACTGTTTTATTACTAGACTACTTATTCTGTAAAAGTATTTATTTTTATTGAAAAAATACTAAATAAAGTTTAAAAAAATTCTAACAATTTAGTTACTCAAATCAGCATTTAAAAAATAGCTATTATTCTGGATTACCAAAGGGCCTTGTTGTTCCCTTGCTTTTTGAACTGCCATTCTTAGAATAATTACCCTTTCTTGATAATGTTGGAACTTAACCAAGACTGAGTGTGCCAGTTGCCCCGGATACGATTTTTTCCTGAAAGGTCTATGTGCTCTATTGAGCTCCAAACCATTTGGAAAATTCTCTGGTCCCAATATTTCTGGTAGCTACTTTTGAAAAAATTTCACTGGATTGTTACCTTCAAAATCTTCAAGCAAATCAACAATTTTCACATAATCTCTTCTACTCTGATTCTCTAGCTTATCAACTTTTTGTAATAGACCTTTCTTCTCAACTTCCCATGCTGTAAAGGAATTTTCTATCTTGTTAACTGTGTCCTTACATTGTTCCAGTTCCATATGACAGTCATGGAAATCTTCAAATTTCTGAACTTTTATTTTAATTTTATCAACAGATTTATTACATCTTATCACATCTCTTTTCAATACAGTTATTTCTTTAATGGCTCCCAATTGATTTGTAAAATTAGCTTTAACTTCTACAAAATTAGCATCCATTTTCTGACTAATTAAATCAATTTTTTCAAAAGTTTTAACAAAAACCTGTGGGCCAAGAGGAAATGGGAGCATGATTTAAGTTGTGAGATGAGTCAGGTGGATTGGGAAAATATGTTATGGTGGGTTGACTAAATATGTACCCACTTTACCTTGAATATATTGATCTCCTGCTTCTTCTTGTGACTGTTGTACAAAACTCTCTTCCTCTCCTTCAGATTCTTCCTCTTCTGTTGATGTAGTTAAAGGCTGAAACTGTAAAGGGGCTTTCTGTTTAGCCCTTGTGTGATCTGCATTCGCTGTCTGAGTCTGGTCTACAGATTCCATTTTGGTAGTCGATTTTTTTTTGTAGTTTGAAGTTTAGATTTCTTTGTGGCCATCTTCTGAGACCTCTAAGAAGTTTGTTTAAAAGCAATTAAATTTTTAAAAAAGTTTTTAAAAAATTGTGGCAGGACAGGCGTTTTCCACGTCTTCCTCCTATGGCATCTTGCCACGCCCCCTCACTACTCACCAATCATGAGACAATCTATATATATTTTTTTTTAATTTTATTTATATTTTTATATATATATATATAATAAGTAAAAACAAAAAGACATGTTTAAAAATTGCTAATCGAGTCAGTCAATATATACTCTAGTGCCTTCCAAATGTGGACAAGGCATATAGTCAAATTTAAAGACAAAACCTCTCCAACCCCTCACCCCTGACCAAACAGCGTCGCTGTGTTACCGATGGGGCAGGGTGCAATGGGAGCTGCTCCTCGGTGTCAGAGGGGAGAGTAGAAAAGGAATTTGTTTGGTCTCCGACTCGTATTTCTGGTTTCACTGGCTTAGCCAGCAATACCCTTACCACCAACGTCTGCAAGCCAGCAGTGCAAGGTCATCCCACACCTTGGCCTCGCGCTTGGGCACTCCGTAAGCACAGAGCCCAGATGGCTGTCACCGTGCTATCCTGTGGTGAGGCAGGGGGAAGGCTAGCAGGTGTACATCCAGGGTGTACCTGGAGTGCCTGTTTTTCTGTGCTGATGATGCCGTTCCTTGTGTTCTCTTTCAATGGGTGCCCCAAGTGCAGGTGTTGGATCCCTGCAACAATAGCCAGGAGGAGTCAGGACAGAAAGTTAGCCAGTTTAGTGTTTTTAAATAAAGGCTTCCACAGCTCCAACCCCATGAGGTGTTTTTCTGTTAAAGGGAGTTCTGGGGTGATGCTGTCATTGTGAAACAAAATATATATTCCTATCATGGTCTGATCAATGCAGGTCAACTTACAAACTGTAACTTTGCATCCACATTCTGTGGTTAGGTATATATAAATAGTATGTTCTGTTTTGCTGAACATTATGCATAGTAAATACTGCAGCCAAGGGTTCAATTTTTAAAAAAATCCATTCCAAAAGCTTGGTAAGATAGAATGTCCAGTGATAAAGTTTCTATAGCAACAGTTGTCCTTTTGCTGAAACTTTTTTGCATGATGCATGACAAACTATCTTGTTAGTTTATTGTCTCTGTAAAGGTGCAAGCAAAATTATAAGTGATCCTTAGGAAAAGGTGCAGTGCCCCAGCCAGAAAGTCTTGTTTCTGGGGATACAATGGTGCTCGGCCCAAATAGTCTGCCAAGAATGAAGGATTGAATTTTGCCATCCCATCAAATAAAACAGGCACCCAGAGCTTCATGAGCCTCTAAGTTATTGGGGGCAGCATATATACCCCACCAAACCATGCTCTTTAAACCATCCTATAGGGTCTCCCATAAGAAAGCCACATTCTTATGGGGACCAGAGCAACTGGCTGGTTTTGATACAGCAAAGCAAGCTGTTGAACAGAACTGTCACGCCTCCCCCCCAACCACCTCAGGCCAGGCAGGAGTTCCTTTTAAATTACAGATCTCAGCCAGTGAGGCGGTCGCCAATATCCTTCCCATGTCTGCGTGGATTTCCTCTGGGTGCTTTGGTTTCCTCCCACTGTTAAAAAAAGTACTGAGGTTGGATGTAATTGAGCGGCACAGGCTCATGGGCTGAATGGGCCTGATACTATGCTGTATGTCTAAATTCCAAATAGTGACCTTTGTCCATCCCTGTTGTATTCATTGATCTTCTATATCTGGTGCTCAGCTTCACCTCTTCCTATATTTGTTTTGAAAGTTTAGACCTGACTTCAGGAAGAGGAACTTCATGGAATGGAACAATTGAAAAAGTCCAGCCTCCTTGTTCCTTAGAGTCCATACAGGATTGGTTAAAACTAAACTCCAGGGTTTATGAGAGTATTCTGGATTTTTGGTTTCTAAAGAAGTTGACTTTAACAGCTCCTGGATAGTGTCTAATGGCTTCTCTCCTTTTTGCCAATCTTAAATTAAATTGTATTGTACATAATGGCTTTATAAGGTAATCAAGATGAAAGAACCAGGTTTCCAAATACCTGAATATATTTTCTTCCAGAGTTTTATTTGTTTGCATCTAGTGCTTGGGAACTAGTTCTCATGTGTCCTAATTAATTCGTGCTGCAACCCAATTATATCTTGATTCCCAGTCTTGTACCACACTTGTGTGAATGAGCAGTTACCCTGCTGCTATCAGTGCTCCAATTCATCTGCTCCTACAAGGTAGATATTCAGCATTCCCAGGGACTACTTAAAGAAATAGATTGCCCTCCCATTGTCCTCACCATTGCTAACTTTACCGAAGCAGAATATTCTTGTCGTTCTTGCTTCTCAATGTGCATAGATTGGCTATCGAGTCAGTAATGGTTGGAACAAAGGCACAGATAGGAGTGATCTTAAGCAGCATAAAAAAGTCAATGCTGGAGAAACTCAGCAGGTCAAACAGTATTCTTTATATAAAATACATAACCGATGTTTTGGACTTGAGCCCTTTATCAAAGTATCTAAAAATATCGGCAGGTGTCTGAATAAAGGAGTAGGGGGAAGGCATGGTTGCAAAGGCAGGAGGTAATAGGTGGAGAAGGGAGGGAGGGGACAGCAGCAATCAAGGAGAGGAGGTTTGGTTGGGTGAAAGAGAGGGAAGAGGGGAGGAAAGCTGGAAGGAGAAAGGGGGAGAGAGAAGAGAGAAGGTTAACAAAAACTGGAAAAGCCAATGTTAATGCCATCTGGCTGGAGAGTGCCCAGACAGAAAATCAGGTGTTGTACCTTTAATTTATGGGTGGTTTTAATGGGATAGTACAGAAGGGTATGGACAGACATGTGAAGATGGGAGTGCGACACAGAACTGAAATGGTAGGGTACTGGCAGGTCTCTGTCACTGGTGCAGACAGAGCGAAGGTGTTCAGCAAAGCAATCGCCTCGACTGTGCCCAGCTGTCTGAATTAGAGAAGGTCTCAAGGGACCACCGGATGCACTAAATCAATCCTGCAGATACACAAGTGAAGTGGTGCTTCACTTGGAAGGATTATGGTGAGAGAGGAGGTGTCAGTGCAAGTGGGGCACCTCCTGTGGCCACAGACAAAGGTGGGGGGGGGGAATTGGTGGGGAGAGATGACTGCACAAGGGAGCGGTCCTTATAGAAGGCAAGAGGGGAGGAGAGGGGAAAATGTGTCTGGTAGTGGTACCCTGTTATAATTGCTGGAATTTCAGAGGATAACGTCTTGGATGTGGAGGCTGATGGGGTAGGAGGGGATTCTGTGTTTGTTACGTCTGGGGGCAGAAGGGGCCAGGGCAGATGAACGGGAAATGGAGGAGATGCAGGAGAGGGCTGAGTTAACGGTGATGGAGGGGAAGCCACATTTGTGGAAGAAGGCAGACATTTCAGAAGATCTGGACTGGAAGACCTTAAATCTTGGGAACAGATGCAGCAGAGACTGAGAAATTGAGAGAAGGGAATAGAATCCTTGCAAGTGTAAGGATGTGTAATCGAGATAGTTGTGGGAGTTGGTGAGTTTGTAGTGTATGTCAGTGGAAAGCTTGTCTTCTGAGATGGAGACAGAGAGATCCAGAAGGGGAGCATGTTATCGGAGAAAGACCATGTGAGTGAGATCGGGACGGAATTTGCGTGCGAAATGAAGGAAGTTGATAAGCTCATCGTGGGTGGATGAGGCAGCCCCGATGTAATCATCAATATAACGGAGGAAGAGTTGAGGCGTCTTGCCTGTGTAGGCTTGCAGCATGGATTGCTCCACAAAGCCAACATAGCTAGGGCCCATGCGGTACCCATGACTGATTTGGAGGAATTGAGATGAGTTAAAAGAGAAGTTGTTTAGAGTGGGGATAAGTTCTGCCAGGTGGAGGAGGGTGGTGGTAGAGGGTGACTGGTCGGGCCTCTAATTCAGAAAGAAGTGGTGCTTTAAGACCTTTTGGGGGATGGAAGTGTAAAGGGATTGGAGAGCCGTCATGGAGATGAGGCGATCTAGTTTGGGGAATCTGAAATCATTGATGAGATGAAGGGCATATAAGGTATCATGGATGTAGATGAGGAGGGTTTGGATCAGGTGAGAAAAAATGGTCAAGGTGAGATGAAACTGGGCATTCTCTAGACAGATGGCATTAACGTTGACGTTTCCGGTTTCTGCCAACCTGCTCTCCTCTCCCCTCCTCCCACCTTACCTTCCCCCTTCCAGCTCTCAACCCCCCCTTCCCTCTCTATTCACTCAACCATCCATCCTCTCTTTGCTTGCTGCTGTCCTGTCTCTCCCTTCTCCACCTATTACTTCCTGCCTTTACAACCACACCCCAACTCTTTTATTCAGATGCCTGCTGACAATTTTCCATACCTTGATGAAGGGCTCAAGCCTGAAACATTGATATGTATTTTTACTTTTGCTATATAAAGGTCACTATTTGACCTGCTGAGTTTCTCCAGCTTTGTTTTTATTTTAACCACTGTGTTTACATATTTTCATGTTTTACTTTTAGCTTAAGGTAATCAGCATCTTGTGCATCACCGGGGACAAATGAGAGATTGCAGATGCTGGTATCTGGAGCAAAAAAAACCCAACC